>NC_084642.1:1711195-2023070 GCF_019802595.1 Syngnathoides biaculeatus | reverse complement strand
ACGCGCGTCGCTGTTTTGCGGTCGAGGAGGACGGAGGAAGGAATCTTCTGGAAGGTGATCAGTGGCTGAGCTTTCACCTCAGGCGCTTCAGTCCTTTGTGGCAGTGAAAAGCACTGGGGGGGGGGGGCTCAAACCAAACACCCCCCGTGGTGCGTAGAAGGTGCGGCTATGTTGTTGGGAAGCCGCTTTGATGTGCGAGGCCGGAGGACCTTTTGGACCGCAAACGTTTGCGCGTGCCCGTGAAGGCGGCCAATCGGAGACGACTGGAAGTTGTCAAGATGCAACCCCCACCCCCCCCCAAAAAAAAAAAAAAGAAAAGAAAAGAAATCCCCGTCAATATTCATCCACTGGGTCGTTATGACTATTAAGATTCAGAACTTGATCATTTCATCACATGACGGTTTTCCCCCACACTGCTCTTGCAAAAACGTTGTATTGAATAACTTCACAATAATACATTTGTAATGCAACGAGGAAATAACTTTTGGAGTTAAAGGTGACATGATTGCAGGTCGGGGGGACTTTGCTTCTAAAAATATAAATACGTTAAGATTTTAAATGTAAAGATGAAATCCGGATGAGAAAAGACAATGAGGTCAAAAGTTTTGGAAAATAAGAGCAAAAAGCTTACAAAAAATATACAGTAAATAGGACAATTTTAGGAACATAAAATAGTAGAATTGTGACAAAAGGGGGGGGGGTCCATGAAGAAAGATGTAATCAGAAAAATTTCACGTCATCAAAAAACTGCAGACTGAATTGGAATATTGTCTGAAAACTAGCATCTGTACTTCAGTTTTAAGGGAACAAAAATAATTAAGAAAAACGTGTAATATGATTTTTCAGTTCTAACAAATGTTATGACCAAAAAATGGATGGGATAAATGTCTTAATTAACTTAATTTCTCGATTAAAATGGTAATACAGTATTAAAAGGGGAAAAAAGTCATTATTGGATTGGAATAAAGTTGTAATATTTTCTTTTTTTTTCCCTACCAACTTTTGCACTTTTGCTAATCTGATCTCTTTTTTTTTTTTTTTTTTTTTCCCCCAGCAAGGGCGTCAATGTTAATGTGCGCAAATCATATTTGCACACACTTTGCCCACTTAAAGCCTCTTTTAGGCCCCAGACAGCTAAAAGCATCCTTCCAACATCATTTTTTTTCTCCCCCCCCCCACACACACACTTTGGTCCCCATTTCCTCAAATGACCGCGATGATGTCATTTCCTCCTTAATGTGGGAAGGCCGGGACGATTGACAAAAAGAGCCCAGAAAATTGCAGCCGAACAAATCGGGAGAAGCGACGTCCCGCGACGAGACGACGACGCAAAACGCACTGCCGACACGGCAAAGGACTTCGTCGTGGGTTAAAAACCGGAAGGGCTTCTTGGAAGGCCGAGTCCTTCACCGGACCTGAACCCAATAGGGCAGAGGTGTCAAACTCATTTTTGGTGCGGGCCACATTGTAGTAGTTCTCGTTTCCCTCAGAAATTATGATCATGACTGTGAAACCATCAAAATGTTTAATCGCACAAAATGTTTGAAATAGTTTTGCAATCGGAACAGAATGGCAAAGTGTTTTTCAACCATTTTTCACGTTATGCTCATTTTTGTGTAACCAAACATCTAAATGTGATCATTTAGAACAGATTGTGACAAAAATCACGGAAGTTGATTTGCCATCACAGGCCACATAAAATCGTGTGACGGGCCAGATCTGCCCCCCCCGGGCCTTGAGTTTGACACCTGTGCAACGGGGCATGCGTTTGACCTCCTGAAGGGAGAAAACCGCAGAAAGAAACGAGAACTGAAAGGGGCTGCACTAAAAGTTTTTCAAATGAGGCCGACGGGTCGCAGGCTCCATGCAGTTTTTGCAAGTAAGGGGACGCCGGCAAATATTCAGTTTTGCTCACCTGCAAAGTCAAACAAAAAGTGCTCCCGAACTTTTCTTTCAATTTCCTTCTTTCTGTTGTTGTTTGTGTGTGCATTTTTATTCTTCAGTCTCCTTTTCTGCTTTTATTATGATGCGGGTCTTTTGTGATGCAGTTTCCTTTCAGGCTTTGAAGTTATTACGACGCAGATCTTTTGCGACGCGGAATTCCGGAACGTTCCGAGGAGTGCCTGTGAAAGGACGAGAAAGACCGTCAACGGGGCTTCTTCACACCGCACCGCTGCTCGGGACAAAGTGCACGGACGCTTTCTGCCTTTCGTCTCCCAAACATTCGCTCACTCGGAATCGTCTTCTTTTTCTTTCGGCTTGTCCCGTTAGGGGTCGCCACAGTGCGTCATCTTTTTCCATCCAAGCCCCATCTCGTGCATCTTCCTTCTCTAACACCCGACTGTCCTCACGTCCTCCCTCACAACATCCATCAACCTTTTCTTTGGTCTTCCTGTCGCTCTCTCTTCCTCGACAGCTCCGTCCTCGTCACCCTCCAACCAATTTCCTCCCTCTTTCCCACCTTTGAACATGTCCAAACCATTGAAGTCTGCTCCCTCGACGTTTGTCTCCAAAACATCCAACTTTGGCTGTCCTTTAATGATCTCGTTTCTAATCCTGTCCAACTTGTTCACTCCATTCGAGAACCTCAGCATCTTCGTTTCCCCTACCTCCAGTTCTGCTTCCTGTCGTTTCTTCAGTGCCGCCGTCTCTAATCCGAACAGGGCAGAGACTCTTCTGTCACGTAGAACACCAGACACCTTCCGCCAACTCTTCTTCACTTCCTTACCGCACTCTCCATTGCTCTGTATCGTTGACCCCAAGTATTTGAAGTCATCCGCCCTCGCCATCTCTTCTCCCTGTAGCCTCACTCTTCCCCCTCCATCCCTCGCATTCGTACACATAAATTCCGTTTTACTTTGGCTAATCTTCATTCCTCTCCTTTCCAGTGCGTACCTCCATCTTCCTAACCTGCTCCCTGCTTTCACAATATCATCTGCGGACATCATGGTCCGAGGGGATTCCACTCGAACCTCATCTGCCAGCCTATCCATTAGTACCGCTAACAGGAAGGGGCTCAGCGCGGATCCCTGATGCAGTCCCACACCTACGGCGCATCTCGCCGCCGTTCTGCTGCCCTCATACATGTCCCGTACTATTCTAACATATTTCTCCGCCACGCCAGACTTGCGCATGCAGTACCACAGCTCCTCTCCTTGGTACTCTGTCACAGGTTTTCTCCAGATCCACTTCTGACCTGTTCTGTACTTTTCCACGAGCATTCTCGAGGCAAATAATGCATGTGTGGTACTCTTTTCTAGGCATGAAAGCGTACCGTCGCTCGCAGATACTTCTGTCCCGAGTCTCGCCTCCACTACGCTTTCCCACAACTTCATTGTGTGGCTCATTATCGCATGCTTGGAATATTCGCTGGATTGAACATTTTAGAACAATTTGGGAACATTGGTTCCACGTTGGTGACTATTCGCCGCTTGGCTCGACTACTTTGTCTTTGAACTTCATTTTGCTGGTTTGAGCAAACGGGACGTTGGTCTAAATTCACACGTAACGCCATCGGAATCCCAAACGTCTTCCCGACGAGACAAAAAGAAACTTTCATAACCGACCTCGCCATTCCAATACGTTTGGACGGGACTGTTACTTTGGTGCTGCTGGGTTTAAATTTTCCCAAACGAAAAACCAAAAAAAAAAAAGATGACTGTGATTCGATTTATTTGGCCGAATAAAAAGAAATAAAACTTGCAAAAGTGATGACAAAGCCATTGGGAGAGTTCAGATGTGCAATACAAACAGACACTTTTGGATGGGTCTAATTCCTGCATTACCTGTGAAGTGTCTTCACATGCAGATGTGTGTGTGCGTGTGCGCGTGTGCGTGCTTGACTCGAGCCAGCACCTCCGCAACACGTGCCAGATCATTAGGCACCCGCTTGAAAGTCGCCTGCAGCAGCTGAGCCGCCGACTGAACCGCAGCCCGACGGCGACGGCAAAACGGGACCACGCGCACGCGCACGCGCACGCTTGCCGCGATTCCGTACTTGATGATGATGACGAGGATGATGATGTGACGGCAGCCGACGCATCGGCAACATGAAAGTGCAAACACTTTCATCATGTTTCACCAAGAACAACAGAAAAAACGGACGGACGAGCCCGGCCTGATGGAACACACAAACGGATCTTGAACAAGCACACCATCACTCATCTGATCCCCCCCCCCCACCCGCCTCTTCTCCATCCATCATCATCTTCCTCATCCTTGTTGACGCATTTGCATTCTTCTTGATGAGGTTTTTGGTGTCAAGAGTGAATGACGTGTGCCAATCCAGTATTTAGACGGCAGCGTTTTCCTTCATCCTCGTGTTGCTTTCGCAGTGTGTGCGTGTGCGTGTGCGCGTCAGCAGCATTTTGGAGGAAGAGGATGTTTGGTCTGCGTCGCGGGAGTCTAAAAATAAAGCGCAAGCGTTCACTTCCAGGAGGTGAAAGGACGGCCGCCTGCAAACACTGGCGTACGGACTTTGGGGTGGGGGTGGGGGCGGGGGCGGGTTAAAGCATCCAAATAAAAATCTATCGAGCGGAACAATGGCGTTATAAAAACTTACAGAGGTCGTTGAACAATACGCGAGGAAGAGACGGCGTCAATACATCTGGGAACGACGATGGCCTTGGCGCGCCATCAAAGCGCCGGACGCCTCTCGGCATTGTCGCCGTGTTCGCGCCCTTGTCTCGCACGCGCGCTCACGTGCACGCAAACACGCTCATGCACACGCTCCGAACGCGGACGAAAGCGACGGCGCACAAGCTCCACTTGCGCCAAAAAACAAAAAAAAAAAAAAAAAGAGAAAACAAGGCACGCTAGCACGAGCGCGCAAGCTCGCGCGAGTAACGTGCACACAAACATGTAAACACGCGCACACATATCCACGAATACGCGCACACAAAAGATGGAAATAAAACAATGGAAACAACGCATTGGTGAGTGCGTTGGGCTCCCAGTTCTGGGGGGTTTGGGGTTCAAATCCCGGCCCCGCCTGTGTGGACTTTGCATGTCCTCCCCCCGTCCCTGCGTGGCTTTTCTCCGGGTGGGCACATCCCAAAAACATCGGCGAGTCTAAATTGTCCCGTCGTCGGTGTGATTGGTTGTTTTTCTGCATGTGTCCTGCCATTGGCTGGCAGTCAGGTCAGGGTGTGGTGTACCCCGGGGTGGGGGTTCTGTTATGAGCAAGACTTGGCCGCGACAGGCATTGAAGTCGGAGTTTTCGTCACTGGCGTTTGCCAGTTCGTTGCCTTGCATTAGTGAGTTGCATTCACTGCCTGTGGGACTCTCCGCTTCTACGCCCAAGTTAGAGTAACCCTAGTCACAGCGATTCTGTGCCCTTTCATTTGATCCCGTCTTGTTGACTTTGTTAGTTTGCCCCAGAGTCATCGGACCTTGCGCCTCCCCTAGCGTTTCTGTGCCTCTGCCTTGCCTGACTGCTACACCGTGTATGACCCAGTTTCCGGAATAAACCACATTGAACATTATGCCTCTGCCTCGAAGTCCTGCAATTGGGTCCGCCCCCGTACCGGAGGTTTCTTGACAATGAACTGCAAAATCTAAAAATAGTATTAATAAGCACTGGGAACGTGAGAACGATAACCATATAACTATACCACCACTACTAGTACAACTGCTACTACTTTTAATCATAATAATACAGTGAGAATGGAGAATGGATAATTTCAGAATCATCTTCATTTGCCAAGTATGTTCAAAAACAAGAAATTTGTCTTGTCGAAGCTGCTCTAGTACGACAAGGGACACACTGAAGACTTTTGAGAACTCAAAAGCTACAAACAAAGTCACTGAGCGATAAAATGTTACCAGTAATATGGTAAAAAAAAAAAAAATGTTTTGATAATTGTGATGTTGACGTTATACTGTACATAGAAGTGACCAAGTCTAAAAATGTAAAGACAGCACGCGTAGGACAGTGGCAGCGATAAAGTATAAAAAAAAAAAAGTACTGGTCCCGATTCATAATGATATAATAATAATTAAGCAGTAAACACAGCAGACGGTGGGGAGGGGGGGGGGCGCGACGTGGCGAGGACGCGGCAATAAAAGTGCAGATTTATGACCAATGTTTCCCGCTGCTTCCAAATTAATTATTGATCCATCAAAAAAATGCAGAGCGGCAATATCAGCGCCGTTGCGCGCATCCAATCACTTTGAACGCAACTGTTCATTACGCACGTATTGACAACTAACATCGGGGGGGGGGGGGGGCGGGACCAGTCTGCCATTTTGTAGATCGTGTACAAGATGGCAGCACTTCAAAAATGATCATAAAGCATCAACACTTTTGCAGCTAGCGTGTACACAATCAGGTCACATAGAAAACTGCAAACAAAGCATCTGCACATGAAAAAGGTTTGCAAATATGAAATCGTTTTGCAGAAAAGATTGAGCTTTTTTTTCCCCAGAAGCGTACAAATGTTTTGAAAATACAGAACTACTAACTTTTTTGCAAATAGAAAACTTTTTAATATACTTTGTTTTTTTTCTTAAATGTGATTTTAAAAACATCTGACAATTTGTAGAAAATTTAAAACTTTTTTTTTTAATTTACATTTTTAAGCATACAATTTCGCTGTTCAAACGTACATTTCTTTCGTACATACAAAACCTTTTCAGAAATCCTTTTCCAAATATCCAATTTTTGAGAAATTAGAATGACAAAAAACATCATACATTGATGGAATATTATTTGATTCGATTAAAAAAATTGCACTTAGCATTTATACAACCATGAAGCGGTTACATAAACAACTACATGCAGGAGTTAAATAATTCCACATTGAGCAATTTTTCTTTAAATGCGAACTAGCATGTTAGCACTAGCTAACGTGACATCACACAATGGCCACGCAAACAAGCAAATTATTTTATATATAAAATTATTTGAGATACGTGAACGATAGCGATGGCGCTCACAATCGTTCCCTCAACGCCGACTCACTTTCCGTCACTTGTAGCGGACTTTTTTAAAGAGTGTCGCGCCGTACACCCAAAAAGAAGATCCCAATATGGTGATTGGAGAACGAGTGAGTTGAAGCATGCTCGCCCTGCGGGACACCGTTTGAACACTTGTAAAAATGCAGGTGGTGGACAGGAAATACACGAAAAGGTCAAGGAAAAAAAAAACCAAAACATTTGGACACGTTTTAAGATATTCACAGGCAGCGTTTGGGGTGGCGCGCATGGGAGGCGGTAAATATTTGCCGACTGCCGGGGAAAATTCCGAGCGCGCCGGGACGCTTTTTTGAATACAGACGCGCGCGTCGGGAGGCGGCTAAGTGATTGCTAATTAGCACGTTTAGTCAAATGATTAGAATGAGCGCCGAGGAGGACGAGCGCCCGCGGATGCGTTCCGCATTCCCGATCATCCCATCTGCATTTCCTCCGTCCGGCGAGTGAGGAGGCGGAGCCTAAGGGTGATTGACGGCCAGACGCAACCAATCGCGATGCCCGCACTGACCACACCTGACAAGTCACAAGTTTTTTGTTTTTTTTTTTTTTTTTGCTTTTACGAAATTACTTAGTTACTAAATATATTTTTTCTTTTTTTTTGCACATATGTAAAAATATTTTTGGAGAGAAGTGTTCAAGATTTATTTTCAAAAATAAACTTTTGGGAAATGTACTTTTTTTTTAAAAGCGTACAAAATACTGTAGTAAGAAATACTGTAAACTACGTCTGTAAAAAAAATATACTCAACATTTAGCCAAAAATATAATTTCTTTTTAAAATACATATTTTTTTTTCAGAAAACAAGCTGGGTAGGAATGTATGACTTTTTGGGATAGAACCTAGAACAGTTTTTAGATTTTTTTTTTTTCCATGGAAATATAAAACTTGCGTCTAGTAAAGAGAAGATTTTTTTTTCCATCAATAAAGATGACTTTTCCAAAAGTACAGTTTATTACTTTTGAAAAGATATGAGCTTTTCAGAATTATAAAAATTTACATATATACAACTTTTTTTATTAATACATCTATACAATATATACAAATAATCCCGCCAAAAATGTGGAAAATACTTTGTGGATTACTGGACGCAAAAATATACTTTTTCTTGAAAATGTAAATTTTTTTGGTGGCTATAACTTTCCAAAACATAAAAATATATATATATATATATTATATATATATATATATATATTATATATATATATATATGTAAAAAAATAATTTAAAATATATGTATATATTTTACATTTTATTTATTTATTTTTTTGAAGGAGAAGAAACATGACTTTTGTTTGCTGATATACTGGATGGCCTTTTTTTTTTTTTTCCCTTCTTATAAATGTGGCTTTCTTCCTGAAAGTAAAGTTTTTGGAAGTACAGGATACTTTTCTTGAAAGGATACTTTTTGATTTGCGGACTGGGGCTACATGAGAGTCAGCAGAGTTTGCGAGCGTGTTTTGGCCGAGCAGCTTTCCGGCCTTCCCATCGTACTCCCCGTGGCCGGGGCAACCCCCTCAGAACGCCGAACCCGACCCGCTAAGCCCGCCTTCATTTAACCTCGCCGCCGCCGCCGCCGCTAATTTGCCACCCGCAGGATGACTGGGCCGACGACCTCGTGTAACTTTTCCGAAAGGAGGATGTGAAACGTCTGCCGACGGATTACTTGGACGAGAAAGGAGCAGGAGGAGGAACGGGAGCGAGAAGAATTGCAGGAAAAACTGAAGGGAAGGAGGAAAAACCCCTCAAAAGGAAACGTGATGACGATGTTATCCTCAAGGCAGGACACGACCACCACGGTGTGTGTGCTGCGCATGTCGAAGTGCAAGTCAGTTGCGAAGACGCCCGCAGGTCAAGGGAAAAAAAAAAAAAAAAAAAAAAAAGTCGTCATTTGTTTGCGTCGCCCGTCTTGACGCAACATCTGGACATGTAATGACTTTGTCCTAAGGACACGCTCGCATCCGATGGGCGAGCACTCCATCACGCCCGGGCGACGTCCTACTTTTGCGGACACGCGCAGAAGCGAGGCCTCGACGCGTTATCTCCTCTTTTGGCGCCGACGACACCAAAATGTTTTCCCGCTTAGGAAGAAGATTTACAACGGAAACACGACAGATTTACTTTCTTCATCATCGTCGCCGTGTTTGGCCTCGGCGGAGGTCGACGCCGGACTTAAACGCAACTGCGGGTGGATGAAAAGTCCCGACGAAAATGCGCATTTCGGCCCGCGTTGTAACAACAAAGTTATTACAGTATTGCTCGGACAGCGTTTTGAATCGAGCAGCGTCGACAATTTCACCGAGCGCTCAAACAATAAACTCATCAATACGGCAATAAAATAAGAAAATAAATTAGGATACGAGCCTCATAGGGGGAACCGCTTCGATGCAATCAATGACGCAAATGATTTCGTTTCTTTTTTTTTTTTTTTTCTCAAATTCACAACACTTTTCTGTAATCAATTCTGCAGAAGAATGCAAAGTCAATGAAGTCGTTGACTTGCACTTTTCAGGCGTTTGTCTTGTGAGCCACATGAAGAAATCTTAAATTAATATCCTGTATTCTATATCAGCATAATTTACCTTTATAATCACTTGAAGTCATAATTTTGTCAGTGTATTGTTACTTACTCATTTGTACTCTTACAAAGTCCTTTTCTAATTAATTACCCACTGAATAAAGACACCATTAAGATAAGTTACAATAAAAAAATATTAGTATTATATTATTATACAGTGTATATTATTATGTAATATATATATTATAGAAAATATTCTATGAATATAATATTATTAAAAATATTTTTAAAAATCTGTTATATACGTCAACTATGAGAGGTGGCATTGTTTTTTCATTTATAATAATTATTTCCAATTTATTTGTTACTTTTTAATCGCAGGGCAAATTGTATTTTGCATGGATTAAAGGTCATCAAATGTTTGAAAAACCCGTCCATTATCCGAGCCGCTTATCCTCAACAGTGTCGCGGGAGTGCAAATGTTAAATTCGCAAAAAAAAAAAAAAAAAAAATTCCATAACTATTTGTATCAATTTAGGAATAAGAATTGAAGAAGGAAAATATTTGGAAAAGTACTAACTTTTTCCTCATAAAGGACTTAAAAAAAAAAAAAAAAATCATTTTCCAAATCGTGCAATAGTCTCAATTTTCGAGTGCACCGCCGACGTGCCGAAGCGGCTCGAGGTGGGCGGCACAAATGAAGCAAACGCGTGGTTGATGTGTGCAAACCCCCCCCCAACGCGATCAAACTCGTGCGAAGTGAACTTTGACCTTTCGTTGTCTTTTAGCATTTCCATTCCAGCGGACGTGAAGTGCACGACATCTTTCATAAAGAAATGAAAGACCGGAGCGACGCTTGGACTTGGACCGCCATTGCGCGAAAGGTTTTGTTTTTCTTTCCTTCCGGGCAACGACTATGTTGGATGACGACGATGCGGTTTTTGGCGTATCTGCCGTCCGAGTTGGGCTATCCGTCGAGGTTCTGTTGCGACGTCGCCGTGAAGGCGGCCCGCGGGTGTCTGCTGCTGCGACGTGGCCGTAAGTGAAATTCGGAGAAAGCGACGAGCGCTTTCGTTGGCGTGCCGGCGCATCAGAATTCTACAATACGACGTACGGGACCGTTTTTCGTGAACGCTGCTCGGACCTGGCCCGCTTTTGCACTCACCGCGGTTTGTTGTTCTTCTCAGGCGAGCAAGACGAAACTAACTCATTTGAGAAATGATTTGATGAATGTTTGAACTTTTAGACCGTCATTGCACTAAATATGATTATTATTTTTTTGATCCTGGTGTTTCTTTCCGTTCAAGCAACCAAGTTGAAACCAGTTCAACGATCAAGTTGACGGACTGAAACTTTGAACTTTCTAATCCTGTTTTTTTTTTTTCCTTCGGGGCAACAAAGGTGACGCTGACCTTTGGACTTATGAAACGGAAGATGATGACACTCGTTCAGTTATGGACGAAAGCGCAAGCAATATGATAGGTAAAGTACATCCATAGCCAAATAAATATTCAAAACATATTTGGCTCATCAAGCATCCAGAAGACGCAATCATTGTCATAAATATAAACGAGAATTTATTGCGACGGCCGTCAAACTCTGGATGGCTCTCCTGCAAAAGGACAAGCGTGGAGTGAGCCCACTCTCGTTGTGAAAGTCTTAACACCCCCCCCCCCAAAAAAAAAAAAAAAAAAAAATGTTTGTGTCGCGTTCCGGCTGACTGCAAAGCGGTTTTGAAGGGTTCATCGAAACGCTCGCACGCATTGGCCGTGTTTATTTCTTCTTCATCTGCGTGGGTCCAAACGCGAGCGCCTCCATCTCGCCATCTTTCCTCCCTCCCTCCCTCCCTCGCTCGCTCGCTATCTCTCCGCTCGCCCAATCACACGGCAGTCAGTCCCTCTCAATAAAACAAATTAACTGATTAGACGTTTTAATCTCACTTGTCTTTGACCTTGTAGAATATATTAGTGTCTGAAAGCGGGCGGGCAGGCAGCAGCTTTGCGGGAATTGAACTCGTTTTTTTTTTTTTTTATTTCTTTTATTACAATTTTAATTTTTTTTTTTTTTTATTAATTGGAGTACAGAGAGGGCCGGCTGACGCGTTGAGGAGGGTCAAAACACGGCCGGGAAAACTTTTGAATTTGAGGCCAGCTCGTTCAGAGATAAACAGCAAACCAAATGACAATCATAACTATACTATACTATGCATATGTGTTTAATATTGAATATTTCAAAAGCAAATACTGATTCTTGGTCATTCCTACTGGAGTGTTTATGATTGACAATTAAATTAAAATTCCATTTTACTCTTTTATTTTATGTGAAATAGTTTATCTTGATTCTAAAAAAAACTTGAATAATTTAGTTTCACCTTTTCTTTGACAAAATATATGCTGTATGGACGTTAATTAATTGAAAAATTAAATACTAATTCATTCTCATTTGAATTTTTTTATTGAGCAAAATTATTCAAAATATATTTTCTTTTCAGAATAATTTGTACGAAATATAAAAAAGTTCCTGTTGATATCTCATCCATTCTCAGATATGTTACGATTTAGATTTTTTTAAAGTCCAAGTTAAATGAAATCCTAATAGTTTCAATTGAGAGAAATGTATAATCTTTGGGGGAAATAATTTACATCAACAAATCATAACACATTGTTAAGTTTTATGAGTCACAATTACTTCAACTAAACAAAACATTTCATTGGGGGAAAAAAGTATGACAGTTTATTTTAATAGCATAATAATTTATTTATTTTAGTAATAATTACGAACCTAATTGTTTCTCAAATAATTACAATAAAAATTACATACTCATTCACAATTTTTGAATGAATATATAATGTTTGTTGTTTCAGTAATTGAGACAAAGGAAAGAAAAAATACTTAAATTTTAAAGAAAGAACCATTTAATATTGCAAGAAACATGAAATTGCTCCTTTGGCTTGTTACTTTCACCAAATCATCATTAGAGTAAAAATCCGCCGCCCGTTTCCCATCAATGGATTTGTCCAAGCGGGGGAGCCGGTTGCCACGGTGACGGCCAGCCCTTAAGTCATATACTGTATGTCAATATCATTATTTATGTTTGATCGCGCAAAGGTCAGACGCGGACGGCCTAATAAGTCCGTCAGCCCTTTGACTGCTTTCACAACTGCTATTTTTTATTTTTTTGGGTCATTTTTCGGTGTTGTTTTGAGTCATTGCTGCGTCGCCCACCATAAAAAAGCTTTACGACGGATACCACAAGATGGCGGCAAAACACTTTTTCTATTAGACAAGATTATGGCCTGATTAAATGAAACGCCTCCCCTCACTTCGACATAGTTTCTTGGCACCAAGATGCCCCAAGATACAGATAGTATATGTTCTTTATCCTCTGCAAGGAATGACCAATATTAGCGCAACCTACCGAATCACACTTACTAAGCTAACCATAATGATCATAAACTGTTTCATTTTTTTTTTTTTTTTACATTCAAGGTTATTACTTGTACTTATGTGGGAGTGCAATTTTCTTATTGCAAATCTTTTCTTTTCCTTTTTTTGCGGGAGACTGGAACCGATTAATAGGATTACCATTTATTTCTATGGGGAAAGATGATTTGAGATTTCAGTGTTTTGAGCAATGACGGCAGTCACCATCCTAACTCACTAATAATATTAAACACGTGAAAACATATCACATATTGAAGCTAAAAGATGTAAAATTACAAATATATGATACTTTTTCAATCCATTTAAAACTAATTTTAATTGGTAAAATAAAAATAGTATTTCTTTAGTAATTTACCACAAGTCTGAGGTTATTTAAGAATAAAAAAAAAAAAAAAAAAAAAAAAGCGGAAAACCGTGTTGTGTCGGCAGAGTATAAAAAGACCCGCAATGGATTCCCCCCAAATTCACTTAAAGGAAGATTTCCTGCAATGAAGACACAAAAAAACCCCAAAACAAGACAAATAAAAAATGGCCAAGGAGGTCACACGGTTGAAAGTTCAAGCAGGAAGTTTTGAATGTGAACTTTTATGAATCATCTTTAGCTTCGTTTGGACTGACTGGCTCTTTTTTTGCTCCTCTCCCCGCCCGGTTTCCATTTTCCTTCCACTTGTCCCTGCAGGCCTTCGTGTGGTAAACAAGGGCTAATAGCACCCCCTGCTGCTCTTCACATGACACTGCAGCGTCTCTCCCGGCCCTTGCCTCGCGTTTAACGTTTCTTCAACATCCTACAAGTGCGCCTAATCGCATTACAGGTGACAACAAATTGCCGGTAATTTTTTTAAAAAAAATTTTACGACCCCCCCCCCCCCCCCCATACTTTGTGGCGATATCTGCCGGTTGTACAGCTCAACACCGAGGCGAGAAAAGACACTTTTTGAACGCGTGTCCGTTAAGGAGGCGCAAAGTGCCGTCTGACAATAGCGAGCGTCGGCCGTGCGTCCGTCAGCGCGCCGACAACGAGCCACTCGGAGTATGGCGCCCCCTCTCGACGGGGGCGGCTCAAAGCGAGTGGAAAAACGAGGCCCTCCACCACGCGACGCCCCAACGTTGATACGCGCTGATGTCACCACTTTATTCCACTTCCAGTCAACGCCGACAATGACGCACGCAACCATCGCTTTCAAACCTTTCAAAATATTGACAATAATGTACAACGATATCAACCTTTCATCCCACGAGTCAGAAGTAATATTTTGGCACACTTCTAACAGATACTGATAGTGATTAATAACGATTTTGATACAAATTGATACCCTTTGCGCTCCCCAATTCAGAAGTTTCATCCCATTCTGAATCGATACAGATAACAATTTACGCCCATAATTGTGATTATGACGTACTGTACGGTGACATTTGATATTTTGTCCCAAATCCAGTTGATACCCAAAACATTGTCATATACGATATGTCAAAATCAATAACGACAATATTTCAATTCCTAATCAATATGGGTAATGATATGATAATGTGGCAAAATCTATCAAATGCTCCCATCCCTAATCAATACTTATCAATGTTTTTGCCCCACTCCTTATCAGCAAATTTTGCCCCACCCCAACTGATCCATTGATATTCTATCCAATTACTAATCAATAAAGTGACAACTGCAAAAACGATATTTTATGCGACCTTTTTAAAGAATAAAAACGCCGTCGATATCCATATTTTGCCCTGCCCCGAGTCGATATTGATTGACACGGCGAAAAGAGGACGCTTGATAAAGGACACACACGCGCACGCGCACACGCACACACGCACGCACTCCGAAACGATGAGAGACTTTGTCAAAGTTGAACTTGAGCCTTTTGTCTTTGCGAGAATATCAAATATTCATCGGGCATAATCATCAGCGGGGAATAAATCGGATTGAATTATTAATAGCGTGTGTATTCAAGGCATCTCTTGTAAATATTTCCTGACACTTGCCACTCTGAGGAAGACGTACGCGACCAATCCCGGCTTGACTAACTCAAACATTCATGTCATAACCTACATTTCACACAGAAAACGACTACTTATTATTCTTATGATATTCATGATTATTACACGGTAACGTCTCACCTCCCGCTCGACGCTCTGGTGCTAAAACACAGAGAGGAGAACTCGCAACCTAGATAGGAAGAAGGTAGTAGCACAGCACTCGTAAAGCTGGTAGTTTAGCAGTAGCTAGTAGCGTACTGCATTATGAAAACATAATTGCCAACTCACCAACACGATTGAACTAGTAGCATAACTCTCGTACTGCTGGGGGCAAAACAAACCTCACCACAGAACACACTAGAAAGTTGAACAAGCTAGCAGCACATCGCAAGTGATGCTAGTTGAAAAGCAGCACCTAGTAGCATAGGGCTAGTATCACAGAAGATACAAGCAAAGACAACTTTATCATTAAGCTAGTACTATGAGCTAGGGGCATCATACTAGTCGATCGTTTCTGGTGGCATAACAGCAACTGATAGCGTAGAAGTAGCACAGCAAAAAAACTCGCAAGTTTTGAGCTAGCCGCAAAGAACTATTAGGCCTGTCAGTGCTAGCAAGTTCAAGGATGACGAACAGCAAAAATGTGAAAAGACGTTAAGCGCTGATTAAATGTCGTTGTGCCTGCCTTTCCCAGCAAAACTGATCAATAAGTCACTAACGCCATCTGGAGACATATTTACATCGGGGGTGGGGGTGGGGGTGGGGCCTTCATCTCCCACAAAACAGAATTAGAACTAAAGCGGCAGATTTTAGCACCGCTAGCACGATCATGCTAACAACGTTCAGGTCACATTTAGCATGACGATCACATGATACAGGAACACGGTTGCCACGGCAGCCATTTTGTGCAATGTAGAACATCATGGATGTTGGGGGGGGGGGAGCTGGCGGGGGCGGGGGTGGGGGTCACAGCAGTTGTCCGTCCTCACCAACACGTGTGTGTGTGTGTGTGTGTGTTATGAGGGCCCGGGGGGGGCTGACAGTCAGGCGATGATCCAAGACATCATTAAGCACGGCGCTCAATTGCCATCTCCAGCGCCATGGCAACAGGCTGAGTGGGGGAGAGCACATCAAAACAAAAAGAGGGGGGGGGGGGGGGGCTCAACGATCGCCGCTGATCGATGGATGGGAGGAGGGAGGGGCAACGTTTAGGATTTTGATTTTTTTTTTTTAATGCCACCACGAATGTCTATGGACACTATCAAAAGAAAATTATAATTTTATACATTTTTTCCCGAGAGAAAACATTGTCGTCATCTATTAAATACTCGACTTGTTAGACCGAACCAAATTTGAATCATGATTGGAATCTTAAACAATGCTGGGAATTTGTAAGGATTTTATGAGACTTCTTCACTAATCTTGAAACCTCAAGATAATAAACTAGCAAATATGAAAGAAACAGCAGGTATCCAAAATCATAATTCCGCAAGGGCAAAGTGTCACTTCAAGACAGAAAAAGTTACATTGAGCAAAAACAAAAAAAAAAAAACACAATCTGAAAAGAATTTAAAGTCATTCGGGCAGGAATTTTAATCAAAAATAATTTTTTTTAAAAAGTCAATTTTCAGACAAAAGCTTAAAATTAGTCTTCATGAAAAACATCGGGGGGAAAAAATGTTGGCTCAAAACAAAACCCTTGAAAATCCATGATTTAATCTCTCATAATCTGATCTCAGAAAATTAGTCATCAAAAAAACATCATATTTAACAGAAAAAAAAGTCAGTTATGGACCCCCTAAAGGTGATATGGGGGGGGGGAGCGCGCTTGTTTGGCTTTCTCATTATAACATGAAACCCAAATGAGAAAAGGTTCTTGTTACAATGAGAACATTTCTCGTTAGAATGTGAAACATTTTTTTTTTTAACGTTGCAATGAGAAAGTTTCCGAGTTTCTCATTGAGACGAGAAAACTTCTCATTTGCATGACAAAGTCCACCCGCGAGGGGGTCGCTTCCTGCGCTGGGGCAGCCGAGAGGAAGCCAGCGGAAGAGGACTTTGCTCTCTTTCCTCAAAACAAGGAAGATTCCGGATAGTGTCAGCGACCAATCAAAGACCACGTACAAAAGTCAACATTTGAATCGCACGATTAGAGCAGAATAAAATATAAAATAGCTGAGTTGCGTAGGTGTCAATAAAATATCACTCACAGGAAAACACACAAGTAGATGTTTGACATTCAAGTGAGAAACTAGAAATTTGTCCATTTAGGGGCTCCGTAGAGGTCAGTCTTGCTTTGAGGAACTAAAGAACAAAAATAAAAAAAATAAATAAATCTGATAAAACGGGCCTAAACTCACAAGAACAATGTCTGACTTAAATATATATATATATATAAAAATAAAAAAAACAACTTTACTAGGGGAAAAAAAAGGTAATCAAGGAAAAAGTCATTTTCTCAAGTATAAAAAAGAAACAAAAAGGCATTTATCGGGAAATAAATCATAATCGCACAAGAAAGTTGGAGGGAAAAAAGTTGTCTACTAAGAATTATATTTGGCAAATAAAAAGCCAAAACATTTCCAGTTCAAGCGGCATATTCGTCTCCCCCCCTTCACGCAGGAAAGTTTGCCGTCAGCACCGCTAGCCTCACTTGACAAAGAAGGTTCCGGATGTCGCAACAAAAGGAGACCCGGACGCACTCCCCCCCCCCCCCGGCGGCTAATCGATGCCTCGAAAGCAGTTTTGTCGGGAAATCTTTGCCCGGCGGAAAGCGGCGGCGCCGGCGGCGGCTCGTCGAGGCGAAGGAGGCCCGACGACGCGAGCGCCACTTCAGCGTCAAAAAGGATTACAACGGGCTGCCTTTTATCTCGGCAAACACGCTCGCTCGCTCGCTCGCGCTTTCTTGACGCGCCGCCACAATCCGCGGCGGCTAAATCGCAAAAGCAAAAAAAAGCAACAACAACAACAACAAAAAAAAAGTCAAAACAGGAATTCCGTAAATGGCATCCCAATCCCGAAAGATCCAATCTGCAAGGCAAAATCTTTGCTTGTCAAAACACACACACACGAGCGCACACCTTTTGTCACCACCTTTAAGTGCACACACACACCTCGAGTGTGTGCAAAAGCACAACACAAAAGACAAACACAATCGCGTTCCCCCCCCCCCAAAAAGACGCAAGCTAGCGCTAAGTAATAAGAATGAAGACTTGAAGGAGACAGCGGAGTCAGCATCGAGATCCCCCCCCCCCAAAAAAAAAAAATAAAATAAAAGAAGAATACAAGTAGAAAAACATCCAGGTGGGGATGGGAGAGGGGGGGAAATATGAATCTCCGTCATCAAAACTCATTCAAAATGAATAAAACAAGAAGAAGCTTGCATTTTGCAGAGAGAAATGTCATCAAAATAATAATGATGATTTCAGGAGCGTCCCCAATTTTTTTGCCAATGTGGGGTTTGATGCGGAAAAGTCATCAGAGCTGGCAAAAAAAAAAAAAAAAAAATACAAGATTCTTATGAGAATATCACAGGAATCCCGTGAGAAAAAACATCAGAATCCAGAAGTGGGAAGAGGAGACAAATATTGGACACAGGGAAGTATACTGCTCAGAAAAGTAGTCCTCCATAGAAGTACTTGAGTAACTGAGTAAATGTTCACTTTAAAATGGAGTTTTTTTCAGCAGGTAAAATTTTGCATTCAAAGAGGAATAATCTTATGATAGCAAAGATGAAAACTTGCAACATTTCTTGAGAAAGAGGAAAAAAAAAAAGTCTTAATCCCACAAGCATAAAGATGGAATTTTACAGAATTGAGAAATCCCACGCGGCGGACGTACAAAATAAAAACTCATCTCCTAAAAAATAAATCCATCTTTATTCTTGTAAGATTGATTTCATTTGAAATAAGTGCAACTATGAAGAAATGAAGTCATTTATTTAAAAAGACAAGTTTAGGAGACGAATGTCAGAATATCTTATTTTTTCCATTTTAATCTAAAAAAATGCTCGACTGGAAAGAGGAGGACACTGCTCGTCGTCAAAACCCTGGCAAAATAAATTCAGTGTAATAATAATAAAAAAAAAATATTGGTGACATTTGGTCAGGTTTAGAGGTCAGAATGATTGGTTGCACCTCTTTTTTTTTGTCCCATAAATGACATCCCCCCCCCCAACCCCCCCCAAGCACGAAGTCACGAAATCCACCGCCGCTGTCAAGACGAGCCACAATCATGAAACGATCCCGATCGGTACGCTCAAAAATACGCGAGAAACTCGAGCCAGAAAGCACAACGCTCGCCTTGGACGCTAGCGGAAGACCGTGTGAGCCGGCCAATACCAAAAAAAAAAAAAAGTAAAAAGTTTCTTTCGGCTTGTCCCTTTCGGGGTCGCCACAGCGTGCACGAAATCACTAAGGAAGCAGAGAAGATCAATGATTATTAAATGATTTGGATTCCTATTATTGACTCACTTCAACAATTGTTTGGTAATTCATCAACTTGAAGGAATTTTTGAATGACTTAAGTGAAGGAATGAAAAATGTGGAACCATTTTTTTCCATGTCTGCAGCGCATTTTGCGGCCACAAGAGGGAGGCAGAGTTACTCTCCGGCAGCCATTTTTTTTTTCATTTCCATCATAATTTCAGGCTTTAAGTGTCTGATAGATGGCAGAAAAAAAAAAAAATAGCGGACATTATATAACCAGTTTGACACAAATATTATTTCCATTTTTTGTAACCAATCCCCCTGACTATTCAAGTTTTTTTTTTTTTTCTGATCCACTTTTCCCAACAAACCCCCCGCTTACACACGTTTACACATTTCATAAAGGCAATTAAAAAAGGAGCCTAAATTCTTTACAGTTTTTTTTTTTGGTGACAGTAATCTATTCCAGTTTGTGAATAGTTGTACGTGCAGCCCCTCCAAATGTCTTTTGTTTGAAGCCGCTTTCTTTTCAAGCCAATCACATTTCATATTTGGTGGCCGAACCCTAACTTTAAATAACTGCGTCAAATAAAAATATTCCACTTTTGATCTGAAACACTAACTTCTTCAGTACACAACAAAAAGGAATTGACTTTGCCTTTGTAAAAAATTTGGAGCAGACCCCACTTAAGAAGAAACGCTTTCAAGATTTTAATAATATTTTAAGGTTAAAGGTCTAAACCAGAGGACCTATATGTTGTTTATATATCACACAAACGTAGCTAATTTTTCATTAAAAAAATATTGAAAAAAGATGCCCAACACAACAGAAATGAAATAAATTAGCGCCAAAGCGCACTTTTTATTTGTAACCCGAATGCCTCCGATGTCGGTTTCAAACCGGGTCGCTGTTGAAGCCGCTGCCGTGCGACGTCACGCAAAGACAACCCAAGTAAACAAAATGGCTTCCAACACAGACAATCATAGTCGAGTGGGATCTCGAGGCGATAAGACAGCCAAAACACAGACCGGTCGGTCGGTGCCGCAAGAAATCTACGGACACCTCGTTGACGAAATTATCTCATACAAACACGTTTAAACGTCTGACGCTGCTTGCACACAACACTGAGTCATTATTGGTTGTTGTTGTTGTTGCACTAGCGACTGAGTCGGCGTAAAACAAAAATCCAAACCTTCTGCGTTTAAAGATTTAGCCCGTAATTTGAAATAATGCAGCTGACACTTGAGAGCACACACCGCCGTAGTCAGATTTCAGCAAGACCTCGGCGTCAACACTACACTAACTTTATACAGCGTCCAAATTTCGTCACCTCCTAACATCGCATGACAATCGAACACATAGGTACTTACTCGCTAGCGAAGCCAAGCGAACGCTGCACCGGGTTTTCAATGCCGTCCTCCGTGAGACACTTGGAACGTATTACTGTCCACTTTGATTTGTAAGTCCAACACGCCCGCTTTGTCTTGACAAACCTTGTCCATAACCCGCCTGTCCGTTCATCTTTCGGCCATTCACGGAAGCGCACTCACTCCGTCAACCTTTGACGCACAACAGCCGTGTGCAACACACTTACTCATTGTCGTTGCTAGCTTTTTCACTCTATGGCTAAATGGTGTCTAGGCGTGACGTCACATTCCGGAGAGTACCGGAACTTGCCGAATCTAAGTAACAAAATCTTGAGACGGATTTTGATGCTAATTTATTTCATTTCTGTTGTGTTGAGAAATTTTTAAATAATTTTTTAAAATGAAATTCACGGCTAAATGGTATCTTGGTGTGACATCACAACTTGCCAAATCTAAGTAACATTTCGAACAAAATCTTGAGACTGACTTTGACGCTAATTAATTTCATTTCTGTTGTGTTGAGAAATTTTTAAATAGTTTTTTAATGAAATTCACGGCTAAATGGTATCTTGGTGTGACATCACAACTTGCCAAATCTAAGTAACATTTCGAACAAAACCTTGAGACTGACTTTGATGCAAATTTATTTCATTTCTGTTTATGTTGAGAAATTTTTAAAGTTTTTTTAAATGAAAATCACGTAAAATTCATGGGTAAATGGTATCTAGGTGTGACATCACAACTTGCCAAATCTAAGTAACATTTCGAACAAAATCTTGAGACTGACTTTGACGCTAATTAATTTCATTTCTGTTTATGTTGAGAAATTTTTAAACAGTTTTTTAATGAAATTCACGGCTAAATGGTATCTTGGTGTGACATCACAACTTGCCAAATCTAAGTAACATTTCGAACAAAATCTTGAGACTGACTTTGATGCAAATTATTTCATTTCTGTTTATGTTGAGAAATTTTTTAATTTTTTTTAAAATGAAAATCACGTAAAATTCATGGGTAAATGGTATCTAGGTGTGACATCACAACTTCCCAAATCTAAGTAACATTTCGAACAAAATCTTGAGACTGACTTTGACGCTAATTAATTTCATTTCTGTTGTGTTGAGAAATTTTTAAATAGTTTTTTAATGAAATTCACGGCTAAATGGTATCGAGGTGTGACATCACAACTTGCCAAATCTAAGTAACATTTTGAACAAAACCTTGAGACTGACTTTGATGCTAATTTATTTCATTTCTGTTTATGTTGAGAAATTTTTAAATTTTTTTTAAATGAAAATCACGTAAAATTCATGGGTAAATGGTATCTAGGTGTGACATCACAACTTGCCAAATCTAAGTAACATTTCGAACAAAATCTTGAGACTGACTTTGACGCTAATTAATTTCATTTCTGTTTATGTTGAGAAATTTTTAAACAGTTTTTTAATGAAATTCACGGCTAAATGGTATCTTGGTGTGACATCACAACTTGCCAAATCTAAGTAACATTTCGAACAAAATCTTGAGACTGACTTTGATGCAAATTTATTTCATTTCTGTTTATGTTGAGAAATTTTTTAATTTTTTTTAAAATGAAAATCACGTAAAATTCATGGGTAAATGGTATCTAGGTGTGACATCACAACTTCCCAAATCTAAGTAACATTTCGAACAAAATCTTGAGACTGACTTTGACGCTAATTAATTTCATTTCTGTTGTGTTGAGAAATTTTTAAATAGTTTTTTAATGAAATTCACGGCTAAATGGTATCGAGGTGTGACATCACAACTTGCCAAATCTAAGTAACATTTTGAACAAAACCTTGAGACTGACTTTGATGCTAATTTATTTCATTTCTGTTTATGTTGAGAAATTTTTAAATTTTTTTTAAATGAAAATCACGTAAAATTCATGGGTAAATGGTATCTAGGTGTGACATCACAACTTGCCAAATCTAAGTAACATTTCGAACAAAACCTTGAGACTGACTTTGACGCTAATTAATTTCATTTCTGTTGTGTTGAGAAATTTTTAAACAGTTTTTTAATGAAATTCACGGCTAAATGGTATCTAGGTGTGACATCACAACTTGCCAAAGCTACATTTGTATGCTAGACAAAGCAAATACATTTCCTCTAAAGTCGCATTTGGGAGTCTGCAACCGATGTGGAGTCTGTGCCATTCTAAAAAACGTTCCAAACGTCAGACGAGCATCTTGACAAACATCTTTAATGAAAAATATGTAGCAGCATTTATTTGTATTTAAAAAGTCACACAAGACATTTTGGGGGTGGTTGTTAGCTTTCAGGGTGGGGACCTTTTAAAGTCTTTGTTAAATACAGGCAATGTACACTACTTGCTCACAAAACCAGAGAGTTCAAAGGTGGGGGTCTCCCCCTGCCCCCCTTTCCCGACTTTTGTGAGTAGTGTAGTTGAGCTTCTCAAGCTCGGGCTCACTCGGATTCCTTCGCCGAGTCAACTGTCACGCTCGCTCTCTCTCACACACACATTGATGCAAAGCCCGCCGGCCGTGTAGCAGCAAGGAGTCTCTCGAGACTCCAGGATCAGTCCGTGGACTCTCCAATTTTTGTTTTTTTTTAAGAAAATTTAAAAAAAAAAAAAAAAAAAAGACACTTATCTTAAATTAAAAAAATGTCCTGAATTGGCATGAAAAAAAAAAATTCCTTAAAAATGATAAATTCCAGCAGGGGGAAGAAAAAAAAAAAAAAAAAAAAAAAAAAAAAAAAGGGTTCTGATTCTACAGGGTTTGCGTCCATTCGGCCGCGCACACCCTGGCTCGCACTTGCGGCTCGGCGGGGGGCGCCGCGTCCCCTTCGTCGTCGTCGTCGGCCTTCTCGCTGCTCAGAGGCGGCGTGAGGACGCCGTACGGCACCCGGCAGTCGCGGTGGCGCTCCAGGTCCGAGTCCGGGTAGGACGACGCCTTCTCCTGAGCCGGAACATGACACAGGGCGCGTCAACGAGGCCCCCCACGGAGACGCGCCATGGAAGACTTTTTATTTTATTTTATTTTGTTAAATAAAAACGTATCGCCCCGTCCGGCTTTTTTCTGTACATTTACGGTAATTTCCGGCCTACAAGCCGCTACTTTCTTCACATGCTTTCATCCCCGCGGTTTATGCCGTTCATTTGTGCATTTTTTCCACAACGGCTGCAAGGGGGAACTTGAGCAGAAAAGGTAAGAATGAGACCGGTGGAACATATGTGCCGAGGAAGTGACTTTTACCGGCCCTGTTATCGCTGCGCTAGCGTCTTGCTGCTGTGTTACTGACGTGTCTCAGTGATATCTACCGGTAAGTTTTATTTTAACCAGCTCTAGTAGCGTTAGCATCAGCGCTATCTTTAGTGCGGCGCTAGCGTTTAACTCCGTGTACCGTCTTTGTAAATATTTGATGTTTGAATGTGGTTTCAATGTGGGCACTTGCTGCTTTTACACGTTTGCGGCATATGTATGTACCAAATGGTATTTCCTTTACAAATGTACTTGGTGAGGCTAATAACTAGGTGCGCTCTGTAGGCCAGGAATTATGGTAATAATCAACTGCTTATACTTAGTGTATATATGTAGTTTTCAGATGTTATAAATTGAAAATTGTTCCTGACTGTTGCTGCTTTTCATGTGTGCGTAAAGATTCTGGTGTTGATTTGATAAATATGCAAATAAATGGGACTCAACCCTGCTGACAATTCTTGGGGCTGTTACTGTACAGTTATTATTTTGAGTGTATTAAACTGCTTATATCTCAACTACTTAATGTTTTTCACATTAAGCAGTGTCGCCGCCGACGTTCTGGCAGTCGCGGGAGCGCGGCGCTGGACTTACCATCCACGTCAGGTAGGGGGCGTGCGTCTGGATGTTATGCATGTCCTCGGCAGCCACTCCCGCAAACGTCTTCACGGGCGAGCCGCCCGACTCGCGCAGCGCCACGGCGAACGGCACCATCCACCGCACGCACTCCTCCAGCTCCGCCCGCTTCAACGCTGCGCAGACAAAATGGCCGGCGTTGACGAGCTAGCGTGGATGGGGTGGGGGGTGCGAAGGTCACTAAACGTACCCGACACGTTCTCCACGAGCTCCAAAGATGAGAAGTGGAAGAGGGCCGAAGCGGCCAGGACGCCGTTGGAGAACTCCAGGCAGCGCATGTCGAGCATGCACACGTCCAGAAGCTGCAAAGACACAAAAAAAAAAAAAACAAACAAACCGTAAACACTACATCGAGACGTATTGCCCACGACAATCAACCCCATCCTTCCCTTTGACCCTCCTTTTCATTTCCTCCAAATTTTGACATTTTTGCATCTAACACGCCCGTCACCTTGTTTCCTCCGTTAAGCCCCTCCCACCTCCTTAAGGGAAAAAAAAAAAAAAAAAAAACAAAACAAAAACAAATTGGACTGCCACATTTTTTTTAAATCTGAGCTTTTAATTTTAATCCGTAGCCGAGGCCGCTGATAGGTTGGCTCGCCCGACAAAAATTCACAAAATTCCAGACATTTCCAGACCTTCTAAAACACAGGTGTCAAACTCTAGGCCGGCGGGCCAGATCCGGCCCGCCATATGGTTTTATGCGGCCCGCAAAGGCAAATCATGCGTGTCAACTTCCAGGATTTTTGTTAAAATTTCAAATTGCCATGTCATGAATGACAACTTTGAGATATCGCAAACATTTTTGTGTTACCAAACATGAACAATAGTTGAAAAAAACATTTACCTTGATTTCCGATTCCAAAACTAGCTCATCAATTGCATGTGTAAATATAACGAGCCGATTAAAAATTTGGATTGTTCCGCAATCATAACGGCCCTCTGAAGGAAACCGTAACTACAAAGTGGCCCGCGGCAAAAATTACTTGGACACCCCTGTTCTAAAAGTACTCAGCTGTCCATTTCCACAATTCTCACAGTTTGACTGAACTTCCGATCAAAACGTCCCACATGGATGAATTTCATTCCCAATCCTCATTTCGAGGGGTGAACTTCCCAGTGTAAATTTCTGGAATGTTAGCGTAAGGAACGCTGTCCCTAAAGCGTGCAAAACTGAATGCTGAAGAAGCGCTACAACCGCAAGAAAAGGTCACGACCACGTGGCGGCTCTCGGGTTTCTCATCTGTGACAGCTGCGGCAAGACACCAGCGGGTCATTCGCGGAACCGACGCCGCCACCGCTAAATGGAACCTCGGCTCAAGTCATCCATCCATCCATTTCCTACATTTCTATTTTGTTGCGATTTTGCAGACGTAGGTTTTTGACGTCAAAGTGGTTTGTTCAGCTGATCTTCCTTGCAGGCCCGAAGTAACTTTTGGAGTACGTTGGACTTGTTCCAGTGGTTTTAATGCGGCATCCTTTTTACTTTTGAGTATTTTTAAGAAGGAATACGACCTTTTAAAGTGCGACAGTGCAATCATCAGTTTTGGCCGAACTGTAAATGTTCACATTTCAACCTACAAGAACTCCACTTTGAGCTTGAGAAATTTTCATCATCTTCCTGTCAAGCCCAAGAGTAAATAAAGAATGTTAATGTCAGGCAAATATTTCTTGTGGCTGAATATGGCTTCATTTCTTTGCATTAATAGTTTCCATCCCATCCATTTTCTTTGCTGCTTGTCCTCACGAGGGTCGCGGGAGTGCTGGAGCCTATCCCAGCTGTCAACGGGCACGAGGCGGGTGGGGTACACCCTGAACTGGTCGCCAGCCAATCGCAGGGCACATAGAGACAAACAGCCGCGCTCACAATCACACCTACGGGCAATTTAGAGTGTCTGGTTCATGTTGCACGTTTTTTGGGATGTGAGAGGAAAGCGGACTGCCCACCAGGAGAAAAGCCACGCAACTCCACACAGGTGGGATCGAACCCGGGACCTCAGAACCGTGAAGCCGACGCTTTCCAGCTGTGCAATCCCACGAAATGCATCACGAGCTGAAAGAACCCTTCTTTACCCCCACCCCCATTTTTGTAAGACTTTGTCGAATCACTGAAATGTGATTTTTTTTTTTTTTTTTTTCTCCCCTGACCTCGGCGATGTGGGCAAAGGTGTCCTGAGGGTATTTGGGGATGAGCGGGCGGTCCGACTCCTTGAGGTAGGCCACCTGCATGTAGACGTTGAGCCAGGACACGGGCGTCTGCGGACTCAAACTCCACTTCAGCTCCTGACGGGGAAAACACAAACAAGATCAGCTGACGCGGCCGCCCGCCGGTCTGGGACCCGCCGACTCGCCTTCATGATGATGATCTCCATGCTGAGGATCTCGTCCTCGGTGCAGGCCTGGTCCGTCACGTAGGCGAACTCGTGCACTTTGGGAGGGTACATCTCCTGCGGGAGCCGAAGGCTCAATACCGTACCACCGAGATCCGCCGTACCACCGCCACCGTTTCCGCCGCGTACCTCGAACTTGGCCGCGATGAAGAGGCAGCTGATGCCGATGAGCTGCAGCATGGACTTGAAGACGTTAGTCTGCGTGGCCATGAAGCGGTCAAAGTAGTCCTGAGCCAGGTGGTACGTCTCGCGGTGCAGCTTGTAGACTTCGCTCACCTGAACGGACGCACGACAAAACGACCTCAGAGACTTTGGACTATTCCAACTGTGTCAAGGTGTACAGTAAACAAAATACTTCATCATAAGGCCTCATCCATATCTCTACTATAAACGCAGATTCTCGGACATTGACTTTTGTTAGCCAAAGTGTGTTGCGAGTATTCATTTTTGGATGTCAGGTAAATTTCAAGTCCATGGACTAGCATGCGCTTTGGCCGTCGTACTAGTAGCATTAGCTCAAGCTCGTGTACTAGCACACTTTGTCCTCACTCGTCAGACAAAGATGGCCTTCTAGTACTACTACAACTACACGTTACTAGTGAGGTAAACCTCTTCACTAGATCTCAAGAACATGGGAACGTTTAAAAATATAACATTTATGCTAATTTGCATTAGCCCCAGCGGCACAGTGGCTCAGCTAGAAAGCGCTGGCCTCACAGTTCTGAGGTCCCGGGTTCAATCCCGGACGCCGCCTGAGCGGAGTTTGCATGTTCTCCCCGTGCCTGCGTGGCTTTTCTCCCACATCCCAAAAATACTCAACATTAATTGGACACTAAATTGCCCCTAGGTGTGATTTGTCTCCGTGTGCCCTGCGATTGGCCGGCAACCAGTTCAGGGTGTACCCCGCCACCTGCCCGTTGACAGCTGGGATAGGCTCCAGCACTACCCTTGTGAGGATAAGCGGCTAAGAAAGTGGATGGATGCATGAACCCATCTAATGAATTTCAAATCATATGTTAGCATTAATATAAAAGACATTTGTTAGCAAATATATGATCTGGGGTTCACGCCACTCTTCTCTTTCACGTGTCAGTTTTACAGTAAACAAAACAGCTTGAAGCACACACGCTGAGCCTCTTTTTGGGAGATCCGAGTCTTCTTTTCATTTCCTCAGTGCGACGTGATGCGATAGTCTTCAATGTGCTGACAATTTGAGAATGACAAATCGCTACGGAATACTAAGTAAAAGAAGTAGTTTTGCTTTATTTCTGCGGGTGTGGAATACGGCGTACAGCCCTGCGACCAACGGGCGGACAGTATTCACCTCCATGAGCCAGTCGAGCAGAATGGCCCTCATCTTGGGCTGAAGGTGAGGATGCTTGTCCATCATGTTGACGTTGCGCACGTACGTCCGGTCTTTGGCCAACATGTTGTTCCACACCGCGTCCTTACATGCCCAACTGAAAGCCAACGCGCGGGTCAAAAAACACGATAACCTGTCGTGGTCATTCGACGTACAAGTCATAGCTGATTTTTTTTGTTTCCATTTTCAAGTTTTTCTATTTATTGCAGCGGTAACGAGTAGAGAGAACCCGCACGACTCAAACTAACTGCACGCGCGTCCGTCGTGAATCCGGGAGACCGCCGGCGTACTGACCATAACGTGGGCAGCGGCGCAGAGCGCACGGGTGTCGCGAAGACGTTTGTCAAGTTGTAGTGAGGGAAGCCGGCGTTGATCAACGTGATCTGCTGCCGACGCGCGTCGTCGTGCTCCAGCGTGGACGTCCACCGCCGAGGACTCGCGTACGCGCAGTCGTCCTCGGACGACGACCACGATGCCTTCACGGAAAAAAAAAAACACGACAAAATGTGAATACTTGAAATGAGAAAAATCGGTTGAGGGAAGCGTCTCGCTGGGATTCTTTGAGGCGGCTGGGAATTCACAAACGTTTGGGACGTCCTGTCAAACAAAACATTTTTACACGGGTGGCAAAAACAGCTAGAAAATTGAACACTTCCTCCCGCCGCCATTTCATGTCTGCGACAGAAGTAAGCGGAAATGCATTTTGTTATTCGGTAAAATTAAATCCCTCGGCTACTAATTTGTCATATATTCAACGATAGTAGATCACAAGTTAGTACAAGGTTGTCATTTTTATTTTTTACTCTCGAACTTCCTTGTGCAATATTTCTGATTGTCTGAAATGCCGACGTTGACGAGTAGGAATTAACCTCAACTTGGACCACTTTATAGTTTCCTGGAACTTAAAAGGTAACAAGTAGAAATTTTACAAAAAAAAAAAAATTGCAATTAAAGGTTTTATGCCAACTAACAATGTTAAAACGGTACTCAAAAACTGAAGTTAAATGTTTTGAGGTAGTAGTTTAATGTTGAAACAAATGTGTTTTTTTTTTTTTTTCAAGTAAACCAAATAAGGGAGGTGGGAAAAATAGATATTTTTAATTTTAATCAACCGGCACGACAGAATGTATTGGGGTACTACAATGTTTATGTTATATGTTGCCATTTAACATAAAATGTGTAAATCGGCGTGTCTACACTCTATCGTGTGTTACGTTATTTGATAAAAGCTCATCTACACATTTTCCCATATCATCAACTACAGTGCTAAACAATGAAAAAAAAAAAAACAATTGCAATGACAACAATTAAGAAGCACGAGAACTTTGTACTGCGACGCGACCCGCAAAAGCAAAACCAAACGACGACGGTTCAACGGCGCGGCAAAAACAACCATCCACAGACAGGCGCGATGGGGCCCAAAATATCACTGAAAGGTTACATCCCGCAGGACATCGTATTCGATTTGAAATGCTATTGTTTGCAGTATTGCAAAATTCACATCTGCTTTGTTTGATTTGTTTCCAGTCATTGAATGGTAAACCTTATATTTGACTGTCATTTGTGCTTTATTTTATCTCCGTCTTAAAAAGTGCTAATATATGGTTTTACTCATTTGTGCTATCTTTAAAAATAAATGTCCAAAATGATACATTTTTGCTCCATACTATAATACATCTATACTCTACTGGGGGTCATAAGGGCTGGTGTCCTACACGCGTTACCTAGTGGCGGACATTAGAGAACCACACTCTTAATGGGTTGTTCTCAGTGACGTCACATTTTTTTGTTCAATTACCCTCACACCACTGCGCGCCGCCATTTAACCTCTCTCCCTAACGCGTACCCAATGTGGAAGTCTACGGAATGCTCTCGGTTACCGTTTGTGTTTTTTGTGCTTTAAAGACCCCCCCCCCCCCCCCGACACGGTACACAAGTCCGCCTGCGTAAGCGGGGACATCGTCCAACGCTTCCGACGAAAGAGTTTGGACGTTCTGCGGGTCTGTGCTTCACGGACGATTGCCCGACGCTGCCTGGCTTCAACCTCCATCGTCCTAATCGTGTGGCCGAGCTAAGCTAACAAGCTTAATCGAGCCTCTTTTCAGAAGGCCAACATTACACTTAAGATCCTTTTTATGTGAGTCACTTGAAAGATTTGAGAATTTTGTGAAATACTCGATTTGTTCATTCTTTAGTTTTTCTGCCATTGTCATCAAGTTTTAAACAAATAATGAACATTTCGCTTTGCTTGTGGTGAACTAATACACAGGTTTTACTATTTGAAAAAAAAATGGAATAAATGGAGTTTGCTTCGATATTAAAAAAAATCTATATTCCACCGCCGTTGGTTTTCCGTGTTAGCATACAGGTAAGTGGTCCTCCTTTGTGATTTCTGTCACATAGAGTAAAAGATGAAGGCCCCAATAAATACTACGCGGTCCCGAGTCCGATGATGTGTGCATGCCGGGTCGCTTGATAGTCAGTCTGGGCTTGATGTGCTGTCGGTCGCGTCTTCAATAAATGCGGTTAGAAAGATCATGTCGTCCAACTTGCGTATGGATGAGTTACGGAGCTCAGGGATCAAAAATGGCAGCCCGACGGGTGACGTCACGTGAAAATAACCCATTGCTTTTTCTTGGAGTAGGAACTCCTGACCGAGCAGCATTTTGATTCAATTCGAAACCTTAAACATCCCCCTCGCATTTAATGATCTTGGAATTGGACTTAAAATCTAAAGCTTTAACGCTTTTATGATGACACTTCGACCCTGCAATGATTTATTCCAAATGACGTAATCCATCGGAAATTTTGTTTGGAATGAGTAAGTCTGCCAAATTTGTGTTTGATTATCAGAAAATTTCGAGTTGATTTGTTGAGTAGAATCTCACAATTTTTTTGGTACTTATGTCCTATTGTGAAGTCCTCCAAGGTGTTCAACGTGGAAGTTTTACCTCACACTCTCGCTGCTTCTTCTTCTTGGTCGTGTCTCCCACGTCCTGGTCCACATCGTGGAGATACTGAAGTCAAATAACTCCACGTTAGTTGGGACATTCCATGCATTTAGTCTCGCTTTGTGTCAGTATCTTTCTAAACCCCCTTCTTCCCCCCCCCCCCCCCAAAAAAAAAAAGACAGACAAATAAGGAGGATTAGCGAGAGGGCTCCACTCACAATGGCAACATCTGCCTTCCTCTTCCTCGGCCTCGTCGACTTCACGTTGGCCGCCCCGGGAGCAGCACACTCGGCTTCTTCTTCAGTTTCTTCCCTGGGGAACGAGTCAAACGGACACGGTCGGCCGTGAAGTTGGCAGCAAAGTACCAGAAGGACGTTCTGGTGAGTTCCACCAAACGAGGACGAGGTGCCTTAGCCGCAAGCTAACTAGCCGAGGAGGCTAAACTCAGTCCCCGAGAAAAAAATAAAAAATAATAATAATAATACCAAAAAAAAAAAAAAAAAAGAGCACTCACCGACTGCCCAGCATTCTCCTCGCAAGGCTGTCTCTCTTCGGGGGAGCAAACCTGAGAGCAAGAAGCACAGTTGAAAGTGACTTTGGAGGAGTTTGAAGAGCCCGAGCGCCCACTCCCAACCCCCACGCTCAGCTGACAAAAGCCCGGCCAGCCTCGTCCTGGCGGGCAGCGCAACGAACGCCGCCAAAAGGGACTCAAAATGTGCTCCCGAAGCTCCGCGGGAGCCCGCAGAAACCCGTCGTCGCCGTACCTGCCGAGTTTGTCCCGGCAACGCGTTCGTTTTCTTTCACAAACTTTCGACATCTGGCTGCATTCATCATGGCCGACACGGTCGCGTCGGCTCAGTTGCGAAAAATAAGAGCAACACGCGCGCCAAAAAAAGCTCGAAAACTATCAGATTAAACCCAGCAATCGATCGATTCGACCTTTATTTGGTGTAAATGTGGCGCAGGTGATCGGATTCACCTCAAGATGCTTGTCTTGAAGTTCACTCGCGGTCAAAGTCGATCATGAACAGGATCAATTCATGGGTGCATCGAAAAGCCGATCACGAACAGGATCAATTCATGGGTGCATCGATCAACTTCGCGGCTTTCGTCGTCTCGGGGGAGCTCGGAGGGTGCGTGGCGGCAGCAGGCCGGCGGCGGGTCGCAATGAGCGGGCAGCTGGCGAGCGGGCGGGCGCGCCTCGGACGCGTCAAGCGGGGAGGAGGCGATTCAACTTGGCGCTCAAAACGTCGTCTCCTCCGCCTCCCGACGGCCTTCTTCCGCCTCGCCGAGTCGCTGGCGCCCCGGCCGCAGAACGACACTTTCGCTCGACGAGGGAGGCGTTGGAAAAGCGCGGCGGGTGTCTCCGAAAGCGGACTTGGCGGTTTATTGTGGGCGCCGGTGGGACGCGTGGAGGCGTGACGGCCGGGTGACAGCTGCGTGGGCGGGGCCTCCGAGGCGGAAGTAGCCGGCACCGCATGGCTAGTCTGTCGGATGTAAACAAAGGGCCGCTCGCTGCACTCGAAGCGCGAATGAAGACGAAAACGACTCCGTTGGGGGTTCAAAGCGCAGCGGAGGCTCTCGGGGAAGGCTGCGGCTCGCTACCGCCTCGGTCGCGATGCTCCTTTGACGACAAACGAGTCAAGTTTGGACGACGTTAGCTCGCGGCTTTTTTTTTTTTTTTTTTCCGCCATGGCGCCCATATCTGATCGCGGGTTGCCAGATAAGCGAGAATCGTCTCCTGTCGGCAGGACTCGTCATTGAGTCCAGTGAAATACTTTTGTTGTTGGCTTTATCAGGTTTTGACCCCAACCTCGCCGTTATTCCGCCTTGGAGCACATTTAGCTACTTTACTTACTGTGGCAACTTTTTACAACTTATGAGAAGTGACAAAAGTGTTAATGCACACATTTTCCTTCTGTACCTGCTTTAGGAAATATTGCCTAGTCAAACTATTGTTTTAATGGCAATTTTGTATGATTTACTCCTCATCACATGACCTATTTTTCAATTTTTCTTTAAATAATACTCTGAATCCAGATCAACGTCAGCGTACAGCATTCATCAACAATTTAGTGGTTGCCAAACAATGTCAGGGAACAGTCCAGGGTGAACCTCACCTCAGGCCCAAAGTCAGCTTGTGTGGACTGCGGCTCACCCGCCGTCCCAATGGTGAAAATGAACAGATGCACCGTATTTTTCCGTGTCAGTTGCATGTCAATAGCTTGCAAGTGGACTTTTGGACAGTCACGTGACAAGTGGCTTACACACCAAAAAAAGTTGTTCTTTGCTCCCTGCGTAAAGTGACAAAAATGAAGTGGTTGGACCTCTTCGGACATCTAAAATGTGTCGTCATTGGAATGATCCACGTAAAAGCTTTGCCTGGTAACATTAATCCATAATATTGCATGACAAACACTCATTAATTTTGTTACAGATTCCTTTTTATTCCCGTGAGACTACGAAATGGAATGAAATTGTTCCGTTCAACAGGCTCTCCACTTGGATGCATGAAAATGTCTCAAATCATCGAAGACGCCTGCAGGGAGGCGAGCGTATATCGCGACGCAGGCCTGGTAAGCAGCGGCACACTCCTTCTTACGAAATGTCCGTCTGTCAACTTGGCATGTGGGGTACCCCGAGGGTCTACTCTTAGTACACTTTTGTTCAACGACTGCTAGCTCAACCTGTTGAACATCACAACTTCTCATCACATTTATAAGCAGTCAGGTGGCAAACCCCATCTTTAGTTGGACGAAAAAGTCTTCAAGGTTTTTGTGACATAAAAACAATTATTTCAAACTTTCTTCTACAATAATTTTAACTCATGTTAAAAAGGGGGTGGCACATACTTGCCACAAATAAAGTTCAGATTTTGTAAGTTGCACTCTAGTATGTATTATGTGCTTTTCATGTTATGCTTTTTCTTTTCATGCATCCTACTTTTATATTGCAATTCCATGTTGAGTTTCACCTTTTGATGCAGTTTTGTTTTCGACCGTCATTCCTTTGCCTCCGCAGGACGGCGTGATGGTGGAGAACATGCACGACGTCCCGTACTCGCCGTCTCCGGGCCCCGAGGTGACCGCCTGCATGACGTCCGTCTGCGCGGCGGTGAGGAACGTCTGTCCGTCCGTCCCCGTTGGGGTCCAGATTCTGTCCGCCGCCAACCGGCAGGCGCTCGCCGTCGCTCTTGCATCAGGTCTCTCGCTCCAGTCCTGGAAAATTTGAACACATTTGGGTCCGTGGTAGTAGTCACTCATTTGGGCTTACGGCTATGCTACCCTGAGAACGTCAGATCTCGGAAGCTAAGCGGTTTTGGCCCTGGCTAGTACTCGGATGGGAGACTGCCTGGGAATACCGGGTGCTGTAAGCTTCTCTCCCCGGCTAAAATGCAGAGGGGTTGCGTCATGAAGGGCGTCCGGCGTAAAACTGTGCCAAACAAATCTGCGTTCATCTGAAATGACACGCTGTGGCGACCCCCAACGGGACAAGCCGAAAGGAAAGGAGAAGAGGTAGTAGTCACTCATTTCACTGCCACTTGGCTCGAATGGGGCAGGTTATTTACGCACATTTTTCATTGGCTTTTCGAGTTAATAAGGGTGTTTCAGTGGCCGCATTTTAAATCAGAAACTGATTAATTCTACGGTTGGATGGTGAATCCCTTTGTGTGGGAAGAAATTTTGCCGGACCATCGAGGTTGTGTGTCTTCATTGTTGTTCTGGTTGTCTTGTCATTGTCAGGCGTCGAATTCATCCGTGCGGAGGGCTTCGTGTTTTCCCACGTAGCCGATGAGGGTTTGGTCCACGCTTGCGCCGGCGAGCTACTGAGGTACCGCAAGAGCGTCGGCGCAGAGGACATCCTCGTTTTCACGGACATCAAGAAGAAACACAGGTAAGTCTTGGTTTTTTTTACGTGGCATTAGGTCTTATATATACAGTCGGGGTCCGTAATTCAGACCTATGGGGGGGGACCAAGGCAGTTGAAACTGTAGGCCGATCCCAAGCGAGGATGAATGCGTCCAGGAAAAGAACTTTGGGAGACAGACGGTGGTGGACTTTGCAAAAATGATGGAAATGGCAGGAGAGAACACTTTTTTCCAGAAGAGGCAGGAACATAGGGTGACCTACAAGAGCAGAGTTGGAAGCATGCAGCTGGATTATATTTTGTGCAGACAATGTCATCTGAAGGAGGTTACTGACTGGATGGTAGTGCTAGGGGAGAGTGGAGCTCGACAGCATAGGATGGTGGTGGGTAGCAAAACTCTGGTGGTGGGTAGGAAGACGAAGAAGACAAAAAGGTAGAGCAAACTGAGAAACGAAGAATGTTGTGCAGCCTTTCGGAAAGAGGTGAGACGGGCTCTTTGTGGACATGAAGGGCTCCCGGAAGACTGGACAACTGCAGCCAAGGTGACCAGCAAGACAGGTAGGAGAGTACTTGGGGTGATTTGTGATGGGAAAGTGGACGAGGAGACTTGACGGTGGCATCTGAAAGTGCAGGGAGAGAGCTTAGCGCAGATGTAGTGGGACACTGAGAGGAGGAAGGAATACGTCGAGTTGCGACGTCAGGCAAAGGTAGAGGTGGCGGAGGCTAAACAAGAGGCACGTGACGACAGGTACGTCAGGTTGACCTCGAAAGGAGGAGAAAAGGGTCTCCACAGGTTGGCCAGACAGAGGGGTAGAGATGGGAAAGATGTGCAGCAGGTAAGGGTGGTCAAGGACAGAGATGGGAATGTCTTGACTGGTGCCACTAGTCTGCCGAATAGAACGAAAGAATACTTTGAGAAGTTGATGAGGGAAGGAAGAGTAGAAGGCGCGGAAGTGGCAATGATGAGTAAGGGGGACGTTAGAAAGGCACTGAACAGAACGAAAAATGGAAAGACAGTTGGTCCTGATGACATACCGGTGGAGGTATTGGAAGCAATTTGGAGAGGTGGGTGTGCAGTTTTTGACCAAATTATTCAACAGAATATGAGCGGACAAGAAGATGCCTAAAGAATGAAGGAAAAGTGTGCTAGTCCCAATTTTCAAGAACAGAGGCGATTTGCAGAGCTGTGGGAACTATAGAGCAATAAAGATGATAAGCCACACAATGAAGTTATAGGAAAGAGTAGTGGAGGCTAGACTCAGGACAGAACGAAGTATCTGCGAGCAACAGTATGCTTTCGCACCTAGAAAGAGCACCACAGATGCATTATTTGCCTTGAGGATCCTCGTGGAAAAGTACAGAGGTCAGGAGGAGCTACATTGTGTCTTTGTAGACCGAGAGAAAGCCTGTGACAGAGTACCAAAAGAGAGGAACTCTGGTACTGCATGCGGAGGTCTGGCGTGGCGGAGAAATATGTTTAGAATAGTACGGGACATGTATGAGGGCGGCAGAACGGCGGTGAGATGTGCCGTAGGTGTGTCAGAAGAATTTAAGGTGCAGGTGGGACTGCATCAGGGATCCGCGCTGAGCCCCTTCCTGTTTGCTGTGGTAATGGATAGGCTGACAGATGAGGTTAGACTGGAATCTATGGAATCTCGTCAATAATGAATAATAAATTAACTAAATAGAAAATGATTTAGCGTGTGTTTGCCACAGTTCCCACGCTCTGACGTCCGACGTGAGCGTGGCGGAGACGGCCCGGGCCGCCGAGTTCTTCCTCTCAGACGGACTCATCCTCACGGGAACTTCCACGGGGGCCCAGGCCGACCCGCAAGAACTCACTGGTACGTTCCTACCGCCTCCATTGTGTCCCCTTCGGGCAAGTTGAGCCGCCGATTGTCGTCCCACGCAGAGGTATCCCGGGCGGTGAGCATCCCGGTTCTGATCGGTTCTGGGGTGACTCACGACAACGTGGATCGCTACTTGGGCGCCAGCGGCGTCATCGTGGGCTCGCACTTTAAGGACGGCGGCGTGTGGAGCGGCGAGCTGAACCCGCGGCGCGTCAGAAACTTCATGACCAAGATGAGACGCCTCAGAGGAAGCGCAGGACCGTGAAATGTTGTCTTATGCCCATAACGGGACAAGCCGAAAGGAAAAGAAGGAGAAGATGCCTTTGTGGAGGACTTGCTTGCTCTCTCCAAATGTAGATTTCCATTTTGTTGTGATTTTGCAGACGCGGGTTTTGACGTCAAAGTGGTTTGTTCAGCTGACTTCCTTGCAGGCCCGAAGTAACTTTTGGAGTACGTTGGTGTAATGCGGCATCCTTTTTACTTTTGCGTATTTTTAAGAAGGAATACGACCTTTTAAAGTGTGACAGTGAGCTAGGTTTCGCCCACTTTTATTTTTAATCTACGTACCGATGATCGCTCGGGTCATCTGCTGCACGTTGTGTCACGCGCAATCATCAGTTTTGGCCCAACTGTAAATGTTCACATTTCAACCTACAAGAACTCCACTTTGAGCTTGAGGAATTTTCATATTTTCGTGTCAAGCCCAAGAGTAAATAAAGAACGTTAATGTCAGGCAAATATTTCTTGTGGCTGAATATGGCTTCATTTCTTTGCATTAATAGTTTCCATCCATTTTCTTTGCCGCTTATCCTCACGAGGGTCGCGGTGAGTGCCGGAGCCTATCCCAGCTGTCAAGGGGCAGGAGGCGGGCGGGGTACACCCTGAACTGGTCGCCAGCCAATCGCAGTGCACATGGAGACAAACAGCCGCACTCACAATCACACCTACGGGCAATTTAGAGTGTCTAATTAATGTTGCATGTTTTGGGGATGTGGGAGGAAAGCGGAGTGCCCACCCGGAGGGAACCCACGCAGGCACGGGGAGAACACAGGCGAGTCCGGGATCGAACCCGGGACCTCAGAACTGTGAGGCCAACGCTTTACCAGCTCCATCGTGCCACCCTGTATTATTGTTTCAGTTAGTGTTATTGTTGGATAATATCTGAATTATCACGTGCCTATTTTTGTCTATTGGATGTTTAAGGTGGTTCATGAATACATTGGAAGTTGCTCACTAGTTACTCAGAACTTTATTTTTCCTCCCCCACTGAATTTTGCTTAAAAAGTTGTAATATTTATACACAGACGCTCTGAAGAGTACATTTCACCAAGGATAATATGATCAACTCACTCACCCTTTGTCACATCAGATGCGATCGTATTTTGGATTCGCTTTTGTGACGTCACAGCCAATCGTCCTCATTTGTGTACTTTTGCAACGTACTTGCCACTCCTTGAGCGAGACGCAGCACTCCCCATTCGTCACTAGATGGCGCCACAGACCAAGCAACAACTGCTTTCCTCATTGAAGTTTTTCTTGATGAATTCGCCTCGAGAGTGCATTCAATATTGTCAACATATTTCAAGAACAACGGGGGGAAAAAAAATAATAATATGCACATTATATTACATACCCACGAAATACATGTTTATCATCCGTTTGTTTTTGTTTAGCAATTTTCACATTATTTTTGTTCTTGTTGGTGACTATCAAATGCATTTATGTAGAAATACACACCAAAGTTGAAAGTACACCAAAATGTTAACAAAATGGGGGGAAAAAAATGCATGCATGTTTCAAAATATTCTCACTATATAATCATTTTCTATTCACAGAGCGATTTATCTATGCAACATATTTTAAGTCTTCTTACGAAATGATTGTAGATGTCAGAAAATAATATTTATGTCAAATTAAACCCTGTGCACGAAAGACAAAAAAAAAAAAAAAAACAACAACAATTTTGCTGTTTTTGTTTAGCTTTTTAGAGCATCACATTTTTGTGTTTATTAAATGTATTTGAGGACGCTTTAAGACTGTTACGAAAACCTGCTGCAATACTTGACCGAGTGCATTGATCAATTTCCTGTGTGTGCGGTAAGGGAGATGGATGGCGTGTGCGCGCGCGCGCGGTGTCCGCTCTAATTGTAAAATATTAGTTACATTAGAGCGAGGCCGTGTGATTAATGGAACTTATTTGGCAGGACGAGGTGGACTCGGGCTCCTTGTGTGCGTGAGCGTCGAGTATCAACAAAGTGTTGATTTTGTGCGTGAGTTAGTGGCAAGCGTTGATTTGTTGTCGCCAGTTGTTTTTTTTTTTTATTGTGAGAATATTTGTAACCTTGGCATTATGTCAACATTAAGACGCAAAAGTCGAATAAAATCTGATGTGGCAGACGACTGGAGGCCTGCTGTGAAACCGCAACCCCCAAAATCGCAACAACCCTCGTTTCAAAACCTCGCCCTGGCTTGCAATCGAGAACTCGGGTTGAAACAAAAACCATTTGAGACTATAAACCTTGACTTGCAGATCAACATGACTTGAAACCCTAATTCGAAATGCCAACTTAAAAAAAAAAAAAAAAACACCCTAATTCTGTCTTGAAACGCTAGTTAGAAACCCTGTGCCTTGCCCGAAACTTCAACCCAGGCGAAGAACACGCGTAAAAATCCTTGAAATCTGTCTGGTGACCCTAAATGGAAATCACAGCTGTTGTTTTGCAAGTCTTAATACTCTCAATTGAAAGCCTCACCCCTGTCTTTCAACCCTCATCCTACTTTGAAACCTTAATCCGGTTATAAAACCCAAATTTTGGACACTGTAGATCACAAAATACTCCAAAACAGGTTGGAAACATGAGTGGAACGGTCCTTAAATGGAAAGGAGCTACTTTGGAACCACTGCAGGTGCTCAATCTCAACAAATGACATATGAGGTCCCTCAAGGATCAGTTCTTGGACCACTCCTTTTCAGCCTGTAAATGTGCGCGACCAGTGGACTTCTGCGTCGTGCAGTTTTAAAGACCACGTCGTGACACGGGGTTCTCCTCGGAGGCAATGTCCTGACACATCTGCGGTGAACAAGGCGAAAGAAATACTTTGTGATATTTGTAGCATCAAGCTAGGACAACGTACATCGGCGGCGGGGGGGGGGGGGGGGGGGGGGCAGTATTTAATACGGGAGGGTGTGTACCCTCGAAGTGTACGTGGGCTTCATTGGAACGTTCCACTCGGGGTTCATATGTCAGGCAACTATTTACAAATTTTGTGTGATTCTAAAACTAAGAAAAAATATAATTTGAACTCTGTTCCATATGCTACCCTTGGGTCAAAATTTCCACAACTTTTTTTTTTGATCGTCATAACTATGCAGATGATACGTTGACGTTATGTGTAGCAGTGTCTCCAGATGACTATCGTTCGTCTGAGGTGCTTTGCTCCTGTCGAAAGCAGATAAATAATTGTATTTTTTATTTTCAAATGTTTTTATTTTTGTACAGTATTTGAATGCTTTTAATCACGGAAACGGCATTCAGTTACCTTCCGTATGAAATGCACTACACAAATAAGTTTGTCTTGTTTTGCCTTCAATACCCTGACCATGTCTTGAAACCCTAATACCGGACTACAACATCCTCGCTTTAAAAAAAAAAAAAAAACACACATATATATATATATATATATATATATTTTTTTTTTAATATATATATATATATTGTTATTTATTTATATTTATTTTATCTTATTTATTTGTGTATATATATATATATATTTTTTTTTTTGGGGGGGCCCTAAACCATTGTTTAAAACCCTAAACTTGGCTCAATACCAGTTGGGATGGTGGAGAAGCTGCAGAGCATTGACCCTCACAGTTCTGAGGACGCGAGTTAAAGTCCTGGTCCTGCCTGTGTGGAGTGCGCGTGTTCTCCCCGTGCCTGCGTGGGTTTTCTTCGGGTGGGCGCTCCGCTTTCCTCCCACATCCCAAAAACATGCATTGGACACCCTAAATTTCCCCGTCGGTGTGATTGTGAGCGTGACGGTTGTCCGTCTCTATGTGCCCTGCGATTCGCTGGCGACCAGTCCCTGCCTCCTGCCCGATGACAGCTGGAATAAGCTCTGGCGCTCCCACGACCCTTGTGAGGATGAGCGGCTCAGAACACAGATGGAAGTATGGATGGATAGGCTCAATACTCCACTTTGAAACCCGGAACTTGGCTCGAAATCCAACTCGGAAACTTTATCAAAACCCCGACCGACTTTGCCTTGCAATCCTTAACTGCGACTCCGTCTTGAAACACTATGCTTGAAACTATTTTGAAACCCTAATATGAAACTATAATCCAGGCTTGATAAACATACTTTGAAACATGAACCGTTATTTAAAACCAGCAGTGGAGAGAAAACAGTAAATAACAAGACGGAGGAGATGACAACCCGAACACTAACCACGTTACTCTCCACATCCAAAGATCCAACCACTCCCTTTGAAGCCAACAACTACCTTGAAATAACTCCCTTGCCGATACGAGCCAATGGTCGAAACCTTAACCTGGACCTGAAACCTTACTTTGACTCCATCTACCTCATGGGTGCACTTTTATCCTCAAACAAGTGCAAAAAGAAGTCCCACTGGGAAAAGATAAAAAGAATAAAAGGAATTTTTTTTCCTGCCACCTTCACGGCATAATTCATCCGGAAAAAAATTTCAAACCGTCCGATTTTCGCGGTTCTGTCGCATTGTCAAGTACATTTTGAAGAGTTCTGATTGGCTAAAACAGAAGGGAGACGCAGCTGATTGGCTAACACTGTGCAACGCATGTGTGCTGAATAACACGGATATGAATTAATAATTAGTGCACAGATGGTTTAGCACGTTTAATTGCTAACACCTTCTGTCTGCGTGTGTGCGTGTGTGTTTTTCCACACTTACACAACATTCCGTAAATAGTCGGAGCATCTCGTTTCTGGAAGAAATTCATTTCTCAAGCTCATTTTTTTTTTTTTTTTTTTTTAATGAAGTGGGGGAGTGGGAGGGGCAGGAAATTTAAGGGGGAAAAAAAAAGTTATTCCACTTTACTCTCACACGCACACGCGTAGGATATACAACAAACACAAGCGTGCACACACAAAGTTAGCGTGTATTTGGCTGGGGTCCAACAGTGTGTTTTTGAGTCATTTGATGCCAACGTCGCCATCTGTTGACGCCTTCCTGTACTTCATTTCCCACGTGTGCAAAGGCACACTTTCAAAAAAAAAACAACTATTTTTAGCTTGCGTAGGCCACATAAACTCAATCTGCATGGCTTGATATTCAATCTTCATCCCTTCAATACAAAACTTGATATGATAAAAGTCGCAAAAAGACACAGAAAATCATCATCAATCGGATTTCACACACAATTTGATTTTTTGCAATGAATTATTTATGTTATTTTTTAGCCAAATCATTATGACGTAATAGTTAGAAAATAGTAGAGAAATATTCCTAAACTATTTCAGTATCCCATATTAAATTCTTCACTGCTTAGTTACACGCATTGCGGGCCGTTTGAGAATTTGGACAAAAATAGTTTCATAACTGCCGCAAATGACTTTGTAAAACGCTGCACTTTTACTCCGTCGAGGACGAAGTATATAATCGTGTGATTATTGTTATATCGTCATTCTACACGTGTTGTTCCACCGTTTGTGTTCAAATATCCATGACTTAAAAGGGTTGTAAAACAAACTATGCGTGCTAACTGTTAGCATGGTTACGGTTCTTTTCAATTGGGTTTCCGATTTCTCTGGGCAAGCGTTTGGTTATTTTAAAGACGCAAGGTGTCATTTTCTTTTGTTTGCCGTGGAGTTTGGTGACAGGTGGACTTGTGCGTTGTGTAGTTCTAAAGACTACGTCGTGTCGTGACGCAGGATTCGTCTCGGAGAAAATCTCCATTTATTTGACACGGATGCCGTGGACGCCGTGAACGAGGCGAAAACAAACACTTTGTAGTTTCTGTAGCATCAAGCTAGGACCTCGACAAGTGTGACAACTAGATTTATCGTCTAAGGGCGAATACTCCTCAGCCATGATGTAACTTAGCAAAGCGTACATCGTCGAAAAGAGGAGGGGCGAAGACGGTCGCGGTGCTTATTACGGGAGGGTGTGTCCCCTTCAAGTGTACGTGGGAGTGCAAGGGTGGTACTCAGGGTTAATATGTCGGGCAACTATTTACAAATTTTGCGTGATTATAAACATAAATACTTTTAAGTCTGTTACATTAAGAGACAAGGTGTAATTTTCTTTTGATTGATGTGTAGTTTGACACTAAACTTCGACTTAAACATCTTGAAGGCTTTTTTTTTTGCAGGGGTGGGGGCTGAATTGTTTACTATTTAGTGGCTTCTAGTCCATATCCGAAGTACCACTACAATGACTCTCAGAACCCGTACATGAAAGATTTACAAAAAGACGTCAAAATCAATTCCAAACAACCGAGGAACGTGTAAATCAATATCGTACTTGGATGTAACGGAATATTTTAACCAAGACCGGGACCCAGACCGACGCCGCGATGGTTTCGCACCTCGTCCGACCGGGCTCTGAGCGCGTTACCCGAGCAGAGAACTGCGCCACCTTCCGCCGGTGTGTGTAAAGACCCGCCTTACGCCCGGATATTTGCCACACAGCATAACTCCAACCTCTCCACGCCAGCACACTTGTCATTCATAAGCCGTCCCCGTTCGCCGAGTTGGGAGGCGGTTACGAGTCAGTCGACGTTTTTCCGAGCTCGGGAAACAATTCAGGTGGTCGGGCGAGAAAATCGTTCCGACGGAATTGGAAATGAGGGAAGTCATCTGTGGCGTGAACGGACCCTCGGAGATGATTTCGGAAAGAAAACGAGCCCGTTAACTTTATGAATCATTTTAGGACAGAGAGTGCGGGAGGCCTCGTATTATAGTGAAAATATTCATAAAACTCAGTTTCAATTACTATAATGCGTTTTAGGTGTTGTGCCCGCCCCCCTCCTCTCAAAAATAAAAAAAACTATAGAAATAAAAATATAACGTCATTTTTTTGCTAGTCACTATAGGGGGTTGATTTACACCAGGAAAAAAATGAACAAAAAAAAAAAAAATACAGATATGTAAGTTCATGTGCCGCTGTGTCAAAATGAATCGCCTGCCCCTGAATGTCGGTTTCTTTTTGCGATAATATTTTTGCATGCTCTTAAATCGTTGGATGGATAATGAAGGCCTTAAGGGTGGGGTGGGGGGGGGGGCGGAGAAATATGAGACTTTGGTTCTGAAATGAGAAGATGAAAGACGGTCGGGTCAAACACAAACAAATGTTCGCCTTCGTCCTTGATAAGCCTTCAGTGTGATCGCTCGCGTGCACACTTGCACACACACACGCACACGTACACACTTCCCTGTGATCTCCATGTAGGGGGAGGGGGAGGGGGGGCTCAGGGGGTTAATTAAGCGGCTCAGATAAGGCCAGACTAATGAAACCAAGACCACTTTCCTTATTTCGGACTTTGCACTTTCTTCTCTAAGGCTCTTGGCCAGGCTCTCACCCGCCGCCAATGTGTCCTGAAACAACAGTAAATAATAATAATAATAATGTACGGGACCAAAAAAGAAAAAAAATATATAACAAGGAAGTTGCAAAAAAATCAGGAGAGCAAAAATCATCAGAAATAGAAATGGACTCGAGAATAACAGCAGGCGCACACCCAGAGAAGTCTCGACAACAGGGGGCAGCACAGCACCAGAATAGGAGATGAGGCAATGTAGACCGGACTCGTGGGTCGTCCGATGACCCCCATAAGAATGCCACGAAGCGGACCCGTGAGCGGTACTTAGTGTCACGAGGTCCACCAGAACCGACCACATACGTGCGGACCGGTTGCTCACTTTTAATACATCATTAGAATAAATAAATCCCTTAATAGAGAGTTGAGTGGTTCACAGTTGAACTTTAATCCCAAACAAAAAATACAATCTGGGGTCTGCTCCAACACTTCCACTAAGTCAACTTTAAACTCCACAAGTCCCCCCCCCCCCACCCCCCACTTCCATCTTTTCCTCCCTCCGCATTTGCGGGTGAATAAAAGCCACGATTGCTTTTCATTCCCAAACAAACAACAGCAGGCGTGGCGCGCTCGTAACGCGCTCGGTCTGCGGCGTAAAACGGGATGAAATCATCCGCCTGTCGGACTTAACGTGATGTAAGAGAGTGTGAAATTGACGGGGGGGGGGGGGGGGAATAGAAGACTTTTATTTGCCCGCCGACCGTCGGGGTTATCTGCACATTCACAAAAGTCCGACGTCGACTGCGGTCGTTCCTCCTTGTCCGAGCGTCGCAAAGCCGAAGCGCGCCAAAGTGTGAGAAAATCCTGACCCGTCGAGATGGTTCCGTTTCATTGGCGACACGTTAAGTACTGAGCCACGGCTAGCCTCGAAGCGCTTCTTATGCTAATGTGATTTGAACGCAACAATATTTACTCATGAAGTCAAACTGAACGCGCAAACCGATCCTGTAGGAGCTAAATTAAGGTCATAACCAAGGTCAACGTGAGGGCCATTTGTCAAATAATCACCCATCCGTTGATTATCCTCACACGGGTTACAGGCGTGCTTGAGCTACGGCTGGGCAAGATGCGGGGTATACCCTGAGCTGGGCCTCCATCTATCCCAGGCACCTCATCTGGATCCTCTCAATGCGGAGGAGCAAGCAGCTCGACACTGAGCCCCTCCCCGATGACCGGGCTTCCCGCCCTATATCGAAGGGAGAGCCCGGACACCCTGTGGAGGAAACTCATTTCGGGTCACTTGTATCCTGGATGGTGTTCTTTCGGTCACGACCCAGAACTCGAGACCAGAAGGGAGATCGACCGGTAAATGGAGAGCTTTGCCTTTTGACTTGGCTTCTTCTTTATCACAACGGACCGATGCAAAGTCCGGATCACTGCAGACGCTGCACCGGTCCGTCTGGCGATCTCCCTTTCCAGTCAAGACCTCAAAATACTTGAACTCGTGCACTTGGAGGAGCCACATGATCATCATCCCCGACCCGCAAAGGCCACGCCACTTTTTTCCGACTGAGGACCGCGGTCTCAGATTTGGAGGCGCTGATTCTCAACCCAACTGCTTCCCACTGGACTGCGAACTGCTCCAACGAGAATTGGCTAGACGAAGCCAACAGAACCGCAGAGATGCCATACTGAGGCCACCAAACTGGACTCTGTTTACGTCTCGCCTGCACCTAAAAATTCAGTTGGGAGCTGTCTGTCTGTCTGTCATGGGTGATCCTACCTGGGGCGTGAAGACCCAGATAACTCAGCTCCGAGGCTCATTGGGACACACAAACCCCTCCACCAAAATCAGGTGACAACCTGCAGGAGTGGAGTTGCTATTTTGTGTAAAATGGCAATAAAAACAAATCATAATGAGGTGCAAATGAATACAAGACAGACAAGATATTTATTGTTAAAATGATGAACAGTATTGCTTTGCAAATATTCTCTCATTTCAATGCTGATGGCCGCAACACATTCCGAAAGAGAGTCCGGACCGGGCCGACAAAAGACCGGGAAAGTTTAGCAATGCTCCAAAAACACTTTGTGAAATATTCCACAGGTGAAGAGACGAGCTGGAAACTGGTGAGCGCCACGATCGGGTAAAAAAAAAAAAAAAAAAAAGGCTCAGATGTTCACGAGCAAGGGCGGGGCGAGGTTCTGCACGGGTAAATCGTCCGGTAGTTTAAGAACAACCTTTCCCAATGTACAATATCAAAGAATTTAGGGATTTCATCATCTCCGTTCTGAAAAACCCCTTCGCGGGAAATGCACAGCCAAAAACTATCACTGAGCGGCCCGTTTTCGATCCCTCAGGTGGCATTGCGTAAAAAAAAAAAAAAAAAAATGGCGCCATTATGTCAAGGGTATTGCCTGAACGTGCAACTCAGGAACACGTTAGTAAACCGTTGCCAGTTAACACACGTCGTCGCCACGACTACAAATGGAAGCTAAAACCCTGCAGTGCAAAGCGAAAGTCGTGGATCAACAACACGCCCGGAAGCTTCTCTAGACCGGAGCTCGTCTGAGATGGACCCATCCAAAGTGGAAAAGTGCACTGCGGACTGATGAGTCCACATCTCAAAATGCTTTCGGAAATCATCCACCTGGTCTCCTTCAGGCCATCGATGAAAAGGACCGCCTGGGTTGTTATGAGCGCAGCAACTGTGAAGGTATTTGTGTCCGTGCAACTTGCACACAAATGCTGAAAGGTACGTGCGGAGCAACAAGTGCTGCCATCCAAGCAACAGCGGCAAGACAATACCAAAGCCCGTTCTACAAGTTACAAAAGTACGGCTGAGTGTTCGTTTAAGCCACATTGGCCTTTCCAACATCCTAACAGAAAGAATGAAAGTCCTCCCCATCACCCACAAAGCCAAAACAAAAGCACCTTAGATGATTTTGATGATGCAAAACCTGCAAATGAAAGTGAAACACCAGAACAAAGCCTCGTTCAGTACACTGAAAACAAGTTACACACGCAGAAATGTACAGTAGCTACCGTAATTTCTGGCGTATTAGCCGCAACATTTTTCACACGCTTTCAACCCTGCGGTTTATGCGGTGATGCGGCCAATTTGTGCGTTTTTTACTAACGGCCGCAATGGGGCACTCGAGCGGAAAAGGTAAGAGTGAGACTGGTGGAATACATGTGCAGAGGAAGTGACTTTTACTGGTATGTTTTTTTTTTTTTTTTAACCAGCCCTGTTAGCGTTGCGCTGTGCTAGTTCCTGTGTCTCGGTGCTTTTTTGTTTTTTTTTTAACTGGCCCTGTTAGCGCCACGCTAGCGGGTTTCTGCTCTGTTACTGCCGCGTCTCAGCGATTTATTTATTTATTCATTTTAACTGGCTGTATTAGTGCTGTGCTACCGTGTTGCTACTGTGTAGCTGCCGCAGCTGTTTTTTTTTTTACCGGTATGTTCCCCCCCACCAGCACTGTTTTTGCTATGTTAAATTTTACCAAGGTATCAAAACTTTGACAACTCATTCTGTGTACCGTCTTTTTTTGTAAATATCTCGTGTTTGAATGTGGGCTCCAACGTGAGCACTTGCGGCTTTTACACAAGTGCGGCTTTTGTGTGTACCAAATGGTATTTCCTTTACAAACGTACTGGGTGAGGCTTATAATCACGCGCGCTCTGTAGGCCGCAAATTACAGTAGATAAAAACGTTATGAACACGTTGTAGTGGGAATTAGCCTCATACATTTTATGAATTGTAATAAAACAGATCATTTTGGAGTTAAAATTGTAACTTATAAGCAGAAATGCTGATTGGTCACCTTTGCATTTGGTGGAGCAAAAAGTCCAATTATTATAGCCATTCCATTTTTTTATCTTCCGCATCCCTTGCAGGCCGACGGATCCCCACTGCAGACGGGAATAAAAGCAAGAAAGGGAGTCAAAACTATTATATTGAAAAAAAAAAAAAGTGTTGCAAGTACGGTCATATATTATGTCACGATGCTATGTTAAAGCTAAGTGCAAAAATGAATTCCTTGTTATTCGTATAATTGTTGATACAACGTTGCAAGAGTGGCCGCAATTGGTGAAGTTATGTCACCCAAAAAGAAGACAAACGATGGATTTTGCACATTCCTAAAAAGAAAATATTTATGATGGGTTCATTGCAAAACATTGGCATATATTGAAAAAGTTCATTGTATTTAGCAGCACGAGTCAAAATGTGAAACTCATATCATACAAAGTCATTAAACAGGAAAATGCCGTCAGACCCATTCTTATCTAATTTTATCCATCCGTTATCCGAGCCGCTTATCCTCACGAGGGTCGCAGGAGCGCTGGAGCCCAAACTAGTTACGGATCTTCGGGCGGGAAGCGGGGTGCACCCTGAACTGGTCGCCAGCCAATCGCAGGGCGCGATTATGTTTCATAATGCAGGGATTACTTTTGTCATATATTTACACTTGTTTGAGGCGCGAAATACATTTTCATGTCACTCTAGATTATTTATCCTCTGCAAAAAAATATATTTTACGCCCCCTGGTGGTAGGAGGGAGCAGAATTCCCTTTGAGTTCTCACGATGCACGACGTTTGAATTCTTTACACGCTTTTTTGTCCGTTTTTATGAAGTACAAAAGTGTCAAATGCAACTTTTCTTATTTGGATTGTTGCGAGACTGGAGGAAAACTTTGGGCGAAAATGCACCTCCGGTGTAAACTTTTAAATGCGCCAGGGAGGAAAAGTTGGAGCAGCAAAGCACGTAAAATGTGCATTTGGGGGGCCTTAAAAAAGAAAAGCAAAAAGAAAAATAAAAGAGAGAGAAATATAAAATAAAAAAAAAAGACGCAAAAAGCGGCACGCGGATGTGAAATGTTGTCCCCAGGATGAGCGCTTTTTACTGTTAATGGAGAAATAGAGTGTGTGGCATATTTAATGGCTTTTTGTTTTTATTGTACGGCGCTGAATAATTAACTGGGAAGCGGCGTGTCACGCAGATTTATCTTTTAATTAAAACAACGTGCGCGCCGCATATTTGAGCGCGCGTCCAAATAAATGCAACACGCCCCGCCCCCCCCACCCCAACTCAAATTTATGTTTTGTTTATCCTGCGCTTAATTATTTGAAAATTATTCACTGTACGGCCACACGCGGTAATAAGCAGTCAGGCTTTATTAATGGACGCGGAATACGCGAGGGATGCCCGCGTTACGCTAAAGCGGGACGCAGACGAAGAAAATGAAAACAGCGAGAAATGTTTTGACTTTCATGAATGGGGATGAGGTTAGAAAAAATGGATTGCTATTTTTGTAGAATCTTTTATAAAACGGCAAGCGTTTACTTTGCAGGAATCAGTAAAGAAGAAGAAGAAGAAGAAGAAGAAAAAAAAAACGCTCCAAAGCCAGGACGATATCCTGCTTTGCTGGGTTTTGTGTAAAAAGGAAAGCCGTGACTGACGGACCAGTTTGGCGGTATCTCTGCGTGAAACTGGCTTCTCAGTTATGGCAGCATTCCACGATGCAGGAATCTGTGTGAAAGAGGCGAGAGAGCAAAGGCAGCACACCGCTAATGTGCCCAGATGGTGGTACCTCTGTGTGAAAGGGGCTGCAGTTCCTACAATATCAAACTTTGGTGAGTTCCGTGTGAAAGGTAAAAGCGGATAAACACCTGAGGTTTTTTTTTTTTTTTTTTTTGTCTTAATTGCACTCATTTTGTGGGATCTCTGTATGAAATAGGCAACAAAGAGGAGGCACTTTCCGAAAGCGCTGGGTTTTGTGTGAGAGGGGTTTTGTTTCTGTAAAGCTCTGTGTGAAAAATGGATGAACAAAAACAGGCTTTACAACACTTTGCAGGATTTCTGCACGAATGAGAACACAAGAATGCCGACTCGGCTTTTCGTGATCTTTGAGCGTAAGAAAATACACACTCGGGTCAGGAACCTGTTTCACTGGGTTCTGTGTGACAGGTGGGATAAAAGAAGATACAGAGACAAGGAGACATCCTTCTTCTCTGGATTCTGTGTGAAACACCGAGGACAATAAATGAAGGCTGTAGTGTGTTTATTGGAATCTCCGTGTGAGAAGAGGTCACAGGACTTTCTCAGTCAGCTACCTTTGAGATGAAAAGGGATACACTGACACTGGGTTTTGTCGGAAAGAACCTCATGGAAAGAATCTAAATCTTGGCTGCGGTATCATTCTGATCCCCCCAAATTTTCAGGATATCTGCATGAAATAGATCACACAGACGCAGCACCATACTGCTTTGCTGGGTTTCTGTGAGGAAAAAAACAGGTGCAATAAGCACCTTCTTGACCAAACTTTCGCAGGATATCTGTGTGAAATACGTCACACAGACACAGCAGCATCTCACATTGGTGCAGTTAATAAATGTCTTCACTGCACTTTGCAGGATCTCTGCGTGATAGAGGCTACAAGTGCGCACAAATGTTCTGTACGAAAGGCAGATGGCTTTGATGGATCTACGGTTTTCTTCGCTAACGTCCCAATTTTTTGTAGCCACAGTGTGAAACAGTCTCCACAGACACAGCAATATCCCACTTGAGTGGATTCTTTGTGGTGTCTCCGTGTGAAAAGATGTGCGTGACGAATCAAGTGTTTGGTAGCGGGCGCGTCTTGATCTCGTGTGATGACGCTAATCCAATCCGGTATGCTAGCTACGCTGCCAGAGGACGACTGTCAGCGCTAACGGCCCAGCTGCCACGCTCGCGTCTCCATTAGCGGACGTCGGTAGGGTCGGACACACGGGAAGAGGAACAGGAAGTCAATCCGAGCTAATGTTAGTGCAGGGGTCGGCAACCTATGGCTCGCGAGTCGTATCTGGCTCTTTTGATGTTGCATATGGCTCGCAGAGCCCTCATCACTACATACTGTACAAAGTCATTTCTCTCACGTAGGCAACGCAAATGAGCCGAGACAGTTTGTCCTCGTGGGCTTGCCGTAGTTCACTGTAGCACTCGATGTCCAACGCAGCAACTAATTGTGCAAACGATCGCGCAAAGAAAAAAAAAAAAGATGGTGAGTTGTACAGTTTTGGGCAAGACTGGACAGCCGCTCACAGATGGAGGAGCATCCCAAAGCGTTCGTGCCTGATGTTGCCAATCAACTTTTTGACAACTCTTCACATAAAGACGAGATAATCAAACGAATAAAAGACGCGCTGTTGTCGGCGAGAACTGTTCACCATCGTACCGGCATGAAATCAAATTAAATTGAATTACGGTCGCGATTAACGGACGGAAGTCTGCATGATGCTTCATCTAACGAGGTATGAAAAAATGTAAAGCCAGCGGCAAAACCAGAAGTCACGTTAATGGTAAAAGTGCTTTTGTCATCATTTGTTAGCAGCATCATAACAACGTTATTGAAGAGAATCCGGAGAGTTATCGTCCTCTAAAAGTGTTGGTTGTACGTAAATGCTCAAATACACCTGGATTTTGTTTTGAAAATATTGCGTGGCTCTTTTGAAATGACATTTTGGCATTCACGGCTCTCTCGGCCTGCGTTAGCGTTAGCATGCCAGTGTTCAATTCCAAAGTTGTCGACGTGAGGCCCGGACGATGTGACAAAAAGTCTCTTTCAACACTTCCCGCTTCCTTTAAGGCCACATTGCGACATTACTAGATTCCGATGGGACACCAAAATATGTGCAACGTGCACTTAACGAACATATGCCGTACGTCAGTGCCTGTAAAAGACTTGATTGCGGTTGACGAATAGAAACGTACACAAAATTTTGGCTTTTACGGGTAAAGTGAACACGTGACGGTGTTTTGTTTTTTTTTTTTTTTTTTTTTGTTCTTTGTTTCCCCCTTCCAAATAAAAGTAGTGGATTGCAGCAGAATGTGATTGTCCTTGGCCACAGAGCGTGAAAAGACAGTTTTTATCCCCCGCCTCCCCGGCATAATTAAACAGGATTCCTGCATTCTTCCATGTCCATTAGGACAGCGCTGGGGAAATGGTCATTATCACCCACAGGAAATAGGACCATAAATATGCTGAGAATGAAAATGTCAATTAGTGGTCAGCATGTTAGAGACGAAGCCGAGCGCGGGGACGACCGTGTAACGACCGCAGTCGAGTATTTATGAACATTTGCTTCTTGTTTGAAACCGCGTCGTCCTGCGGCGACGTATCTCACCGTCAACCATCGACACCTGAGAAATTAAAAATATCGTGTTTCATTCTATACCTTTTTAAAGATTATTTCCCTAAGATTGAAGAGTTTAGGTCGTTGTGTGAGGCTGAGATATTATCATCAGGCATCTGCGTGGACACCTCAACCCGCTCAATTCAAATGTATTCATAAGGCACTTTTGGATAGCGTCGATTTTGGATGTTATCAAGGAGAAAATGACTCAAGCACAACTACAAAAATCAAAAGATATTTTCCAATGAAATCCAAAGTATAAAATAGATTTTGACTAAAGAAATACACAAAATGGGTTAAAGCAGTTGGAAGACAGGACACGTTTTAACTAAATGGCAAAATATGCAAAAAGGTTCAAGATTTTAACCATAATTAGGAAAACTTAGGAAGTGGGTAAAATATTGGACTAAAATCTGGGAATGTGGACAAGTTTTAGGCCAAAAAGTATCACAATTGCTACCAATTTTGGAATGGAACTACATAAAATGAGTCAGACTACAAATATGGAAATTGGGAGAAATATTGGTCCCAACAAAATGGAATTTGACAGCATTTTGGACCAAAAAGCACACAAAAAAATTGGTTGTACTGTGTTTTAGAATGATTTACAAAAATGCACTCAAGAATGGTGTACCTTACAGTCTAAAAACATCAATTAAAATATGTAAATAGAATGTCATAAAATATAGGAGTAATATTTCTCGTTACTTAAATGGACATTGCGCTGTTCCTTTTGGTGTGCACGTCTACGGCCACTTGGGGGCAGTAGAATGCAAACAAAGTTTCATGGAAACTTTCTAAACTCCCCAGTAAACTCCAGTGCGTTCATCAAAGAGGATAAAGTCAACGACATTTACATATTTACATCTCATTGCAAATGCGTCAAATATTCAAAGTTTTAAACATGGCGACTGTTTCAACGTCAGGAGGCATTCTTAAATCTCAGAAAAATTCTTCAAATCTGCCAAGTGACCCTTTAAATGTTGCCAGTCTTCAACAAAATGACAGGACATTTCCAAAATTGTTTTGTTCGTTGCTGAGGATAAACCAAATGATATTTACACATTTACATTGCATCGCAAATGCGTCAAATATTCAAAGTCTATTTCACGTCTGGACGTGGGAGACTTCGGAATGGCGGGTTGAGGTTTCAACTTTCCCTTTTTTGTTGTTGTTTTCGATTTCATGAAGGCCTTCGTTTAGCAAACTCATATCTGTGATTTTTTTTTTCTGCTTTAACGACTCCGCGGACATCCTGCGTTAGAAGAAGAAGAAAATTGCGTTGATGTTTTTATCGGCATATTTGGACCATGAATCAAACGGCGACGGCGGGGAAAGCGGGGACGTGTAAAGTGTATCTGTGTGTGAGAGATCAATCTAAAAGTCCTCAGCAGCAGCCACTTCAGACCCTGGGAGCACTCAGAAAAAAAAAAAGATAAGCAATACACGCCCGCACAGCCATCCCCTCCTCATCCTTTCTTGCTCCCAACAGACGATGAGGGGAAATAAACGTTGCCACACACACACACACACAACACACACACACGAATATAGCGAGCGAGCGAGCCTGGCAATGCCAGAAATGACAGAAATAAAAAAGACGGATTCCCAGCTAAACGTCAATAGGTGGCGGAAGGGAGGGGCGAGCTTGCGGGGGCGGGGGGTGTATACGTTGTATTAAAAGTGCATTTGGAATTCTTCGCAGCGCTCCACTTCATTCCGGAACGTCTGGGTCTCGCCCCCCTAAAAGGACACGAGTATAAATCAAGTTTGTGGCTCATGCGCAAAAGCCCAATAAAAATAAATAGATGAGCGCTGGTCACCTCAGAGCCGTTTTGAAAAAAGTGCGCCCCCCCCCCCCCCCCCGCCCCGCCCGCACTGTATCCATAATGATGACTCTGATTGTGTGCAAGGCCGTCCCGCAAGATCAAATGTGAAGCGCAATAAGACGAGCCGATTTATTTGGCATCTGAGGCCGAGAAGCGTGACAAATACGGGCCGGGCGTCCATCCTGAAGGGGGCGCTCCGGAGCTGAACTCGGCTCATACACTGGAACTCAGTGGCGGGCGTCGCGTTCGGTACCGGACTGAATCTACCTGTCAACACCACCACCGTCACGTCGCAGCAATGCTCAAGTTTTTCCACAATCTGTTACCGTAATTTCTCGAGTATAATGCGTCCTGATGTATAATGCGCACCCCAGTTGACTTAAAAAAAAAAAAAAAGAATCAGGAAAACCCTTCTACCAATGTACAATGCGCAGCACCAATTTGCTGCTATCCATATGCTCAAAATATTAGGAATTACCTGTATTTCTATTTTGTGAGGGTTGTACTTTTATTGTTTAGACTTGAATTGTTTTTGAAAAAGTCATCTGTACAGCAATCATAAATAATAATCTTTGTGCTTGTACTGATGCAGCGGTAAATCGAAATTTATGTTTTTTTTTTACCACTCTCTGTACCTGTATACGACTATACAATGTGATTGTATTTTTTTTTTATTTTTCATCCATATCTAAATATAATGTGCTGCGTTGACTTTTTGGAAAAAAAAATGGAATAAAATTGAGCATTATTTTCAAGAAATTACAGCATATTGTTTTGCACTTCCAGGCCACTGTTTTGCAGTTGTAATAATCCACAAAACAAAGCAAAAACCCAAATTGAACAAAAATGTCATTAAAAAGTTAAATACTATCCATCATAGTCATCCTTAGATTGCACGAGACGTTCTACAATCTTCAAAGAATTCCACAAAATCATGCGAGACTTACTCCAATTCTGCTGGAAAACTCCAAAACGATGCAAAATGGACAAAAAGTTGGAAGATTTCAGCACACTGTGTCAGATTTCCAATGATCTTGTGAAAACTCTTCAAATCTTGTCAGGCTTGGACTAAATCTCGCAAAACTTTGCACAATCCAACAAGATAGCAAATCCCAAACGAACTCATCAAATATTGAGACTCACTGCAACAAAGATGCAACACTTCAACTAAATTATGTAAAACATGCCCAAATTCCGCCAGGCTTCCACTAAATCCCACAAAAAAGACAAGTATACATTTCCAGAGACTTGCAATAAACCACGCAAGACTTCCTCTGATCTCGCGAGATGTTCAAATCTCACCGGGGTGAGGATATACCGGGGCGCTACTGCGGTATAGCAGTGGTTGAAAGTTTTAGTTCCCCTGGTTGGACAGTCTATGTGCTGCTTGTAATTAGGGACTTTGTTAAAAAGGTTAGGGGGGGGGGGGGTTTACCTGTTTTGGCGAGCGTTAGCAGTGCTAGCTTGGGGCAGAACGTCAACACCCACAATGATGAAAGAGGCAAACTCACGCGAGGAGGAAAATGGCTAAAAGTTCAAGAACAGCGACCCGAAAAGTGGGCTGAAAAGTCTGCTGAGTTGTGCGACGTCCGTGCGGTATTTTTCATCCACGTAGAAACGAATGCCAGTGTCTTTTGTTTTCCGCGACGGCCGCGCGATTTAGTCTGTCCGGTGAACGTGGAAACTGGCTAGCGCTATAACTCCGTCGGGAATGCGTTTGCACACCCGAGTCTTGGTGAAGAGCAGAGTGGCTGGCGGTACCTCTCAAGTGCTGGTCCTTATCAGGAGATGAAGCTCCTCTATTTTCTTGGGAGGGAGTGTAGCTTCGACGACAGCAGCTTCCATCTACGTCCTTTCCCGCAAAGTCTCATTGAAGTCCCTCGCAGCGTCGTCGCCTCCGCACTCGCTGCTCCCTGTCAGTAACTCCGGGGAAAAATGTCGGCAAATTTGCAAGAGTTGTTGAAAGAAAAGTCCAGGGAAGATTCCACGATGGTTCGCAACTCGTCCCTTGTGTATCTGAGTTCAGAGACAACCAAAAACATAGACAATACTCGGGAGCACCATACCGAGGCGACCAGGCAGGCTGGTCCCAGCTTGGTTTTCATGAAACTATCATCCAACAAATCCTCAAATTTCACCAAAAGCTCACAACTTCCACTAAATCGTGGGAGACTTTTGTGACAAAATGTCAAACAAGTCCCACTAAATCAGACATCCTGAGCTCTGGTGAGAAATCCTCCAATTTTGTCCGGCTTTAGCCGAGTCTCTCAAAATCCTGCAATATTTCACCAAATCCCACACGAACGACTCGAATCTCAGGAGGTTAACCCGGACTACAAATATGGAAATTGGGAGAAATATCGGTCCCAACAAAATGGAATTTGAAAGCATTTTGGACCAAAAATGATGATCCACTCTAGCATCCCAATTAACCCACAAAAAATGATTATAATATGTTTTAGAATGATTTAAAAGAAAAAAAATTTGTACTCAAGAATGGTGTACTTTACAGCGCAAAAACATGAATTACATATTTAATTAGAAAGTAGTAAAATGTAGGAGTAATATTTCTTGCTTCACTTAAATGGACATCGCGCTGTTCCTTCTGGTGTGCACGTCTAAGGCCACTTGGGGGCAGTAGAACACAGACAAAAGAGATTCATGGCAACTTTCTAAACTCCCCAGTAAACTCCAGTACGTTTGTTGCGGAGGATAAAGTAAATGATATTTACACATTTACATTGCATTGCAAATGCGTCAAATATTCAAAGTTTTCCCGAGTAAACATGACGACTATTTCACGTCGGGGGGCATTCTTAAATCTCGGAAAAATTCTTCAAATCTTCCAAGTGACGCTTTAAATATTGCCAGTCTTTCACGATTTCCATAATTGTTTTGTTAAATCCCACAAGACTACACGAACTCACTTAAGACTTCCTCAAATCTCGTGCGACTGCTGCAAAATCGTGCGAGCTTTTCTCATATCAGTCCTCAAATTGGACCTGGCGTCGGTTGAACCTCACGCGAATTTCAGGAAAGAAGAAAAAAAAAAATCTCATGAGATTTGATCAAATCTCACACGACTACCACTAAAACTGTAGCCGACATCCTCAAATCTTCTAAATCATCAGACTACCTGTCAGGATTAAGAGGCCAAAGGATCAACTTTGGAAGTTTATGAACATTTGTTTTGTGTTTAATTATTTCATTATGATGCCACCTTCTGGCACGGTGTGGTCATTACACACAGCTGAGAAGTTGGAAAGAAAAAGGTGTAAAAGTTGAGACAAAGGCGAGCGCCGGGGGTTCGACCCCCCCCCCCCCACTTCCGTGTGTCTTTTGAAGGGATTTGGAAGGCTTATGAAGCGGCGCAAGTTGATACCCATAATCCCTTGCAGTTTGCATGTCGGAACAAAAGAGGGCTCGGCGGCGCGCTTCTTTACTTGAATAATCTTGCTCAGCCGCCGAGATCGTTGCAGGGAACGAAGCACTTTTCCGCTCGAGCGGGTCGGACAGGGCGCAAGTGAAAGCGGCTGGACTGAAATTCGGGGTAAAATGATGCTCCCGAGTGGTGGACGACACACTTGTGAGCACCGGGGTTCAAATCCCGGGCCCCGCCTGTGTGGAGTTTGCACCTTCCTCCTGGGGCCGCGTGGGTTTTTTCCTGGGTGCTCTGGTTTCCTCCCGCATCCCAGACAAGCGCACTGGAAGTCGAAAACTCCAAATTTCCGTAAACGTGACTGTGAGGGCGAACGGTCGTTTGGTTATAAGTGGCCTGCGATTGGCTGGCTGGCGACGAGGGCAGGGTTTACCCCGCCTCTCGCCCGAAGGCGGGCGGGATAGGCCCCGGCACGCCCGTCGGACACGTGGTACGGAAAATCGATGCGTTCCGTCCATTTCATGCATTCCATCATTTCCATTTTCAAAATTCAGTGATGAAGGTATTACTTTACTTTGTTTTGTTTTGGCCCCACAAAATATGGATTTTTTTTTGTTGAAGTCCCGACAAGAAGATATTTCAAGGTTCACTTAAAGTAAACATGAGGAGAAAAATTCAATTTTTTTAGAGGTTCCTGAAAGAGGAGCGAATTGATAGATTTGACTTTTTTTTTCATTTTTTTTTTAGGTCCTCCAGGGTGGACACCAGACACAAAAGTCGTTTGTTCATTTTAGGCCCCTAAAAGAGGACATTTTGAAGATGAAATTTGGAGAACAAATATATATTTGTAGGTCCCTCGAAAAGGAAATTTTAGTTCCCTAAAAGAGGATCCTGGCGGTTCAAGTATGGATTCCGTTGAGGCCCCCAGAAAGAGGTTTTGAGTCCCTAAAAGACAACAAGCGGCGACCTCATTTTTGAGGTCCCCAAAAACTGATTTTTTTTTCACCAAAACAAATACATATTTTTTATTTCAGGTCCCTCCAGACAGCCTTTTGTGGGTCCCCAAAAAGAATGTCTTTCTTATTTTTTTTTAAGGTCCATAAAAGATCTTTTTTTTTTTTTTTTCCCCAAAATGGGACATTTTTATTTAACGTGCCCATAAGAGGCGACCGGGACTTAAAATATGTATTCATCGTCACGAGGTCCCTTAAACGGTGACGCAAATGGTTAGAGCGTCGGCCTTGCAGTTCTGAGGTTCAAATCCCGTCCCCCCCTCCCCTGTTGTGGAGTTTGCATGTTCTCCCCGTGCCTGCGTGGCTTTTCTCCGGGTGGGCCCTCCGCTTTCCTCCCACATCCCCAAAACGTGCAATAATTAATTGGACACTAAAAATATTCCCCACGTCGGTGTGATCGTGAGTGCGACTGTCGTCTGTCTCCGGGTGGCGACCAGTTCAGGGTCTCCCCCGCCTCCTGCCCGATGACAGCTGGGATAGGCTCCAGCACCCCTCCCGCGACCCTCGTGAGGATAAGCGGCTCAGAAAATGGATGGATAGATAGGCCGCATCAACAAAACATGTTCGGATGGCTCAAACAGGACATTGGGAGTAAAAATATTGATTTTCCATCATTCGCAAAAAAGGTCATTTTTAAAAGATGAAATATTTGTGTTCCCTAAAAGTGGGTAAAACTGCGCAAGTGCAAGCGCAATTTTAACGTGAGGCGAGGGATCACCTCCAAGACGGTCCACTTGTCAAAGTTGCGCCTTCGGGCTGTCGTCACAGCAACGTGCCGGCGATCCTCACGACGCGCCAGACAACCTGCTAGCTGTCAATCAAATGCGGGGAGGGGGGGCGGGGCGGTCACCGTGTGTCCTGAGGCTATTGACGAAGCTGTCATCGAGAGGATGAGACGCGTCCATCATGTCTTCTTTATCGCGAAGGCTTGTCTGCTTCTCACTTATCAGTGTGTGTGTGTGTGTCCCTCCATCAGCCCTCTTCATCAGCATCATCATCCTCACTTGCGCTCGTCAATTGTATTATTGGGAAGTGACAAGTTGACATCGCGCGGACATGGAAAGTCGCTTTGCATCTGCCAGCGAGAGCGACAACGCTGGAAAACGGCTGCGGTGCGGAAGCGGCTCCCGCTGGAGGTGTTGTGGGTCCAACTCTGCGTTGTGTATTTTTTGGATGATGGACACACACACAACTCGGTTTAATCCTCTCTCTGGATTGTAAAGGAGACACTTTCACGGCTGTTCACAGATTTCTCTTGACATCCATTTTTTTTTTCTCCAGCGCTTATCCTCACGAGCGTCGCGGGGGAGTGCTGGAGCCTCTCCCAGCTGTCAACGGGCAGGAGGCGGGGTACACCCCCGGACTGGTCTCAAGCGCTACAGTGAGCTGGATTCCGTTCGCTTTCCTTTTTAATCTACGTACCGACGATCGCTCGGGTCATCCGCTGGACGTTGTGTCACGCGCAATCATCAGTTTTGGCCAAACTGCAAATGTTTACATTTCAACCTACAAGAACTCCACTTTGAGCTTGAGGAATTTTCATATTTTCGTGTCAAGCCCAAGAGTAAATAAAGAATGTTAATGTCAGACAAATATTTCTTGTGGCTGAATATGCCTTCATTTCTATGCATTGTAGTTTCCATCCGTCCGTCCATTTTCTTCAACGCTTATCCTCACGAGGGTCGCGGGGGAGTGCTGGAGCCTCTCCCAGCTGTCAACGGGCAGGAGGCGGGGTACACCCCCGGACTGGTCTCAAGCGCGACAGTGAGCTGGATTCCGTTCACTTTCCTTCTTAATCTACGTACCGACGATCGCTCGGGTCATCCGCTGGACGTTGTGTCACGCGCAATCATCAGTTTTGGCCAAACTGCAAATGTTCACATTTCAACCTACAAGAACTCCACTTTGAGCTTGAGGAATTTTCATATTTTCGTCTCAAGCCCAAGAGTAAATAAAGAATGTTAATGTCAGACAAATATTTCTTGTGGCTGAATATGCCTTCATTTCTATGCATTGTAGTTTCCATCCGTCCGTCCATTTTCTTCAACGCTTATCCTCACGAGGGTCGCGGGGGAGTGCTGGAGCCTCTCCCAGCTGTCAACGGGCAGGAGGCGGGGTACACCCCCGGACTGGTCTCAAGCGCGACAGTGAGCTGGATTCCGTTCACTTTCCTTCTTAATCTACGTACCGACGATCGCTCGGGTCATCCGCTGGACGTTGTGTCACGCGCAATCATCAGTTTTGGCCTAACTGCAAATGTTCACATTTCAACCTACAAGAACTCCACTTTGAGCTTGAGGAATTTTCATATTTTCGTGTCAAGCCCAAGAGTAAATAAAGAATGTTAATGTCAGACAAATATTTCTTGTGGCTGAATATGCCTTCATTTCTATGCATTATAGTTTCCATCCATCCATTTTTCCTACAGCGCTTATCCTCACGAGGGGACCGCTGGAGACTATCCGAGCTGTCGACGGGCAGGAGGCGGGGTACACCCCGAACTGGTCGCCGGCCAATCGCAGGTCACATTGAGACAGACAGTCGCACTCACAATCACACCTTGGGGCAATTTAGCGTCTCCAATTAATGTTGCGTGTTTTTGGGGGGGACGTGGGAGGAAACCCGAGCAGGCACGGGGAGAAGATGCGCACTCCACACAGGCGGGTCTGGGATCGAACCCGGGACCTCAGAACTTCACCAGCTGATCCTCCTCCAGCTAGCGAGTTTATGTTTGAAATGAATGGAACCCATTCCACAGACGACACCCGCTTTGCAAAACGTTTTCAGCCAAGTTATATTCACGTTTTGTCACAAAACAATGAAAATATGTGGAGGAGAAACAAAATGCGAACCTTTCACTAGGAAGTCGTCCCTGCCGCCATACGACAAGTGTGCCTTCAAAATAAAATGTGCGGCCTACTTCCTGTCTCTCTCAGCGCTTCCATTATTTAAATCTAACTGCATTTTCAACGCTTCAATGAACATTTGTAAGCACACAATTCCTTAGAACGTTGAAAAGAATGAAAAATTGACAGGGTTGTCTTTCAAAATAAAAGGCTCTTCCATATCCTGTTCCTAATATAGCAACACAACATCACGCCATTCGATTTACACTGGACAAATGCGGACCAAATCGAGATTGCGCATGAAATATTTATTCTCGCCGACTTCACTTCTGCGTGAAAGATCGAGAACTGAGTAAATTGCGTTGACAATACATATTGTACATATGCACCAAATCTGCATGTAAAATATAAGCCAAAAACCAAACCATCATGTTGACTTCCTCAAGTCGTCTTTGTAGAACATCTTCAACGAGGTGTGAACTGGTTTCACTGATGATGCTTCGAAAGGACGCAAATGTGGACACAATTTGGATTCAAATTGGGAATTGATATTGATTCATGAACATAATTATTTTAATTTGAATTGGGTTCAATGATCTTTGCTGCACTGTATGTGGTTTTAATTAAATTTTTCTTTGTCTTTGTTTTAAATGTTTTCCCCCCTTTGTTTTCAAATGCCTTTAATAAAGCATGTTAAGTTTCCTCGTGTATGAAATGGGCGATAAACATAAAGAGATTTGCTTTGCTTTCACCTAGAATAAAAGAAAATAAATCGATGGTACATGTACACCGGCTTCACACGAAGACGCCCGTCATGTTTACGAGACAAGTTTTGCCCAAATATAGTTAAGAAATGAACCTCTAACATTCACCGGATGAGGCAGCCAATTATTATTGCAGATATGATCCACTTTGGTCCTGAAATGAACGGAAGGTCCGAGCAGTTCGATTCAAGGTTCATTTCCAATCCAGATTCAGTCCGCAGATGCCGAGTGGAAATGGATCAAACGTCTTGACGTAAAGCAGTTCTCGCCTCGCAACCATTTGTGAATTTGATCCAGTTTTTTTTATTTTGGAAGCATTGCCTCCAAAATGCAAAATGGCTCCACCCTGTTTTCATCTTGGGCTTGTTTCTATTGTTTTTATGGGAACATAAAAGGTGGCAAAATCAGCTCATTTGGCTATTTTCCGCCTCTTTAATTATACATCGGGCCATGCGGCGGTGCGCGCACTAAAAAGATGCAAGTCAAAACGCTCATTAAATCTGCATAAGCGACAACATTTAAAGGCAGAGTACACGCACACGCACTGCGTTGGGTCCGCTGAGTGGCTCGCAGATGAAAGGGCATCGTTTGAACCCTCCTTATCGCTTCCGCTAATTGACTTTTAATGAACCCTCTTGATATTTGGACCACCTTTGGAAAAACACCAACTTGTACACCGTGTGTGGACTTAAGTCATCCTAAGGTTAAAAAAAAAAAAAGCACAAAACGTCATAACCACACTATTAATTTGCAAAACCCCAGCAAATGTCCTTTTCTTTGGCTTTTTGTGAAACTTTTACAAACATTGAAAGACTCGAAATCAAATACAAAATAGAAAAACATTTTTCCAGCAGGTTTTTGGGCCTTGAAACTGGAGATAAAGCAACATAAATATTTATAATGCTATTTTAAAATTACATTATATGCAACTGTTTTACAAACATTAGCGGTTTATGTCAAATTACAAAACAATTCAATGTGAAAAATACAAAAAAAAAATGTAGAAATCCGGGATTTGTTTAGGACAGTGAAAATCTGTGAATTGATGATGCTCTTTGATTTTTGCCATGGAAAAAAAAAACACAAGAAAAACATAAATTAGCAGGTGATTGACTAAAATAAAACTAAATTAATGGGAGTTCCCGCAAATAATGCAGACTATGTCAAAAAAAACATCTGTGAACAATTGATGCTGTGTAAAAAAAATGTGAAAAATGAAACACAAAATTAGGCTCCTTTCCAAAAATCAGAAAAAGTGATTTCAGGTATTTTTCGTTTTAAATAAATAGATAAATAATAAGCTAAGGACCTGGCTTAAAAGTTCCCAAAAAATACATGAACCGCAAATATGCCTTGCACAGATATTATATTGAATATTTAAGCAAACATGGTGAATATTTTTTTTACACTTGTAAGACTAAAAATTAAATTAAAAAAAAATCTTAAAATTAAAGTAAGAGAGTTCAGTCGCATTACACGGCTGCCATTGTAGCTATGACTGATCATTCAAGTGGTTAGATTATTTTAACGCTCGTACGATGATGTGGAATCTTCGTGTTTCTTACCTTTCCCGATCAATTGATGAAGTTGAATCGTTCGACGCTGGATCTGTTTTTCTGAACAAACGAGTCAGTCAGAATCAGCGTTCATCTTTGTCGGCGTTCATGTCAATGCCAGATCGACCGCAAACACACACACACACACACACAACACACACACACACACACACACACACACCTCTCGTGGGGTCTCTTTGCTGTCCTCAGTGGCGCCACCTAGCTGCCGCGGAGACTTGACACAGCTCGGCCTCTCAACTTCCCGTCAGTTTGTAGTCACAGAACGTAAAATCAATTTCCAACAGTTTTTCAAACTGGGGGGGGGGGGGGGCAAAAACTGTTTCACTTTTTTTTTTTTGTTCCTGGTGGCCTGGAGCCACTGTGATTTATTATTATTATTATTTATTTTTGAGCTGTAAAAGTGAGCACAGCAGTGATTATTGATTCCTGCAAGGTAAGCCTGTGCGGATTTATAGAAAAACTGTGTACGTGTGTTTGTGTTGGGGGGCTGAAAATAACTTCATCTCCAAAATGGGGGCGCTGCAAAACAAGTTTGGGAGCCGTTGTTTTCAAAGATCCCGCTAAAGTTGACCACGTAAGCCATGCTAAGCATTGTGAGGATGAGGGTGAAATGATTGCAATTGGTGGTTTTTGAGCTTTACGCTCCAAGTTGCAACCCCCCCCCCCAAAAAAAAAAAAAAAAAAAAAAAAAAATCCTGCCTCAAAAGCTAACCCTTAGCCTATAGAGCTTGTGCAGCTACGACATAAAATCACATGACTTTTGTTTACGTCACCATATTGCCGGTCAAGCAAAGCATTGTTCAATGCTAAGTCGGTTGGAGACGACACGGACATACGTCCAGAGTCTTGTCCGATACCGTCAGACATTTAGAAGGTGAAAATAAACAAAGGTACGTGGAAAAATTACATAAGCTCGGCATAGAGGACGCATATTTAATGTCCATGTTGATGTTTTCGCCGATAAGAAATTGGACTGTTAATTTTCTTCCGACAACTGGATCGACACATGTACCTGGTAAGTAAGTCGTCGAGATTCACACGGAAAAGTTTGAAAGCGTAGAAAAGTCCGGACGCATACATAAACTTCATTGCTGGATCTGGATTGATCTTTTCAGATAGTATTCAATACAATTACCAAAATTTAAATAAATGAACCCAGGTTTTACACAAGGTTGCATTCATTCACTATGACTGAAAAAAAAGACGACTGGTTTTCAGTTCGCAAACGCGGAAGCGTATTCGGCTACACGTTAACCTTTGCTGGAATCCATCAATCTTTTCAGCTAGTATTCAATACAAATACCAATATTTAAGTAAATGGCCCCTGGTTTTACACAAGGTTGCATTCATTCACCATGACTGAAAAAAAAGACGACTGGTTTTCAGTTCGCGAACGCGGAAGCGTATTCGGCTACACGTTAACCGTTGCTGGAATCCATCAATCTTTTCAGCTAGTATTCAATACAAATACCAATATTTAAGTAAATGGCCCCTGGTTTTACACAAGGTTGCATTCATTCACCATGACTGAAAAAAAAGACGACTGGTTTTCAGTTCGTGAACGCGGAAGCGTATTCGGCTACACGTTAACCTTTGCTGGAATCCATCAATCTTTTCAGCTAGTATTCAATACAAATACCAATATTTAAGTAAATGGCCCCTGGTTTTACACAAGGTTGCATTCATTCACCATGACTGAAAAAAAAGACGACTGGTTTTCAGTTCGCGAACGCGGAAGCGTATTCGGCTACACGTTAACCTTTGCTGGAATCCATCAATCTTTTCAGCTAGTATTCAATACAAATACCAATATTTAAGTAAATGGCCCCTGGTTTTACACAAGGTTGCATTCATTCACCATGACTGAAAAAAAAGACGACTGGTTTTCAGTTCGCGAACGCGGAAGCGTATTCGGCTACACGTTAACCGTTGCTGGAATCCATCAATCTTTTCAGCTAGTATTCAATACAAATACCAATATTTAAGTAAATGGCCCCTGGTTTTACACAAGGTTGCATTCATTCACTATGACTGAAAAAAAAGACGACTGGTTTTCAGTTCGCGAACGCGGAAGCGTATTTGGCTACACGTTAAGCTTTGGTGGAATCCATCAATCTTTTCAGCTAGTATTCAATACAAATACCAATATTTAAGTAAATGAACCCAGGATTTACACAAACTCGCATTCATTAAAAAAAAAAAAAAAAAAAGGAGGGAGTCGTCTCCACGAACGTACACGGAAGCGACTGCGGCAACACTTAACCTCTGTAAACCTTTGCGACAGATTAATACGCATATTTCATACGCATTGTTCTCAAATGAGTCAACGAGAGATAATAAAATACTTCATGATTTGAGATTAAGAATGATTCGTACCTGAAATGAAGCGATCGCTACACAGGCGTGTGCTTATTTTGCTTGGGCACCATCAATCCTGTTTAATTGCGGAAATCCATCGATCTTTTCTGGTCTTTTCATCTGATATTCCATAGAATGATCTCTTTGAGTATCTGTCTCGTCTGTTGTGACAACCAACAGCACGACGGGTCTCGGGCAATTTGAAAAATCTGCTCTGGTTCAACGGCTCCCGCAGTGCAGGACTGCGAGGTTTGACCGCCAATATGGCGGCGTACAAACTGGTGACGTCACGTGCACGAGCTCCATACCTTAACCCTTCACGAGACCCTGACAATTGTCTTAAAGCCCCGTAAGCCTTGCTTGATGCTGCTATCACCAAAATGATGAGTGTGGGCTTGCGTGTTGGACTGTTACAAGATTAAAGTCTTTCATAACTCGAAGTGTAAAAAAAAATGAGAGTAAAAAACCAAAGGATACACAGTATCGACTTTCGCACCCCCCCTGCCACATGAGCAAAAGTTCATTTTCAAATCAAAACCAGAAGTGACAGTGCAAAGCTGCAGCATATCACAAACAATCAGAAGTGACAGAAAGGCTCAGGAGCGACATGCAAAAGCGACAGCAAAAAAAAAAAAAACTTTGAACCTTGAAACATCGATTGGACATGACAGTCCCATTAGCGGATCGGCTAACTAGCATCATTTGGCTCGCAACGGATCCCAACAGAAGCCGTTTGAGGACACGTCAACTCAGCAATCAGACAAAATCGCCAGCGCGAGCTCGTCTCTACATTTTAAGACACGACTTCCTGTGTCTTGTTGGTCTCTCTCTCTCTCTCTCTCTCTCTCTCTCTCTTCTTGAGACATTTTTTTGTGAGTGTACTCATGATAGACAAGCCAACCAAGTTTCATATCGCTGAGTCAAACGAGTTTCTGCGGCTGGATTCTGAAGAACAAATCCAGAAGCAGATACCAACACGAAGATAGCAATAGTCGCCACCCGTCCATGTCGTCCTCCACCAACAGGCAATTAGAAAAACTAAATTGTTTTGTGGACAAGCAGTGCACACGTGTCTAGTATTTGTAGTCCAGATTTGGGAACAATCAGAAAACAATCTCCAGTTGGACAAGTTGTTCTTTTAAAATGACAACAACTATCTGCCTTCATGTATCTTTTCAGGTACGGCTCGTTCTACCCGCCCCCATGAATCGGATTAGATCTCTCGAAGGACTTCTCTTGTCCGTTTCAAATCCACGTGGCAGACTTTCAGTGGTTTTTTTTTTTTTTTTTCAGTTCACAGCTGTAAAGTTTTGGTCCAGACCCACCAACTGAGAATTACTGTCTAACCTGTACTTTCTCGATTGTTCTTGACAGTTCATTTCAATCCGAGCAATCGTTTTTGTTATCTTTCCAAAAGGAAATAAAGAAAAGTGCCCTGGCTGGCTGTCAAACTTCATTTTGACACGAAGGACATGCGGTCTGGAACTGCAGACCGGGGACTGTGCGCCTCTGACTCAAAAGGCTTTTTCGATTGTACATACACGTTTTGATATTGATACGGCGCTTCCAAGGTTAGCATCTCCAGCTTTATCCTCCCTGGGGTGTTTGTGGTCTCAACCTGCAGGTCCAGGCCTCCTCCACTGATCCAGCAATGACAACATCCACCCCAAAAAGCGCGGATCCTTCCCGATTCTCCCTAGGCGGGCGGCCGCAGACGTGCCCCCAAAAAAGCAGCGTCCCTCGTGGGCCGGTGTCAACATCTAAACATGGCGCTGAAAGGAAGGAAGCAAAGGCAGCTTGATGCAACCAAGTCTTTGGGTTGTTAGACTCCGGTTCTGACACTTCATGTTGCCCTTGTAAGACTGGCACACGGCCCCGGAGGCTCCAGGGGATGACCGATCACCAACATGACAGCCAAGTTCACAAAGAACCCAAAGTGGCCTAAAAAAAAAAAAAAATTAAGAAGTGTTGTCTTGTTTGTTTTAGTAGTCAAAAGAAACTTTGGAGTTCAAAGAGGAGAAGATAAATGTAACGATTTATTGTCAATATGATGCCAAGAGTGACTTGCATTGTTTAAAGCGATATCAAGAAGGACAACAGCAAGGTGAGTTCGGTTTGCGTCACATCAGAATCCCTTTGGAAAGGTACAGTCACAATTCAGATGCTTCCTCAGTCTGAGAACAGTCAGATATAAACCAAGAAGAATAAAACTAAAAAATGTGCTATAAACATCGACTGTGCGTAATAAGCATCAGGTTTAGATGTGACGTTTTTCATGGGTAAAACCGTCTCGTTCAGTGCTCACGAGTGATGGCCGAAGGCAAGGAGCTATTCATGTGAACGGGAGGTTCTGGTGGACTCTTCCGTGAGGGGAGACGGTCAAATGGGACTGCGTCCTGGGTTTTTAGGTTCAGGTAGTCTGACTTGCGCACCCCCGATTTAGACTTTCAGGTTCAGGTGGGTGGATTTAGACTTGGGTTTTAGATTTAAGGTCAGAGGTTATTGTTTGGAGGTGAAGAGGACCAGGGTTTACCAAGAGATCGGATAAGTCTTAAAATTAGAGAATTTGTTTTTTTTTTTTTTTGGGGGGGGGGGGGGATAAAATCAAAATTATAGTTTTTTTTTTTTTTTTTGGTACAATTTTAAATATTCTCTGCCAGGTTGAGGAAATATTGTTATGGTTTATTTTTTTTTTCTTCATGTTTATCATTCATGGTTACACGGAAGGTTAAGGTTGAGGGTGGAATCCTCGAATTATCATGTGAGGTCAGGTTAGGTTTCGGATCAGGGATAGATTTTGTATTTTGTCATCCAAGGATTGGATCTGGATTGTCGGTTCACTATTCAAGGTTTAAGTTTAGGGTTTTGTTTCTTTTCAGGATTAAATTACAGTTATTGTTTAAATTTAGCGTTTGAGTCTTGGGTTTGATGTGGAATTCCTGGATATTTTTCTCCGTCATGTGAGGGTTTCGGTTTTAGGTTTCGGATTGGTTTAAGTTTCGGGGTTACGGTTGGGGTTAAGGTTTTAGACACTAGATTTGAATCACGGAGTTTCTCGTCATAGTACATATCATTTCATAGTTACATAAAGGGTTAGGTTTTAGGGTGAAGTCATGTGAGGGTTTGGGTTTTCGGTTTTTAAGTTTGTGGTGTGGGTTATGGGTAGGGTTGAGAGTTAAGGGTTAGATTTCTTTCATATCAGTGTTAGGATGTGAGTTTTAGGATTGCACAGTTGCTTTTTGGCACGATAATAACTGATGAGGGATGAAACAACCACTTTTCAACAACTTGATAAGCATGCCTTGACAAGAAAGATGAATAAAGGTTCTGGTCGAAGCGTGACCACTGTCGTCGCCATAATGCGAAAGACATCCGCAGAGTCGCGGGCGTCAAGGGACGCCCACTTCCAAACGCCATCCTTCAGTCATTGCCCAAATAATCCGCCGCACATCTTTTTACGGTTGCTATTTTTTCGCTCCTCGGGGTCGGACGGCGCCTCCCAGCTCAATTATCTCCCGGTAGGACGTGCGCTCGCCTCTTTATTCTGGTTTAATATGCAAAGCAGCCTTGTCAAAGCACCCCGCAATTGAGCGGCGACCAATTATTGGCCGTCAGGCGCCGAGAGATGATTATCTCGGTGAGGGACTCGCTTAGGGAAGTGGCGTATTGATTGGCCATCGGGGAGCTAATAACAGGAGGTTATCTACATGTAGCATGAGACTGCCGCACTACTTAATACGACGGGCCTTATCTTGATGGAATATGTCCTTATTGGCCCAGCACAACAGAGGTCAGGCCGATCGCAAAAGCATCAAAGACATTCTGCGTTATTCACTTGCGCGCTCATTCTGGGAATGTATTTGGAGGAAGCTCATTTCGAAATATCTATGCATACAGCTTCTGGACTATTTATCATCGTAGGGGTCCTGAGGATGCAAATGTTGATCCCACATGTGGGAGGACAGTGGAATCGGGGCGAGGGTTCGGTGGGTAGGGCTAAAGGCTAGGATTTAGGGTTAGGGACAGTTTTGTGGATTATGTGTTAGGGTGAATCTATCCCACATGTGTAGTTGGACAAGTGTAACCTCGTCTAGGGTTAGGTGTGGGTTAGGAGGTAAGAGTTAGGTTTAAGTTTTTAAAACTTGAACAAGGCTTACCTGGAATAAAAGAGGAACCAGGGTAAGGGTTTATGATGAGGGATAGGCTAACAGTTTTGGGTTAGGTGTTGTGGTTTGGGTTAAATAATCAGGTTACACATCGATGTTGGTTTTATGGTGTGATTCCGGGGTTAAGGTTAGGGGTTGAGTCTCTGGGGATGGGTTTCGTCACTCTCACATGACGAGGTGGATGTTAACTGGACTTACGGTGGATCTAGGGCAGTGGTTCCCAAAGTCAACCTGGGTCCGGACCCCCAGAGAGTCGTTCAAAAAGCTCCAGGACAAAACCTCAACTTTCGCCAATAATGTAGTGCTGGACACAGCTATGCCATTCTGGTACAAAGAAATACTCAATTTTAGCGGCTCGCGTGCACTTGCTTTTTATTTTTGCGCAATCAATCACGATTACCTTACAGAAAATTTCATTTTTTTCCTCTTCACATCTAATAGGAGTTGAAAACCCCGCCTCACACTTGTACGTAGTAACGAAGGGAACATAGTATTCCACGGCTGATCTGGCGAGTTTTGGGAACAGTTCCAACCCCTCGCACCAAAAGGTGGTGTTTGCTTCTTGTGCCACGCGTCTTCTCTCTCCTTTCTCTCTCTCTTTCTCCGCTAAGCTACCAGCACTCTAGGACTGGGGCGTGGCGCTGCCTGAATCACTCATCTGGGCCGGGCTCGAAACAGGACAGATCGGATGTGAGACATAGCGAAACAGAAGAAAAAACATTTTTTTTGTTCTTTTCGTGTCGCGGACCCCCTGGAAAGACATTTTTCACCCTCTGGGTGTCCGTGCACCCCACTTTGGGAACCACTGATCTAGGGTTTAGGTTGAGTGTCGGGATTTATTGTAAAGTTAAGGTGTTAAGATGTTGGGGTTTATGCTGGTGAGCAGCAGAGGGTATACCCCAACACTTGCTTAATGTGTTTTTTTGGGGGGAGGGGGGGGGGATACTTCATTACTTTTCAGTCAGTTACAGATTAGTTTCAGAAGTACCAACAAGGAATGGAGTAAACCAAAAAAGCGTAGGAAGAAGCTCGTGGTTAGGGTTGAAAACGGGTTGGGTTATTTCCCATGAGTGAAATCATTTCCAAATATGAATTGGGAAGGTGAGCAGTGAAAGTAGCTCAAGAAAGTCTCCATGATAAAATTCGAGGAACTTGAAACAGAGTACAAAAATGGAACATTGGCCGTCCAAACAATAACTTTGACTTTTCCCTCTCTGTCATCATTCATAGACGACCAATAGTATGATATTTATTTCATAGTGCTCTGTATGTTAAGTTATTCTGAACAAAATGCCGTTTTAGATATTTTTAGAGGTTGTCTAAAACGGATGAACTGGATTTACATTATTTTTAATGGAAAATATTGCTTCAGATTTCATACACTTTAGTTTTAGTCAGTAGCCTTAAGTTCCACTGTCCAAGATCAAGGAAAAATTAACTGCGGCCGGATAAAAAAAAAGGACATTCAACTGGGAAAATGCCGTTTTCTAGAAATGTGCAATGTTTGTCAACCCAAACAAACTCGCACTCCCCGCGGCACGGAAGTATCACCCGAGCAGCGGTTCAAGGTTTTCCGTCGCGGGAATCCTCCCGGGAGGCGCGGCGCTCGCTTTGAGCCCCGAAGATTACATTCAGTCCCCTTCGCAGGCGCGCAGTCAGAAGCTCACCGCTCGGAACAGGAAATTGTGTCGCTGTCAGGCTCAACACACGCGCAGAAATGTAAATGCTTCCCCGTGTAACCCGTGCCCGGTCGGGTCCCCTGGGCCCCGCCTGTCCACCCCCCGTCCATCTTGTGTCAAATCGGACGCCTTTAATACAGCGTACGGCTGGGATGGCGTGCGTGGGCGTGTGCGGACTGAGAGTGCACTGCAAGAAAACTAAGCAGGAAAAGACTTTCAATGGAGTTATCAATAATGGGCTGATTGGGAGTTGGCGAAAAAAAGTAATCAATCTCGCTTGAAACCAGCTCCGTGTTTTTGTACCATATCTTTAGTCTCCCGTGAATCTGTGGTGGGAGTTTTCAGAAATAATTCAATCAAACGAGTCTTCACTGAAGTCCTCGATCGCCGACGTCAAGCGAGCGCGTCCTGCGCAGGCGGAGTGACGCGCTCGGCCTTTCGTGGTACTGGAAAAGAGCCTCATTGATCGGATGCGGCGCCCCGTTAAAGCAGCTCATTGTGCACCGATAGAGTCATCATGTCGGTGGCCGCGACGCCTCCGCGTTCCGCGTGAGCCGCTCTGAAAAGGCCCGTCGACGGCGAGGAGGTCGACAAGACGGCCGTCGGTGACTCGCGGCCGGGAATTGGGAGCTGTTTGCTGACCAAAAAAAAAGTTCAGGACATTGTTGCACTGAAATGCACTCGAACCTTCACAAGTGAAGATAATTTGACCTGCTAGGATAATAATCATACTTTTTAATTTAATAGACGAATAAAAGTGCGGCAGAACAGTGGGATGGCTGGTTAGAGCATCTGCCTCACAGTTCTGAGGATTGGGGTTCAAATCCCGGCCCTGGAGTTTGCACGTTCGCCCTGTGCCAGTGTTGGTTTTCTCCGGGCATTCCACTTTCCTCCCACATCCTAAAAAACACGCGCGGAGGTCAAAGATCACAAGAATATCATTGGAGTCATTTGACTTGGCTCGTAAAGGAACCCAGAACCCGGAGCTGACTGGTTGTTTGCCCTGTGATTGGCTGGCGACCAGTTCAGGGTGTACCCCGCCTCCTCCCCGAAGGTACCTGGGATATGACCCTTGTGAGGAGAAGCGGCTCACGTAACGGCCGGACGGAGGAAAGTACATCGGCGACTGCCATGCGACTTATATTCGCGTTCTGGAATCAAACCATTTATTGCCATTAATGAGGATATTCATCGTGTATGTTCGTCTCGCCCAGCTCGTCTGTCAACTTCTGGTTCGTGCAGCACTGTCATGACTAACAGATCCCTGTAGGTGGCGGCTTTGTCTCGCTTTGAATTTGAGATCAGCACAACTTTCGAGTTGTTGGATCAAACAAGGAAGTGAATCTCGGCTCGTCACATTTGATTACGAGGCCGAGAAATGCCAAAACGTCAGAAGCCGGGCAGGTTTATGGACCTCGCGCTCGAACAGATTCTAATTTTTTGGACGGTATAAAGAGAGTGTGTCGTGATCTTGATAATCGATGACAAAGTTCACGTAAGTGAAAAAAGCCGGTGACGTCTAACTGAGGCATACGTCGGCGTCAATCGAGGCCTTTCTTAGTTGGAAATCAGCAGTCGCTGTGATCTGACGGGCAAGTATCCGCCTGGGCGCCGTCGCACTGGCGAATCTGCACAGTCGAGCACGAAAAAAAAAATCACGCGCGTAAAATTAGTTCCGAGTAGAAATACATACTTATTTTGTGTAGTCTTGACCAACGTTCCCTCTAAGCTGCGCCACTGCGCAATTGCGCACTTGTCGCACACTCTCAGCGCACATGAAAAGCGATCCAGCTCAGTGAACCACGGCCTTTTCAGTCTTCACACTAACAACGAGCTGCTGCTCGGCCTAAATGTAAATCCTAGTTTACCTGACACCACCCCCCTCCGCTCTTAAAGAGGAACACTCATAATCACAAACAGAGCACACACCCGCAACTTTATATCTGCGGGCATGACTGTTGGACCACAGTCGCACATTTTTCAAATGTGAGTGACTGAATCAGTCAAATTATTATGGACTTGTTTTTGTTGTGTTACAGTGGGAGGTGTCAGAAAATACAAATTGCGAGCGTCGAAGTCTCTCCTCTGCTTGACATGTTTCTTTTCACAAAAAGCTGCTTTCTCCACTTTCTTTTCTGGTAAAAAAAAAAAAAAAAAAAAAAGTTTACTCTTTCTTTTGGGAAGTTTCTTTCTTAGATTATCACAGAATGCAATTTTATATGGCTGTCTAAATATCAGTGAAAACCTTCTGAAAGGGTTGACACAATGGAGAATTCCGCTTCGAAAACGGTTGGCAGTCAACGAGTTAGTCGATTCTCATTTTGGCCAATTGACAAAAGGGCGTTTCGTGACTCAAAAACTCCCGAGTTCGGCCACCATCGGACGCACCTGCGATGAATAAAGGTCGGAGAGCAGCGTCAGAGATGTTGTAGGTCAGGAGGCGTCGCGGGAAAGGGGAAGGAGGGCCGAGAGACAAAGAAGACGGGAAGGGCAGCGATTTATCAATGCAAAGTTAATAACATCCATTTGAATCTAACTAAAAATCAATATTTCATTACCAAATTGTTAGCCGCGATGAAGAAGGATCGGCCCGGTTGCGAGGAGGCGCCGGCCGATAGTTCGATGGGGAAAGACGGGATGATTCATGGGGCCATCAGGCGAGGGTGGGAGGCGGCGGGGGGGGCGGTCGGGCGGCGAGCGAGCGAGCGAGGGGGTGTCGCGGCGGCCGGGGAAAAACTTGGGAGCGGCTCCCGTGCTCGCCGAACGACCTTGGCGGTGAAGAAAATGAAAGCAACTGTCAAGCGGCGGCGGGTCAGCGTGGGCGTATAAATCATCCCCGAGAGCCAATTTAAGGCGCCTACGTGCGCTTATTAGCCGCCACAATTTGTGACAACGCATGAAGGGAAGTCGCGCCGCGTGTTTGTAAGCCGGCGCCGTATTACTCGCTGACCTTTCGGCAACAAACGTGCGACGGCAGCGCTTTCAAATCCACTCGCAAACTTGTGTGGGTGGGGGGCGTTTTGTCCACAAGTCATCGTCAGCTTGCGTCATCGTAACCTTGACGAAGGCCGTGGTTACTCGCTACGGTGGCCTGGGAGGAACAGCCCTCCCTCGAAGACGCGCATCATCTCTGAAAACTTTTAGATTATTTTTTTTAAATAAGCAAAGACAGTTTTTGAAAAAACAAAACAAAAAAAAAAACAGTCATAACATTTTTGGGATAGTTAAAACACATTCTGTAATTAATTCAAGCAATATTTGTGATTTTTTTTTTTTTCCACATAAAAACAATGAAGAGAATGTTGTTTTCATTGAAAATAGCAGGCTTGTTTCTGTAACACTCAAAATTATTCAAGATCTTTGGCAATCCAAATGTACATGTTTTGGAACAATTAAAGAAAGTTTAACCTTTGTTGATGATCACGTCCATCCATCCATCCATCCATCCATCCATCCATCCATCCGTGTTCTACTGCTTTTCCAGGTCAGGTCGCGGGGGAAGTCGATTCAGCAAGCATACCTTAAGACTTGCCTTTCCCCGGCCACTTCTTCCAGCGCTTCCTGAGGGATCCCGAGGCGTTCCCAGGCCAGCCGAGAGACTCCGCCTCTCCACCGTGTCCTGGGTCGTCCCCGGGGTCTCTTTCCCGTGGGACGTGCCCAGAACGCCTCACCAGGGAGGCGTCCGGGAGGCATCCGGATCCGATGGCCCAGCCACCTCATCTGGCTCCTCTCAACGCGGAGGAGCAGCGGCTCGACACTGAGGCTCGTCCCTAGAGCCGGGGATCGGATCACCGCCCAGCTCACATCGCACCCGACCCCTTTGGCCTCTTTCACAGGTCGTGAGCCAATGGGAAGGGGGGGGGGCTCTTGTTACCCTTTCAGGCTGTGCAGGCCCGGCCACCTGGCACTCGTCTTCGAGCCCCAGCTCCAGGTCTGGCTCCAGAGGGGTGCCCCGGTGAACCGCACCCAAGCAAGGGAAGCCAAGATCCAACTTTTGTACTCGTCTGTTCCCTCACCTGGGACCTTTTTGCCATGGGTGACCCTACCAGGGGCACGAAGCCCCAGACAACTTCGATCCTACGATCATCGGGACGGACAAACCCCTCCACCACGATAAGGTGACGGCTCGAGGTGAGGGGATGATCGTGAGTTTTGTCCAAACTCAGTTGTGCAAGTTTTCATTACTCTGTGTCAATTCACTGGACTTCAACTACCCGACTTTCAATTAAAAAAAAAAAATAGTCATAATAATAATCTGGAAGGATTGGCATGTTGTAAAATTTATGGCATTTTATCAAATAGTCTTTTCAATACAAATGGAAAACCCCGTCAGAAAACAAACTTCAATATTAATATGGCACATCAATCCAATTTCACACGTCAAGTGTCAATAACTTTTAATGACCTTCAGAATTGCAATTTACAACGTATTTCACTTTTGATACATATCGAATGTAGCAAATTGTATTCTGGCAATATTCACATTTCAATTCAAAATTCACATTTTTCAACGTGTCTACGTGACTGCATGCAAATTGTGCCACTTCAATTATAGCAGCCTTAGCAAAGGGGTCTCGCTATTTTTGAGGGAAATTATTATTTTTTAAAAAAGAGAGGAAATGACTATCTGTGTCTTTGGTGTTGAAAAAAAAAAACAACAAAACACAGCACACCGAGAGGCAGCCAGAGAGCGGGTGCGACCGGTCAACAGTCGTGGTGGTTAGCGCCGGTCACCATGGCAACGCAGCTCTCTCAGGGCCCGAGGTGTTTTATACTTCCTGTCGGATAATTAGCCCGCATTTTTTTGCCAGTCGTAATGGCGAAAGCACGAGTGGCCTCTTGAAACGGATCACTCCGGAACGTCTTCGGCCCGTTACGCCAGCTGGAAATAAGCAGACGCGCTGAATATTTATGCCGTAATTGTCTGTTTTCGGCTTTATTTTTGGAACAGGGGTGAAAAGCGCTGTTGTTGTTAATTAAGACAAAGGCATTAATTATTAACGGCGCAAACATGTCAAGCAAGCATAACTAATTATTCGGGCATGTTAACAGTTGTTTTATGTTTGCAGCCGCTGAATTATTTAGGAGGCGCGTTCGGGATTGTTTGAAATGTGCCGTGTTAAGAGGCGGCGAAGATGCCCGTCGTCCCATTGTCTCAGCAAAGGAAAGCGGGAAAAAAAAAAAAATGGAAATCAAGTTTTACAGATGGGGGCCGACGTCAGCGTTAATTGCTCATTACAGGTGAGCGTCGTGGCGGCGAAGAGCCGCTGTTAATTTTACGCACTACAAACTGTCAGCCAGTGAAGGTAAGTGGATGTGACGGCATATAATTTGCGTTGTTATGTCTTAATTGTCACCTGATGTGCACGCAATCTGGAGCCTTGTCAAAAAAGAGAAGGAAAAAAAAGACAGAAAAAGAAAAAGAGTCCAACAAGTCGGATGCCGTGCAATACGGAAGATCTCATACGAGGTTTTAATCGCCGACCGTTTTGTCCGACGTGTGCCATAATGACGGCTCTGCGTAGCGTACGATGCGGGGCCCAAACATTTCCATCGCATATCGAACCGCGAGAAAGAGAATACGACTTCCCGAGTAAAAAAAGTAGGATATTCGGCTACTTTTTGTATTATGGAGGGTGACGAAAACAGATAAATGATACCATTCTCGCTAGGGCAGGCAATGAGATTTCACCTTTTTCCAAATGGGATACGCAAAAAACCCCAACATTTAAAAAAAATGACGAGCCACCAATGACTGCTTGTCAACAGGGGTCACTCGGGCTCCTCCCTGACGTCACCAGATCACCAGACCTCATTTCTAAGGGATGGACTTCAACCCTATTAAAGTGCCTATGTTGCTACAGAGTGTATGGTACAAGTGAGGGCACGTATGTATAGTATACACTGAATGTCCTGAATTTGACGCTGCTAAATACTAAATGCTAAACGGCTAGCGATCGCGAGGTGCATTAGCGTGCTAGCGATTACTATTTTAGGTCATAAAACGCTGACTCCCCTTCCACTTACTCGTACTCATTACCTGACATGTACATTACACATCTAATTCAGTCTGAAAAATTATTCACCGACGCTCATTTGTTATTTCGGGCAAACATTATCATTGGCTCTGTACTGCGTCCGTCTGCAATAAATGTCCGTGTGAAACATGAGTTCCGGCCAAAAATGTTTCTCTGGTCCTGGTGGAACTCTAATGCAGAAATTTTGTATCGCCCTATTTTTAAACTCAATTTAACAGAATTATGTTTTTTGTCCCCCCCCCAACCCTTTTTTTTTTTTTTTTTAAATAGAGTATATGGTCTTATTAAAGAGTACAATTGTTGGTTTGATGTCATGACGTATATCCTGACGCTCGTTGGAAAGCTTGACATTGTGGTGTTTACATAATTCACCTGCGGGACCTCGAGTTGGGTTGTGGGGTTCCGCGGGGACTGTTTTGTTTGTTACACTTCCGGTGTTAGAGGAAGTAGAGAGTTCCCGCCGTTATGCGTTAGTCGGTTTACGTCTGCCATTAAAAAGGAGGTTTGCTCCTGTGTTCGACACTCCGACTCGCTACAACATTGCCCAACAGCTCCACGCCAATGCAAATAAAAGGACAAAGTATGTTACATAAAATTTCAAACTCATGAAATTGAAAAAAAAAAAAAAAAAAACACTGCTGTCGTTGGAAAGAGCTTTGAAAATCCTTTAAAATATTGCTTAAATGATCCCAAGAGCTGAAATAACATCAACGTTATGACCATTTAAAGATCGGGAATATGGTCTGATTATTAACAACAGATAAGAACAAAAAGTTGTGACCTTCCCGGTTAATCGGGATCTTGCAAATGTCACAACTTTTTTTGTTTCTCAACGAATTATCATGAAATTTCACTGATGACGACCGCTCGACTAGAGCATTAGTCAGATCCATCGCGCAGTACAATGAACGACCGGGTTGTCGCGGACCTACAAGTTGGGGCTGATTCTGATTCTGATTCCAACAAAGTATTAGTAAAAAACATGTGGTCTTACAAATAAATAATTTGTACAAACTGACCAAAATAGATGAACAGTGTTAATACAAAGAAGCAACAAACGGTTTTATTTGCAAAATCTTAAGTCAACTCACAAATAAACGAGCCCACACTCTTAACTCACCTTTCAAGAAACAACGAACAATTAAATCAACTCTGCATTTTGCGTAGTCCTAAAACCGGAAGAAATTAGCAAACCGCCTGCATAATCCACGCAAACGAACGACCAAACTAGCAAATTGTGTGAACGGCGTCGTACTCCAAGCCGACAAACTCACGATCCTACGAAGGACTGAAGGGACTAACAATGAGTGTGGTTGTCGTCAAACTACACGCGAACCAAAGCAACACATGAAGTGTGTAGGTGAATCCTACAAACGAGCAAACTACATCATTTGCGTAATCTACTGAATAATGTTCTGTAATGCTTCATCGCAAGCAAAGTCTTCATCCAGCGGTGTTTACTGCTGCCGTCGTCTTGATCCTTTCGTGCGGCTAAATAAGATCATGAAAATACACGGGATGTCACCTGCATGCGCCAATTAAGATATCATTATTATTTTTGTACATGCATCATATTTGACGCTCTTCTCCGATTAGATTTTGTGCTTAATGAAGGTTCCGTCGGAGCGCCAAAAAAAAAAAAGTGCAAATTTCAATTAGCGGAGAGTGGAAACGGCTGTCGCTTTTAATCGCTCTTGTTTCGCGTGGAACATTGTCATGTCTGTCAAGTGTGATGCTTTCCATAAAAGTAATTACACACCAGCCATAACGCCGGCGCGCCATAATCAGCGTCCATATGGTCGGCCGAGGTTTTCATCAACGGCAATAACAAAAAAAAAAAAAAAAAAAAAAAGACTTTATTGCCTTGAAATGCGATTCATCCAGTCCATTAAAAAGGTGGAAATTAAAATAAAAAGAGCATATTAAAAAACATGTGCAGTCTTAAAAGTACGTTAATGACATTTGTAAAAACTCTGACGCAGTATTTCCACAAGTACCAGAAATTCAACTGAAGTTGGAGTGAGTTCTTTGCGGAAAATTTAATATATTGTCAGAAAATAATCAAATGTTAAAAAATAACCTGGATTTATACAGTGTAATTCCTCTGCACTGTAATTTCCCCGTGTTGGTCGTATGCCTTTAAGGGGCGTGGACGAGTGAGTCCACATTAGGAAATGTTGTCATGAGCAAGCGACACGGGGGCGGACTCAAATGCAGGACTCCGAGGCGATGGCATGATATTAAGAGTGGTTTTATTCCAGGAGGAGGTCGAACAAAAAAAGGCAGTCCAAAACAGGTGCAAGGACAAAAACGCTAGGCAACAGGCAAGATCCAAAAATGCGCACAAGCTCCGATGACACTCACATTCTTAAAAAATAGAAGAATTTAATGAGTATATATGTAAATTCTTAAAAATAAAAGCATATCGTATTGTTTTTTTTTTTAACAAATTTAGGCTGACAACTTTTCATTTTAAAGAGCATTCTTTTAAGAATTACATCATTTTTTTCATTTTTTTTTTAGAATTTCAAGAGTCATCTTAACATGGAAAATAGTGGAATTCTTAAAAAAAAACATTCAAATCCAATTCATGAAATGATTTTTAAAAAATGGAAAAAAAATGTCTGAATTTTCATGATTTTTTTCCAGGGAATTTCTTGCCGCACCAATTTCTGAGGAAAGCAGCCAATTTGATTTTTTGTATTTTGTTCATTTTTTTTCAAGAATTCAACCTTTTTCCCCACAATTCATAAAATCATTTTCAGTGTCTGCCTACAAAGGCAAAATACTGAAAGTGGAAGTCCGGTCGTTGAATTAACAATGTATCAGATAGGTCATGTCATATGTACTGTACCTTGAAAATCTGAGGTTAATATGATATCATTTAATAGTGTTTTGAGAAGATTTTTTTTTTATTGGCAATTCCAACAACCTTTAAAATTCAAATGCAATATTTTCAATCTCCTGAGATTCAACCGGCTACAATTCGCATTCTCAAATTCAACCGACTACAATTTGCCGTATAAAATTCACCGTCGAAAACTCTCGGTGAAGCCGTAAAATATTTCAGTATTGAGCAACTGATTTGGAAGTATTCCTCCGTCTTCCCGATCAACCGATACTGCCAATTCTTCATCAGATGAGGATAAATCAGAGAAATCAGCGCTGGCCGCGATTGTTTCCCGACGTTAGCGAGCCTTTGTTTGCGCACGTGATAAGTCATTTCCACGTGACTCGCCAAAATGGCGCCGGCCGTGCGTGAAAATTGGTAATTGCCGATAAAAATCTTCTGAAAAATGATGTCGGATTAACGTCAAATTTTCAAGGTACAGTCCATATGACGTGACCTATCTGATGGTTGTTAATTCAACAACCGGACTTCCACCTTATTAAATACAGTACTGCGAAAATGACAATAACTACCGTACATTTTGTTCTGAATGGAATGCCGACACAAGGCTGAAAGTAAAAGAACTTTTCAGTTTGTTCCGCGATTCAAGCGTGGCGGTGCAGTCCCGATTTATCCGGACGGGTTTGACGGCCATTTCCAGCGCACTGAGGAGCGTGGAGCCCCCCCCGCGTGAAAATGACACAAATTTCTATTCTTCGGTGACAAGAGGCAGCACCCTTCTACTTGACATCATCCGTCAAGATCATCATCGTCATCCGCGAGCGCGTCCAAATGTTATCCCGCGCGCAGCCAATTTGGCGGCGCTGAAAAATTTAGCATCCGCCTAATTCGCACATTTGGCCGCGTTGAAATTTTCATGGGGCCACGTTCCTCGTTTTGGGCCGAAAGGAGGCGAGAGGCAGCCTGCGACGAGCCAAAGGAGCAGCTGTCAATGACGCGCCGCCGTGCAGCCTCGTGACTTTTTTTTTTGCCCAGACCTTGACAGCCACCCGGCAAGGAAGAGTTATTTTTCCCCCCTTCCTCGAGCTGCCGCATGATTAAAAGGCAAATGAGTGACACGCCGCTCCACACCGCAAATCAGCCGGCCGCATTAATATTTCACACGGATGCCAGCCGCGCATCAAAACAAAACGCGTTCGTGGGGCTCTCCGATATCCCGCAGGCCCTGAATGCAACGCGGGCTAGCTGGTTTCTTGGCCACTGGGGGTTGTCTTTCGTACACGCGCGGACAAAAACCATAATTTGGGGGGAAATGATGCAACTGTGTCACCGTGTCGGGGATTAGCCAAGTTTAGCGTAATGAAATTGGCGCGTTGGGATACAAGTGAGTCATTTTTTTCTCGATACAAGCTGCCATTCGGCTGATTTTGTACTTTGACTTGCAAACTACAAACTCTTTATGGTAGCTAGCGCTAAGACTTTGCCAGACATACAGTGTCGAGTGAACAATCCGAAAAACGCTAATGCTAACACATAATGTCAAACAAAACCAAAAAGAAGCAATTTGTACCAGATTTCCATTAAAAAAAGGAAAAACACCACAACCCAAAAGATATATTTTTTAAATAATCTTCATAGCGATTAGCATTACTATTAGCATTAGCAACGCGACCTTTCCAGGACATGCGCTCTTGTTTTCACTCCTTTAACATCGATAATATGAAGACGTGCATTGTTACCATTTTAAAATGTTCACATTTTGACAGTCCAAAATATTATTCAGTTAAAAATAAAAACTATATTCAGTTTTTAGCATTAGCATTACTAATAGCATTGGATTGTTACAATTTTTTTTTTTTTTTTTTTTTTTAACCTGTCCTGTTTGACCATGCAGAATGGAGGATCTGTGTACTACATTTTGATCTTTCAGTATTTTTTCAAGAGGTTCATATCCTGCCTCTCTGGTTATTTGTATGATGATGCATATTTATTGAAAATTGCAGACGGGCAGATTGAAGTTTGATAGGGGAAAGACAGACAAAAGGAGAGGATCAAGAGAAAATACCAGATGGGATACTAGTTGCAAGAAAAAAACAAAATAAAGCATTAAACGACAGCAGACAGAGAAGTAAAATATTGTTTGTTTGTTTTTTTTTGGTCATATTTCCATTTCCTAACCCTAATCAATCAACTGATCTGAAAATACGGAACACTCAAAAGACCTAACCTTTGTTTTCCCACTAACTGTCATGTTTGGAATAGTTGAGCATAGCATTTTTTGCCCCCCTCAAATGATATTATTGCATCAAAGAAAACTTCCTATTTAAATCTGTTTTCAGATGCAGAGTACTCTTTGTTAAACGGCCCCTGAACCGTCGTCAATTTTCCCGACTGGGCTTTAGCAACCGCGCTGGCGAGCGCTGAAGACGAGACCAGCGCATTGTTCTTTTTTCTAGCCTATGTCGGCAGGTTGGTACGAGTCAATCAGCTGATCTGAAATTAACTTGATGGCTCTTGTCGGGCGGGTGAGGTCGGGGGAAGGTAACGACTTAAAAGCCGCCTTTTCGGGACGACCTCAATCGGAAAGCGACATGCAAACGCGGATGATGGCGCCGTAAATTTTCCGGCGGGTGGGGGATGATAGCGGACGGTGATTAAAGTATGAATGTTAAAGAAGGGGGCCGGGCGGGGCGATAATGAGGATGGCAGAGGCGGGTAACCATCGAGCGCGAAGCGACCGGAACTGGCCGGTCGGCGAGGCCACGCCGGGGCTCGGACCGCGGTCGATACGTGTCGTCATTTAACGTCAGCCGCGCCGAAATCCATTGACCGTCCCGGGCTGACCTTCCGCGGCCGCCACGTAATTATAAAGAAGTCCGGTACGAGCGCGCCGGAAAAGGTTACTTCGCCTAGCACGCCGGAGCGGGAAAAGAGCGGCAAATAAATAAATATAGCATATATTAATAATGAATGAGTGGCATTTGGGGCAGGGAGCTGTTTGTGTGTGATTGCATGGCTGCTTTCAAGCATAAAACCTCGGCCGCTCGCTCGCAAAATGTCACAAAAGCTGATTTATGGTCTGTCTTGCCAGTGCATTATTTGAGCTTGACAATCTTAATCATTCACACTTCCCACACGGCGGTGCCCCCCCCCCCCGCCCGCCCGCCCGCTTCGTTCGCTCGCTCGCTCGCTCGGGCGCGCCGCTCACTGTTTGCTCCCGCGACCGCCTTAATGGATTATTGAAATATAAAAATAAGCGGGTGTGAGGGATACCCCCCAACCGCCAACCCCCGGAGCGGTATCAAAATGTCAGGTTTGTACTTACAAGGCGGCGCCGCTCGACGGGGTCAAGGGCTTCAATTACTTGTGTACGGCGACGTGAAAGGTTATGTCGCCCGCTGGCTGTTTACACTGACGCGGCGGGCAGGTAACCGTGGCGCTATGGCACAACAAGCGATATGGAAAGGGAGAAGGCGCCAAAAGTTTTCAACTATCAAACTTATCCAAAACCGAGTCGGTTTTAAGGCAGATTCGCGTCATATACTTCTTGGTGCGACGCGACCCGTTGGGGGCGAAGAACAGTCGGATCCATTTCTGGCACGCAACAAACGACGAGGCTCTCTTCCAGAAGAACACGGTGACAGTTTTTAACTTTAAGCCGAACTGGAAGATGGGTTTGAATCGCTTTCAAGACAGACCACTTCATAGGGAAGCCAGATTTCGAGCTTCTTTCTGGTCTCTCGGATCACTGGGGAAGAACAACGGTAGGATCAATTTCTGGTAACTACAGATCACGTATACAACAAATGATAAGTCTCTCTTTCAGGAAAACATTGTGAAAGTTATTAACGATTAAAGTTTTCCAAAAGATTCTGTGTGGATTAAGCCTGTTTCAGGGCAGGAACGGTTTGTATTCAGATTGTAAACATCTTCGAGTGTCTTCAGTCATTGGGGGATGAACAGCGGTCAGATCAGTTTCCGGTAATCAGACCCGGAAATGGACAGAATTGTTCTTGATACAGACTTAATTCCCAAAGTTCATTTCATAGTTTTCACCAATTTTCACCACGGTGTCCCAAAATAGATTTGTATCGTTTGATGTGAAGCATTGCCATTGTGGCCAGAAACTGATCGGACCGCTGTTCCTCCCCTAATGAGGAACGACGCCCAACAACTTTGGAAATCAGACCCGGAAATGAACAGAATTGTTCTTGAAACAGACCAAAGTTGTCGGGCGTGGTTCGTCATTGGGACCGATGGGTGTCAAATGAATTTATGGCTTGACCGAAACGTGGTCCATGGACACCGTTTACCCACACAGAGCTTGTGCAACATAGATGAGGGACCGGCTTCTAAAGATTCAGCACCAGACCCAGTACCCAACGAGTGCTGCCTACATGTACACGGTTTAATGCTTGAAAGAAGGATGGGTACACATTGGATTCTTATGCAAACGAAAAAGCAAAAAAAAAAAAAAAAAAAAAAACCACGTACCGTACTCACGTCTGGTACTGATTGGGGATGGGGGGATGGGGAATGTGTTACTGTGCCAGATAAAGACAAAATAAAAAATGGGAGGGTATGTAAGGAATCATTTGAAATTATTTACATTAAAAACAGCACCCAGCACTCAAATGTGGTCCATATACGATATTAATGGTATGTTTTAGACTTGAAAACCCCAAATTTGTGTATTTAACTATGGTTACCCTTAAAGTACACATGAACCTGGGATGGTGCACCATAAACCTTCTACCTTACTGAACCAAAAACGAGCACCACAAACCATAAATCCCTTTTAATGTCATAACCTACCGTGTTTGTTTGTTTTTTGTTTTTAAATACAAACTTGCGATTCCGCCGAAAGTGGAAACCTAAAAGTGGACCGACCGGTATGTTTACTCTGTGACAAAATCATACTGATCTTTACTGAAAATAATCAACACAAATGAAATTCTTCTCGACCATCTAAAAAAAACAAAAACTATCTGGTATTATTATGAGTATTGATAGCTGAGTGAGGGCGTGAGTTATGCGTCTCCGCGCACGTTTTCATGCCGGCCCCGACACCACCCCCGGTTCACCAGGACGGCGTTGAAACACAACATTAACGACCCGCTGAGGTCCCCCACCCCCGCAGCCCCCACCCCAGAGTCCTCAGCACCGATAAAGGAGTTGTTGTAAAAGGCCTGAGAGTGATATGAAATGTTCTAAATGTCATTAATTGACACCTTTTTCTGTAGGAGCTGTCGGCGGGGAGACAGAAAGGTCACACCTCGGGAGGGGGGCAGAGAGGTGGTAGATATATATATGATACCATCACCCCCCCCCCCTTCCCCTCCCCGCAACACCACCACCACCACCACCACCAGCCTGCTGAGTTATGGTTGTCGTTAACGTCACGGAATGGATGGAAGGAGTCGCTTCTGAAAGCCTCCATCGATCTGCTTCCTGCTTCCCCGACAATCAAAATGGCCTCAATGCGGCCGAGGGGTTTGGCCGAGTCCGGTCGTGTGACTTCACTCCAGCCAGACGTAATTTGGCCAAAACTTATGAAAGACTCGATCCGACGTGGTTTTCAGAAGACTTGACTCGAAGCACTTCGATGCCCACGATGTGACCATTGCAAAAACAAACAAAAACATTCCGGCGGGGCAGCCATTTGCCAGTTTTAGCACCGCACGTCCAAGGACGTGCTGCAATGAAAAACTGTATCGGATTTATCAGCTTTGAGGCTGCACAGAAAACCGTGTTGGACTGCATTTATTTTTCTCAATTGAACCACAAAAACATGCCACGATTGTCAAGGAAGAAATGGATTGGCGCAGAGAAAAATGGCAAGGAGCGTTCACCCCATTTAGCGCCATACCGACGGATGGCAGCCGGGTCTGACTTACGCTTAAAACCCAGAAATAGATTTTTATGGGAAAGACCACGTGCATTTTTCATTCATGTTCCCGAAGAGCTGCGACTTTGTGACGAGATTCGTCAGCGATTCAGATTTTGAATCGCAGCAAAACCAGCAACTAGTTGCCGCACTGGACGCATCTTATGACCGTTCAATTAGTTTCGAGCACATCACTCGGTGTACGGCAGACCCAACAGGCACGACCACAACATCCAACTCCATCCATCACCAAAACAGGCACCTAAACCTAAACTTTGCAGTAGTGGGTCAAACATTAACTCAGACCCATGTTGATAACGTGTTTGATTGAGAAAACAATGACGTTAGAGCTAATCATGAGAAAATAGTGCGTTAGTTCCGCTAAAAATGGGACCAACATCTAACGAGTAAAAACTGACTTCTTCTTTTGGTTTGTCCCGTGGGGGGGGGGGGGGTCGCCACAGCGGGTCATCTCAGATGAACGCATATTTGTTTTTGGCACAGTTTTATGCCGGGTGCCCTTCCTGACGCAACCCCTCTGCATTTTAGCCAGGGAGAGAAGCATCCAGCACCAGGTATTCCCAGGCACTCCCCCATCCAAGTACTAACCAGGGCCAAACCCGGTTAGCTTCCGAGATCCGACGAGATCGGCCGGTATCAGGGGAGCGTGGCCGTCAGCAACGAGTAAAAAGTGACTACTGCGGAAATGTATTTTGCGAAAATGCAAGATTTTATGACTTGACTGATGACTTGAGCCTTCAGCCAAGATTGAAATCTGGTCGGGACTCAACTGGACGAGTCTGATTTTTGCCACAGTAACTTGGGAAAGATGAAGGTGCAGACTCGAGACTTATTCCTAGCACTGGTGCGCTTTGAGTTTTGGATTGGAGCGGGGACATTTTCATTTGTCATTTCCCCGCGTCCAAAATGTCAGCGCGTGCTCCCAATGCATGCTGGGAAGATGAATGGCACTCCCGCTGGCGTTGGGGATGGAAAAGTTGGAAAGTGGCAGGGTTCTGCTGCGGCGGTGTGATGCACTACCGATCATTGATGACTCTTGCTTGTTATTCAGCTAAACAAACGAGAGGGAACCGATTTAATAAGCTGCTTTTCCTCACAGGCTCGATGTAAACATGTGTACTTCAAGTGTAAGAACAAAACCAAAGGACAACAACAACAACAACAACAAAAAGATGGGCTCGGTTACTTAAAAATGATTTCCAGTCTTCTTTAAGCCACGTACCGGCTTCACGTAAAGACGCATTTTAAATAGACAAGCATAGAAATGAATAAACGCAAACGATTACAAAAACAAATTTCAATTAGATTAATAATAATCGTTCTAATTAGTTAAAATACTGCACAATTGTCTCTTGGACAAACCAGCCGATCTCATTTTGTGTTTTGCAGCAAATTACGCTGTAAAATGCAAGCGGAGTCCAAAATGTTATCGTTCAACTGTGATTTTATGATACTTCAGGATAGACTTTAATCCTGTCTGGTTTTGGGTCAAATATTTCCACACATACAGCTGGAAACGTTAATATAATATCGGCGTGGCAAAGTGTGAAGCAGGCGTCGCAACGTTAGCGCGCCGTGCGGCTGGACACGAGGCCGCTCGACAGAACGCGACAGTCCGGCGACGGCAGCGGACGGGCTGGGCCAAGCCGAAGTCCTCATTCGACGGGCCAAAAAGCCCGTCATTCGGAACTAGTCCACTTCAAGCGTTAAAGGTCACTGCGGAGTAGTAAAGTCCACGTGTCCGCGACTTGACTAATCGACTCAACCCCCACCGTAAATCCAGATGAAGTGATGGCGGTCGAGCGCTGCCGCCCCCCAAAAGCCCAAATCTTAAATTCCAACAGTATTTGATACATCACCGGAGGGAAAGTCCACGGTGGCTCATGCAGGTGCTCATTAAAGTGACCAGAAGATATCAAAGGTTCTGGTAGTGTGATGCTCTAAGCAGTGGTACCGCCGACCCCCCCGCACCCTCCCACCCCCAAGCTTCACTCGGTGACAGGCAGCAGCGGTGGCGGAAAAAGATGGTTAATTTCTGACGGAATATTATGCTACATCACCACTTGGCATTTAAAGTGAAAAATGACTTTCTGCTTGGCCTGCCGCCGTCGCCGTCTCCCCACTTGGGCTCCCCCCCCCCCCCCCGCCCCCCAAGACTTGACGAAGGAGGAGGGCGAGGAGGGAATGACGGCTGCAGATGAGGAAGTCGAAGGAATGGAGATGATTAGAAATGTCTGACATTGGTGAACTACACCTCGTGAGCCGCTCTGATCCGTTGTCAAGCCTCGTTAGCAACTTGCCAACAAGTCGCGATGGTTCTTCGGACTCGAATTTCAACACTTTGTTTTCCCAAATAATCTTGATCTCCTTAATCAGTCGGGAGGCAACACGGTCAACAGCTCAGTTACTACCATCTGTTTTCAAAGAAAGACTTTGCCGTATTGCCAGTTGTTGATCAAGACCTTCAAAATATGGAAGCGTCGGACCTGCCCAAACAAGAGCAGACTCGATCACCGGGGGAAAAAAAAATGTCTTCTAGCTTTATCCATTCTTTCGTAAACAGAGGTAGAGCATAGTTTGGTTTCATCTGACCCAAATAAAGTGGAGAGAACAAAGCTTTTCGAGAAAAGCAGCAGAAAAGTGATTAAAACATTTTTGGTGACACTTAAAATGAAAAAAAAAACCAAGACGAGCAAAAGGCTTTCAGTGACAGTCAGTGAGGAATTTTGAAATTGACAAAAGGTGTTCTTCGGAAAAAATAATGTCTGCATGTTTTGTATTTCTTTGACATTCCTTCAAAAATGTAAAGACGAAAGTTAAAGGTCAAGTGTCATCCCTATAAACGTTCTAAAATAATAATAAAAAATACGTAACATTATTCACTTCAATGTCTATACGAAAGGATAAATGTGAGCGGAGAGCCCGACGTCCATGCGCAAAGTTGCGGAAGCGTCATTCTGCCACATCCAAGTGGTCGCCGTATTGGCTGCGTCCTGTCCGTGATTCGCCAATGAAAACCCGCGGTGGACCCTGCCATGGGAGACGAACACGCCACCTTCTGACACGGAAGCTCTTTCGAACACCACACGACCGAGTGAAGTTACCCGGGCAATATTACACTATTGTTTCGATCCATCTTCAGATGATATGCGATCACGGCCAAACCGCCTCCCCGTCAGATCCACTTCCACGGCGGAGATGAGCCATCACGGCTCATTTTCGGCGCCGAGGTGGCTTATCACGGAGCCGAGCCGGGCCGGGCCGCTTTAGAGGGTTGTTCATAGCCGCCGCCATGAACAACACCCACGAGCCGGGCCGCTTTACTGCGTTGTCGTCGCACGCGGCTGAGTGAGCCTCCGTCCGCGAGCCCGACGCGCACATCGACAAATTTCGTGATTAGAGACCGATTACGTGGTCCGCCCCAAACTATTATTTTTTTTTAGTAGCTGTATACACACCCATCTGTCATTTGGAACCTGGTTCTTCGCACCCGTGGAATCAATTTTTCACAACGAAGCGGGTCTCTTGCAAACTTCTGAAGGGTAAGTCCATCCTCCCGAGTGTTCGAGCAATGTCCGGCGATGCAACGAGCCGGACATTTTGGCTAACACGAAGGAACGACGAGCAAGCTACCTTCCTGGAAGTAAAACTAATAGAAATAAAACGAGCCCACTTGGGGGCGCTTCTGTCCTTTACGTCACTTCCTGCTTCTTCTCGAAAACAAATCCCTCGAGAGGATTTCCATGGCGGGAAAAAAAAATCATGTTTTGTGGTGAAAAAACGCATTGGCCCATATTGGCTGCTGTTTTTTTTTCATTAATAACATACGAAAAGTCATCCATTTCATGACAGTGGCCCTTTAAAAATGAAAATAATGATGGTATATTAATAACCACATTACAGAAAGCAGTATGTCTCAGCACCACTGCGTCCCAACATGGGCCAGGTTTTACAGACTTCATTGGTGCCAATTATTTTTTAAAACTTGTTGAGGCACTTTGAAAGAGTCCAATTTGTGTGATCGGGTGCGACCAGCGCGGATCAATGGAGCTTCTTGGCCCGTGTGTTCCCACCCTTCAAACGTGATTAGCGAGACCGACGACGACTTCGACGTCCGCGTTAATGATGAGCGCGGCCGCCGATCGGAAAGCAATCGGCGGTCGCGTCGGTCACGTGACCTGACGCACGCGCTCATCGCTGATCAGTTTCGCGTTGAATGTTCAATCCGAGCCTCATTTGGCGTTTTGTCTTCTGTCATCCGTCCCCCGGCAATCTTTCATCCGTTTCTCATCTGTCAGCCCTTCATTGATCCATCCATCATCTTGTCATCCTCCTAACCCTGCATCCGATATTTTGATCATTTCATTTCCAATCCCCCATCTTTGATTTTCGTCCATTTAACTTTGATCACCCGCCAGTCGCACATCTGTTTACGCGTCTCCTGACGATCCGAGCGTCATCCGTTCAACTCCATCCTTTCATCCGCATCTTCCCACTCGCGCCATCGTCACTCGTCGATTCACAATTCACCCTTTTATCCATCCGTCCTTCATCAATCCATCGTTGGACATTTTTCATGCGTTGTGCTATTGCTGATCTCACATTTTTCCACCCTTGACCTTTGGTCCATCCATCTACTGACAATCCGTCCTTGTGTACATCCGGCCAACATTTTTTCAATCAATCAATCAATCAATCAATCATCTCAAACATTTCCCATCCCCAATTCTTGTTGAACTTTTTGTGGGTCTTCTGATACCAAACTTGCCGAAATTGCAAATAAATCCACAGGGTGACGACTCATCAAACAGACACCGCTGACACGATCTTGCACAACGGCGAAAACTATCCATCCGCCCATCCATTTTCTTTGCTGCTTTTCCTCACAAGGGTCACGGGGATTGCTGGAGCCTATCTCAGCTGTCAACAGGACACACCCTGAACTGGTCGCCGGCCAATCGCAGGGGACACCGGGACAAACTAGAGTTGCACTCACAATCACACCTCGGGGCAATTTAGAGTTTCTGATTAATGTCGAATGGTTTTGGGACGTGGGAGGAAAGCGGAGTGCCCGGAAAAAAACCCACGCAGGCACGGGGGAGAGCATCCAAACTCCACGCAGGCGGGGCCAAGGTTGAACCCGGGACCTCAGAACTGTAAAGGCCAACCCTTCAGCAGCTGAGCCACCGTGCCATGGCGAAAACTAAATCTTTGGAATTTGGAGCTGGCCGTCGGCACGAGTTCCAAATTCTGAAGCGGTCGGCCAAAATCATCTCAAGGGTGTTCATTTTTTGAAGGACCCCAAGAAATTGCCCCTAAAATGGCCACTTGAAAGCAAAATGGCAGACTTTCTTTGTCTTTTCAGTTTTTTGAGGCTTTTCGTGCTTCTCCTCAAAATGTGCACGTCCGCCAAATTTCATGTTGCTCGGTGAAAAACTGAATTTTACCCCCCGAAAAGTAAATATTCCATAAAATATGCTTGTAAGACGTACGTCCACTTGTTGATGTCGTAAATCCGACACGCTGTCGTTCCGGCGCTTCGCGGACGTGGGCCGCAGCCACGTCGTCACCACGACGACTCATCATGTGGGATTTACGTGGCCGCCCAAGTGGAGCTTGCTCTCCTGCCGCCCGGCCGCGATTTATGTGTCGCTTAATGCGAAGCGACAGCGGCGTCCTTGACTCCTGTCAGCGCTCCGGCCCGACGCCGGGAAATAAAAATACGCCGAGTTGACACCGCCGTAAGCCGCTAATCAGCAGCCGTGCGTCACTCGGACGACTCCGGAACTTTCCTCTGAAGCGAAGTCCTGCGAGTGGAGTTCGAAGTCCAACAACGGGGAGGACCCAAACATCTGTGCGTCATTCAACATTTTCAAACACAGATATGTTTTAATATAGTGAGAATTATGTTCTGAAGACATGTTTCGCAGTACTTAAAAAAAAAACGTAGCCTTCTGGAGAAGGAGAAAGAAGCGAAATTCACGACTCAGCAGGAATTTCACCATCAAGCTAATTGGCAATCACGGAAAAGTTTACGATGTGACGAACGTGATATAAAAAATGTGATGTTAATGGTTGAGCTGGTTGAAATATTCTTCTGATCGTTTATTATCTGTTCTTGGAAATGTAAAAAATGTTTTTTTTTTTTTTTAAATGTCAGCGCCGAAATTGACCTCCGATGCTGAAAGTGATATTTTTCGGTCACAATTCAATCCTCTGCTAATGTTGCATTGAAGTACTTGTAACTCGTCTTTTCAGGGTCGAATCGACGCGCTGCCTTCATGAGTCAGGACAAATCGGTACTCGAGGGCAGAAGTGCATGAAATTTGCCAGAACAATAATTTTGAAATTGATTTTGATTTGAGCGGCGCGGTGGATCAGCTGGTAAAGCGTCGGCTCTCACAGTTCTGAGGACCCGGGTTCGATCCCGGCCCCGCCTGCGTGGAGTTTGCATGTTCTCCCCGTGCTTGCGTGGGTTTTTTTCCGGGCACTCCGCTTTCCTCCCACATCCCAATAACATGCTACATTGATCGGACGCTCTAAAGTTCCCCGTTGGTGTGATTGGGATTGTTTGTCTCCGTGTGCCCTGCGATTGGCTGGCGACCAGTTCAGAGTCTACCGCGGCCTCCTGCCCGTTGACACCTGGGATAGGCTCCAGGACTTCCTGCAACCCTTGTGAGGATAAACGGCTAAGAAAATGGATGGACGCATGGTGAGACGGCATCTCCGGTTCCTCGTACACTTGCGGAACACGTTTGGAACAGAACCGAACGTCTTCAAAACTTTTCGCCGAAAACGCCAGAAGTACAACCAAGATCGTAAATTCCCCCAATCGGTGCAAAATCGACTCGTCGTTTGCATTCTTTTCAGCAAAGCCGTTGAAGCATCAATAAATTAATCACGTGAAAAAAAGGTTTGCGGTGGTTCCGATCTGAGTTTGGTCCCGTTGTTGACCAGAAGGGTTCGAGATCACGTTGACCGAATGGAGAAAATAAATTCCTCTGGCTGCGTTTTTCTCCTAAACATGTGGCAGGTTCTTCCTTTCACAGAAATTGATTTTGTGCTTTCCTCGGAAGTAAAGTAATTTCCCTTCCGGCTCGTCTCAGATGAACGCTCACGATTGTTTGGCAAAGTTTTCACGCCGGATGCCCCGTCCTGACGCGACCCTTCTCGGGGAGCGGAGACCCGACCCCAGCGGAATACCAACTCACCACCGCTGGCTCGCCAAACCGACGCTCTAACCACTGAGCGATGGGGCCCCTAAGAACTGTTATTTCATATTTTTAGTCTGTCAAAAGGATTTTTACACATCCAACGTTGGAGCGAGTGAGACGGCACACGCGACCTTTGTATGCAAATGAGCTCGAGTGTATTCACCAAAAAAAAAAAATCTCCTGTCGTGCACGCATTGGAAGATGATCGACATCATCACGCTTCCGTCTCCCATCTGGGTGGGCGGGTCCACGGAAATTGTCCATCTGCACCGTCGCAGGTGTCGCCCGGGATCGGATTATTGGCCCTTTGTCAACACCCCGGGCGACGTAGGGGTTAGCGTGTCTGCCCCGCAGTCATTAAGATCTGGGTTTGACTGCTGTTTTTCTTCTCCCACATTCCAAAATTGTATCGCCGACTCAATTTTCACGTTTGTGAACCCGTTCCACGCGTTTCGGAGTCACATGTGCCCGACGATGACTCGGAACATAAAATAGTAGCAGCCAGGATTGACATTTTCCTTTTTTTCCCCTCCCCTCCCCTCCCCTCCTATTTTGGCCATGGTTTCGCATCCCGGGCGGCCGCGTGAAATATTTACGGCGTTCACGCGTGGCCGGTGGTGCCATCTGCCCACGTGACTCGCCGCTTTGCCACATCGATTCCGAATCAGAACATGGAGGAAAATCTATCGAATTTGATAGTCAAAGCCGGGGGTGCTCAATGAGTCAATCGAACTCTTTTGTCTTGGTTGATCACGGGATGGTGTGCCAAAAAAAAAAAAACAAAAAAAAAACAAAAAAAAAAAAATTCACAACAATTCACATACGTACTGTAAAATATGAAAAGAGGAAGCCACTGGTTTCTTTTAGGCAGCACACAGAACTCTCTCTAACAGCGACCGCTGCTCAGCCGCACTCTCGTTTTCCTAGTTGACCTTACACCCGCCTCCCATCCCCGCTCTTAAAGACGTACACTCATAATTACAAATGTTACAGTCCTTACGCAGCCCATCAATGTGTTTCATAACGACAGCGTCCACCACCGCTGCTTGAGTTAGCAACGTCGAGCAAAGACGAGCTAGACGTGCTGCGTGTGTTTACTTTTGATATTAATGGAGAAAGTTAAAAAAGGAAATGCTTGTTTGAATGTTTTATGATGCAATGATTGTCGGAGTATGTGAATCATCGAAGAAAAAGTGCTTAAACTGGACAAGATTTTCTCTTTTCGAGTGGGAAATTGCTGGTCTCAAGGCAAAGTAGAAAGTGCAGGATCAGATGGTGAGTCAATTTTAAAATTCCACCTTGGCACGGCCCGATCCAGGATGAAAGCACAGACAATACGGTGCACAAAAAAAGCTAATTATGTATTTTCAATATAGGAGGCAACATAACACCAATTTTAACGGAAACACCCCAACCCACCCCACCCCCGTCGTCTGGCTGCTTGAAACGTAGATCTTGGGGTAAAAATGTTTGAGCACCTCTGCTCCTCTCTAAATCTTGTTTTGTTTTTTTTTTTGGTATCATCAGCAGTTGAATTCCTGTGTTGCAAACGTGCACACTTCAATTGCTACGAACACAAACGGTGAGCGTTAAAAAGGCGTCGCCGACATCGAGTATCGAGTGAGTGGCAGCAACACGAGAGTGCGCGGGCAACGCAACATTGAGCCGTTTTAATCTCATCTGCGAGAATGTCGGCATTCAAGTCTGTCGTCAGCTCTGCGATGCGCGTTTGCGTCTGGTTTTTTTTTTTTTTTGGTGTGTTTTTTTGTGCACGCGTGTCCTGCGGGGCCGCCTCGTTCACGTCGGCCTTCCCGCTTGTGTTCGACAACCTCGTCTTGTTTGTACGCAAACGCGAGCGCTTGTCATTTTTATCCTTTGCCGTACATATTTGTGTGCGCGTGCGTGTATAGCACAAACGTCATTGGGATTCTTTGAAGCGTTGGACAGCTAACATGCACACAAACAGCGGTTATGTGGGTTTTTTTTCTTTTTTTTTTTTTTAATAGAGTGTGCGTGTTTGTTTTTGTGCAAATGTTTTCACCCGATATGTTCAATTACAGTAGATTGTACGCTTTATTAACTCATTTGCAGCTGGTTTGTATTTGGTAACTGGAATCCAAGCATTTACTGTCACCAACGTACATTTTGATCAAGTAGTAGTAGTTTTTTTTGTTGTTTTTTGTTTTTAATAGGTACCCATAGAGCAGGGGTCGTTAACCTTTTAGGCCGAGAGAGCCGTAAATGCCAAAATGTCATTTCAAAAGAGCCATGCAATATTTTCAAAACTAAATCCAGGTGTATTTGAGCATTCATGTAGTTTTTAGAGTAAAATAAGTCTCTGAGTTCTTTGAAATAACATTGTGATGATGTTGCTAACCAATGATGACAAAAGCACTTCTTCCCATTGATGTGACTTCTGGTCTTGCTGATGGCTTTCTAGTCTTTCAGACGCCGTTAGATGAAGCTTCGTGCAGGCGTTGAGACTTCGCATTTGCCATCATGATGGTACGAAACCCCAATGTTAAAGTCAGTTCTTGCCAACAACGGCACGTTTACCTTGTCTTCATGCGAAAACATCAGGCACGAATGCTTTGGCCTCCTCCTCCTCCTCCAACTGGGAATGGCTGCTCAGTCTTGCCGAAAACTGTAGAACTCCCCATCTTTTTTTCTTGAGCGATCGTTTGCACAATTAGTTGTCGCGACCCGCTCCGCGTTGGACCCCTTTGCGCCTGTGCACATAGTCCGCTGCGGTGAACTACGGCAAGCCCACTCGGACAAACCACCTCCGCGTCATTTGCGTTGCCCGCACGACAGAAATCACATGTACGCTGTGCTCTGGGAGCCATATGCAACCATCAAAAGAGCCATGTATGGCTCGCGAGCCATAGGTTGCCGACCCCTGCCATAGAGTCTCACCCACTGATCTTAAAAAAAAAAAAAAAAAAAAAAGACTGGATAGTGCATATACATCGAGCGGTATGTCGATTGGTTGTAGCCAGTTGGCCGCCATCTTGGTACTCCCAAACCGTGCGCTGGACATGGTTTACAAGTTGGATTATGGCGAGGTTTTTCCTCAAAGTTTGGCATGTAGAATTAAAACTGGTCGTGTGAGCTTGACATTTTTTTTTTCAGTTCTGTTAACATGAAGGGATTTTTAATTCCACTTGGTAAGCCAAAACATGCGACGTGCAAAGGGAAGACATAGACCACCGTGACTAGCAAGAAACCTCGCATATTACTTAGGGCCCGATTTCTGCGACATGTTAACTTTCCCCAAAATACGCTGTGAAGCACTATCATCATAACACAGCAAAAAAAAAAAACCTAAGCATTTTTTGTCATAAAAACATTAAATTTGAAGTCAATCAGTTGGATATATTTTTGGAAATAAGGACTCACAATGGGAAAATACATGCTTAACGCATTGTTCGTTGTCTCTGCGACATCCTATTTCAGACAGAAAATGTCAACTTGTTTCCTCGTATCTGAAAATCAAACTCAATTCGCAGAGTTCTGCATTATGAAATTCATCAAAAAATTTCACAGAAAATGCGTTTTCTTGCTTATTGACTGATGAAGTTTGGGAAAATATTGACCAAAAAAAAAAAAAAAACGTCAGCCGAAAAGGTGAAGCAGAGAGTGAACAGTTAGCAACAACAACCAGTAAACAAAACTTTGTTCAAGTAAATTAAGCTAATCAGAAAAAAAAAAAAAAAAAAACCTTTACAAACAAACTTTAACAGTGTCAAAGTAAATCTTTCTAACTTACCTGTGGAATGTTTTCGCAGGGCCACGAAACTGGCGATTAACGCAAGTAATCGCTGCACAGGTCGGCATGGTTGTTTTGGGAGTATCAAGATGGCGGATGGTGACTTCAGTTTGGGTGGCCAATGAGCCATCTGGTCTTTTTTTGTTTTTTGGGTTTTTTTGGATCCGTGGTCTCACCCAGCTTGTCTGTGAAAACGTCACAATAGCCCCCGCCCAATATAAGCGTCACTTTTACGACTAATTACCGTTTGTACTGTAGTATTTGCATGTTGCGCGTCTGCCCAGAAGGGGCGTGGCAAGGCGAGTGACATCAGGCGATGGACTCGGGTTGCGTGAGTGGCGGCCAACGGCAGCCGCACGTGTTCTCATTTTGTACTTGTACGCTTGCCCGTTTGCCTCGCGGAACAAACGGCGGAACGCCGCCGGCCTCGATTGCTCCGATTTGTTCGCGTCGCTTCAACCGAAGCTCATCTAACGCGTCCTCGTCACACAAAGGAAACAAAATCCACCAAAGTCACAAACCCTGTCTAATAAACGGCTTTTAAGTGAGTTTAAAAAAAAAATCGAGTGATGTGTGTTATATCTAGGCAGGCGGTGAATGGCGAGTAATTACCCAGAACCCCCGGCACTCTTTAATGTCGGGGGTCCACCCACACACACACACACACACACACACGTAGACAGCGGCGGTCGTGATGTGCACAGGAAGTGATCTAAACGGGTTTGTCCCAGGGGAGCAGTTTTACGAGACACGAGTAAGATGACGTCTTAGCACGACTACCGGGACCACATGCCGCCGCTAACCCAAAACACATGCTAACGTGTGTCGACACATCCGCCGGTGACATCACACCTCTGTTTTTATGTGGACAAGGAGGTTCAATGTTCAATTAAAAAAAAATAATAATAAAAAAAAGGAGTGACGACATCGCCGTGGAGATGTAACGTGTTGAAAATACTCGCACAACAACGCGGATGAAGTGCACTCGCTAGCAAGATAACGCTAGCGTGATGTCCATTCAGGTCAGTCTGTTGCGCCCGCTGAAAGTTTTAAAGGAAACAAAACAAGAAACAAACTTTGCCGATTGACACGGAAGTGAAAAAGTTTCGTCGTCAAGACTCAACCAAAAGTCAAAGATAGTTGGGGCTCGCACTTACAAGCACTCCTGCTAACTTGTTCCTCGCTGCTTGCAGTGTTAGTTTTCTTGTAATTATATTCGGAAATAGTAACTTAAAAAAAAATATATATATATATATATCTATGTATATGTATTATGCATGCTAGGATGAACATTCGGTTGCGTGCCTCCCAAACAAAACGAGTTTCCCGACGCGCGGTCGACTTCTTAGCCGCGTTTGTGACCGGCGCAAAGCGCCGCTCGCGTTTGTCCTCCGATTTGTTAAGAGTCTTACGGCCGGATAGTTAAAAATAAAATCGAAACAGGCTAAGTCAGGTCTGAAGAATCAAAGGCGAGCGCTGAGAATTTAGCCTTGGGGACACTTTTTAGAATTTTTTTTTTTTGGGGTGTGTGTTTTGCTTTGATCCAGCTTTTTCCCGAGCGCTCTGGAGTAAGCCGTCCAATGCGAAATGTGCGCGCGGCGCTAACGCCACAAAAGGCTTACTTATCTGGGCATTACCTATTAAAGGTTTAAGCCCCCGGCGTCCCCTGATAAACACTTCCTATAAGGCCGCTATCTCCCCGCGGCCTTATCGCGTACTTGAAGGTCCTTCCAGCCGTAATTTGTTTAATTAAAGTGTCATTTTGAGAGGGAAATATGGCCGCCGCGCGCAAAGAAGTTTACCCGCATTTTCATGCGCCCCCCCCCCTTCTTGCTCTTTGTCCGCAGCTTAGATTTAGATTAACTCACTTCTTTTCCATACCGTTTTCTCCTCGTGTTTGCAGCGAGGGAGGAGGGAAAAAAAAAAAAAAAAGGGGGATCAAATCCGAGCACCCCACTCCACCCCTTTCTTTTAAACGACCCCCCCCCCCGCCCCCCACTCGGAGCACATTAGCTGCTATCTTAAAGGAGCCCCGAGAGGATTGGCAGTGCGGCCCCAGGACGCCGCTCGCCTCGTCAGCGCTTTGCCTGATTTCACTGAGATTTCATTAGATGAAAAAAAAAAAAAAAAATCTGTACGATGCATGGAAAAAAAAAAAAATCTGTACGATGCATGAAAAAAAAAAAAAAAAAAAAAAACAAGCGCGGGCACGACGACGGGATAAATAAACGACGACGCGGACTGCAGGCGAACGCGGGAAGGAAAAGCGATGACCCGCCGGACTTCCGCTGAAAGCCTCTCGATAAACCGACAAAACGAATAAAGAGCAAGGTTAATTCGCCCTAGGCTTGGAAAAAAAAAAAAAAACATGAATGGGAAAATATATTTCAAATGTAAACAAAAAAAGTTTATTTTTATATATTGAATAAGTTTCAATCTATTTGTTATTTATTATTGCATTATTTATTCATTCATTTGTCTAGCTCTTTATTCATTCATTTATTTATCTAGCTATTCATTCATTTATCTATGTACATATTTACCCATTTATTTATTTATTTAGCTATTTATTATTATTATTATTATTATTATTTGGTTCTTCATTTGCTGGTTTTAAAGTGAGCCGCCGACTCGAGAAAAACTCGTCGTCAAGCGCTGAGCAAATTGAGCAACACTGCCGGAAACCATGTCGTGTCAATATCCAAGCCGCTTATCCTCACGAGGTTCGCGAGAAAGCTGGAGCCTATCCCAGCTAGCTTCGGGCGAAAGGCGGACTGCACCCTGAACTGGTCGCAGGGCAGAAATCGACACCATCACTGAGCGGGAATCGATCGCACGCTGCCTGCACCAGCAAAGGCAAGCGTGTGCACCGCTACGCCATCAGTGACCTGCCGGAAACCATCAAAACAAAATTAAATGCTGTCAGGGCTACAGAAAGTATTTTCAACTGCGGTCACAATTCAATTCTCTGCTTATGTTGAATTTCGATATTTGTACCTCGGACAAATTGACGCGCTGCCTTCGTGAATCAAGAAAAATTTGTACTCAAGCGCAGAAGCACATGAAATTTGCCAGGACAATAATTTTGAAATTGATTCCGATTTGGGCGGCACGGTGGATCAGCTGGTAAAGCGTTGGCCTCACAGTTCGATTCCGGCCCCGCCTGTGTGGACCTTGGATTTCCTCCCACATCCCCAAAACACGCAACGTGTATTGGAAACTCTAAATTGCCCCAAGGTGTGATCGTGAGTGCGGCTGTTTGTCTCGGTGTGCCCTGCGATTGGCTGGCGGCCAGTTCAGGGTGTACGCCCGCCTCCTGCCCGTTGACAGCTGGGATTGGCTCCAGCACTCTCCGCGACCCTTGCGAGGATAAGCGACTAAGAAAGTGGACGAATGGTTTCTGATTTGTCATTTGTTACAGTCGATACGAATAGCGAATTGGGATTTCGAGGTCGAGTCTGAGCCCTACTCCAGATATACTGTACAATATTTTTTTGGAACCATAAAAACACGGCGCAATTGTCAAGGAAGAAGCGGACTGCCACAAAGAGAGGAAATGTGTGCGAATTAAGAGATATCGTGAGAGGCTGTTGGCAAAAACGAGGCCTAGCGGTTAGCACGTGTGGCTCACAGCTGACGTTGGCAGTTCGAATCCGGGCAGATTTGTCACGTTTTCCTCATCCTTGGGGTTTTTTTTTTTTTTCTCCCGGGGGGTCCGACTTCCTCCCGCATTCCAAACACGGACAGATCTGATGGGCCGAAGGTGTGAATGCGAGTGAAAATGCTCGTTTGTCCCGCTCCGCAATTGGCTAGCGACCAGGCGCAACGACGCACCGATTGCAAAATATTACCGCTCTTATCTTTTACGCTGGCATGCGGGAAGCTGATTAATGTGACTTGGGCTGGGGGTAGGGGGGGGGGGGAGGGGTCAAAAAAAAAAAAAAAAAAAAAAAAAAACAACCCTCTCCAAGTCGTTTGATTTCCTCCTCAAGTTTTGCCGGTCGGCGCTTCCACTTGGACTGCGTCAAACTTTTTCAAAGCGCAACTTGCAATGACCTGAGTTCAGCAGTAAAATTCCGAAAAGGGAAGCAAATCCAAACCAAAGAGCTTTGCATCTGTTTTATTTCGACGGGGTAATTATGGAGTCTCTCTTGGCGTTTGACAAGGCCTCTAATGAGTTCTCCACGGACCTCGCCTTTATTTGCGCGTTTGTTTGTTATTTTTAAACTTGATTAAGTCCCCTTGTATTTATCAAATCAAAGAGGAGGGGAGATGAACGTCTCCGAGTAGGTGCCATCCGACTCTTCGCTAGTTTTGTTTTCTTTGGCTTTTTCTTTGGCTTTTTTTTTTGTGCGCAAAAAAACACACAGAGAAGTGCCATTGTGCGTAAAAAAAAGTAAGAAACAAGAACAGCCGAACTTTAAGGGGCGCTTCGAATGGGCCTTCCCGACCTGTCAATCACTCGTACATTAATAGCCAATCATTGTGTTAACCCCTGGCTTGACACGCCCCCTGCCGCCATATTGTCCCACATTAATGCTGGTTGTCAGTAGCACGCGCTTGGAAAAGTTCATGTTACGAAGGAAATGGTCCTCAGATGCGCTTGGGGAACGTGCAATTCTGATGAAGCATATCCTGCTAGGTTGATTCATTTTCCAAAGTCTAAAACACAGTGACGAAGTGTCTACGATGGATTAAAGCTCGCGGAAGAGCGCGCGTACAACTAAATGTGGACAATATCAACCAACGCAAGGCTGTATGTTCGAAGGTAAGTGAGGGAGAAGTATCTTCTCTGAGTTTGATTGAATTATTATCAGTGCTTTATACATTGCCTGAGAAGAACTTTCACTTTCTTAGCGTATCGCTGACCTGCTGAACGAAGAGTGTCATGTTTTATGCTGAAAAGTCGGGTTCGGGATACGTAAATGCAAGAGAAACGTCTATTTGCCTATTTGGATCACGTCGGACTTTTAAGACAGAGCTCCGGGTTCTGGGTTCCTTTACGAGCCAAGTCAAATGACTCCAATGATATTCTTGTGATCTTCCCGAGTAAAAAATACTCACCCTGCTTTACATGCGCAGTACGATTCTCAACGTCAAACTTTTTTGCACCGATCGCCAACATTTCGCTGTAACTCTGACATTGCGTCCTGCTCCGTCCAGAATCTTAATTCCGTGTACATATCCTAGCGTGAAATGTCTTGGACAAGTCTGACGCATTTGGCAAAAAACATACCGCAATATTATCTGGAATACGCGGTAGAGAATCGACTTCAAACCTGCTCTGGTCGGTCGCCATTTTGGAAGCTTGTGTAACATGGCAACTGTCGCTAAAGGGGGCGGAGCTTAAGATCGCCTTTGGAAAGGACTCTTCTTAAATCAGAATTTGATTGGTTGATTCTGACGATAGCCACACCCCACTTATCTCTGTTTCTTTTAACTTCTTGAAAAAATGTTTTTTCTATCTTTTAATTGGCTTGTGCCGGTTATTGGTCACAATATTGGCGGAAAAAGTTTGAATTTTTTTTTTGCGCTCCCATTTTTTTTTTATCTCACAAAACCTTTTTTTTTGTATGGATTGTATTTCAACACGTGATGATTAACATTAACAGTTGAACTGATGTCATACACGTGTGACAATTAAGAATCTTAAAAAAAAAGTATTTATGATGATAACACTCGGATTCTTCAGATTTTCATGTTTTTCCCAATGGCAATTTTACGGAAAAAGAGGGAAATTGAGTGCTCCTTCCTGAATTTGCAATTTTTTTTTTTTTTTAACGCCGCGCGCGATCTGCGAGCCGACGACGGCGTCCACGCGGGCCCACAATGCATCAGGGTGGGGGGGGGGGGCGACGTTGCGCGCCACCTCGTAGCCGCCGTATCTGCTTCGACGTGACTTTGCGAGCGCTTTAGGAAACAGCAGGCTAAGATTAATGAAATGATTATCATGAGTGATGATGTTACCTATTCCCGCAAAAAAATAAAAATGACTTTGCCGGCGTAATGGTCAAACGGCGGGCACAAGTGACAGAATTATTAAAAGAGGAAGAATTGAGTAATTCCTCCACATTTATCAGTCTGCACATCAGAGTTAATATATATTGTAGATCGCACCTCACTATTCTTCTTCATATTTCCATCCCATTAGGACACCAGCCACTTCATTCACATCCAAGATGGAAGCTAAAAAAAAAAAAAAAAAAGTGGGGGTCGGGGGCGGGTGACGCGCGCTGACCGCAAAATGGGATCTCGCCAGCGCCATCTTTTTCCCCCCGCTGACATGATAAATACCCGCGGCGCGACGTGATGAATGTTTTTATAACGCGCGGCAAACGATAACGCTCCGCTATTCATATTTGGCCGCCGTGTAAAAAGCGGCGAGATAAAGTGCGCCACTCGAGCCGACCCGCTGCTCGAACACGGTGAAGTCAACCTGCCGCCTGATAAATAAACAGATAAATCATGATAAATAGCGCCAAAATAAGCATCTATCGCCGGGCTCACATCTTTATGGCGGGAGAGGCTTTTTCCAGCAACGACGATTACGGAAGCGGCCCCCTTCGGGACCTCGCCGAACTTTTGCCCCCCCCCCCACCCGAAGGCTCCACTTTCCTCCTCCATCGTAGCTCATATTTGACTGCAAGTGGACAAAATCTCTAGCGGGACTTTGTTTTTAAAAGACACCACAATGGCCGTTCCAAAGCAAAATGGAGGGCTTCCCGGGGGGTTTTTTTTTTTATTTTTTATTTTTTGGGTGAGGGCGGGGTCGACTCACGATAGGACACGCCTCCCCAATTTCATATTGCTCACTGAAACTGACTTGAGGGCTGAATTCCACAAACATTTTCCTCTGTTTCCATCCATTCCATTCATCGCTTATCCTCACGCGGGTCGCGGGGAGTGCTGGAGCCTACCCCACCCGGGGGTACACCCTGAAATGGTGACCAGCCAATCACAGGGCACATTGAGACAAACAGCCGCACTCACAATCACACCGACGGGGCAATTTGGAGTCCCCGATGAATTCTCTGTTTCCAAATTGTAAAAGTTTTTTGCAGATTTGCGGTCACTGTGTGGTTTTCTCTTCATTGCGACGCATTCTTGCTTTATTTATTTGACCAACTTTCATGACAAAAGCGTCACAAGACTAAACTGCGAAATGAGGCATGACTGAATACCGAAAATGTTGCTAAATTTCAAAATTGTTGAAGCTGAGGGGGCCAAAAATTTTGGAGGTTTTTGCTCTAGTTTGAGTTACAATTAGGCCTTGACTTTTTTTTTCCTGGGATAAAACGTTTGTTTTTGAGATTATTTGAGATATGACTGCAGTTCAGACTCCCACCGCTAGGTGGCAGTAGCAAATGTTTACATGTAAAGCAAAAGGTCACTACTTCCGGTTTTGTGTTTTTACGGAATTTGAAATCAAGGGGGAAAAAAAATGACTTTTTGGGTGGGGTTTTTTTTCCTTTTGCATTTTCATTCATTTCCATGCGGAAAAGATGATTTGCGACACAAATGCTTTGAGGCGCACTCGTCACTTGCATCTCAAAGCGCCGCCGCACTGGTGCGTTTCTTGTGTGATTTGCAGTCACCGTGCGCATCCAATATTGCGTTCGTCGTCATGACGGGCCAACGTCAGGATTGTATTTTTTTTTTTTTTTTTTTATGGAGTGTGGCGCCTCCACATCTGCGGGGCCGTAATGGGGCGCCGCGGCCCTGGGAGGCAACGCGTCGTCGTCCCCCCCCCCCCCCCACAGCACGCTGAACGGCGGCAGGAAATACGGCCGCCGTGAGAGGCGCTGGCAGATGGCTGACGAGGCATTTTTGCCCATAACGCCCCAGTAAAACTTTAACTCCCGAGATTTAGTGCTAGCGCGCTGCACTTAGCGAGCAGCGGCCGCCGGCTCTTCTTTCCGTTTCTTGTTTTTTTATTTTGGATTTTTTTTCTTCCCTCTCCCGCCCTGAAAAGTCCCAAAGTGATGGTTTTTGCAAGCGCTGCATAAACGTGCTTTACCGACGGCGGCGCTCCGGGATGCAAAGGGTCAGTATCGTTTAGCGCAACGACATTTTTAGAGGACAAATAAAAGCTCACATTTGCGCAAACGTTGTTGTCAGGCCTCATCGATTGCGCGCGTAAAAATTAAATTATTCATCGTGTCATAATATTGACCGATGACGACGCCGGGCCCTCATTTAGGGAACCCGGAGGTCTCCTAGGCAACAACGGCAATTAAGGCTTTTAATTCGGCCCGGCCTGCTGGTAGGTCTCCGTTTGCGCCGGACGTGAAAGTCGTCAGGGTGCTTACGCTCACTTTTGCTTCTAATGTCGGGAAAATAAAAGCCTGACGGGAAAGAATCTTTCCCTTGAATCAAACTGCAACTGTCTTCAAACCTTGCGGTGTCACACGCACGACGGGGTGCTTCCCAAGCTTGTATCCCAAATCTCCAATCGCACGTGAATGGAGGCTTTTCCACTTCTATCTGCTTCCGCCGTGTAACCGACTGAAGGACGTTGCCGTGACCGCAGGAGTCTCGGGGCTTTCCGGAGAGCCCGAAGAGGAAAGTGAGTGGTGGAAAGGGGGTCCGGAAGGAGCCGCCTGGTGCTCCGGAACGACTGGCGGACTTTTGCAACCGTTTGCCAGCCTGGCCTTCGTGTGCGGGTGTTCCCAAGTTTTGCACGCGGAGCTATCGCCCGCTTTTACGGCTCACATCTGCCGGTCGTCACTACCCGCTGCCCGTAAAAGGCCGGTGCCGCGCTCGTAACGCTGCGGCGAGATAAAGAACCGCGCCGCTTGTATCCCGCTTCTGCCGTGTTTTTAATTTACAGTATTGGAGGGGGAAACCCTAAAGCGACGAAATGACGAGTTTCATTCGCTCCTCGACTAAGTTTGCAACTCAATTTACTCCTAATAAAAATGTTCCCCATTCTAATGCAATGAAATACCATTCATCCATTGCAGCCCCCCCACCATTTTTTTCTTCTTGTTTTCTATAAAAAAAAAAAAAAAAAAAAAAAAAAATCACTGTATTTAACATCACATAGAAAGAAACTGTTTTTATAACGTCGCACAGTTGGCTCTTGTTGAAGAGCTCTACTCGTTTTCGACATCCTTGATCATTATTTTCCTTCGCAGTGTGGTTGACTACCATTAAAACGCATCAGTCCAAAAAGAGTTAACTCTTGGACCGCTACTCTCCATTTTTACGGAACCGCCAGTTCTTGCGCCACGAGGTGTTAGCCCACCCGCCCCCCCCCCCAACCTCTACAGTATAGCAGCACAAAATTCCCCAAAACAACCACCCTGGGTGGACTGAGACGACCCCCCCGTGGACACTCCCAACACAGGAATCCCTCGTTTTTCCCAGTAGGTGAAATGCACCAAGTAGCGACCAAATATTTTTTTCAAATATGTATGAACCTCCTCAGACTCTTACTGTCCCCCTAGTCGCTATTATCCTCGACCATATTCTTATAAACACTTTCGATACTTTTAAACAATGCGCAGTAGTACTGTACACTATGTACATTTTGTTCCTTGTAATGTGTTTTAATATAGAAAGTAAGTAAGTTTCTTTTGGCTTGTCCCGTTCAGGGTCGCCTCAACATATTCATATTTGTTTGGCACAGTTTTTACGCGGGATGCCCCTCTTGGGGACTGTCATTTGTTTTAATATTTTGCTCTTTTTTTTGCAGTTTTAATGTTTTAAGGTGGGAATTGTTTATTCTACTCCCCCCAAAATTACAGCATACACTCAAAATCCCACAATATGGGGAATTATCGTCACGGTCGGAGCCGACGAAGGGCGAGAAAAAGCAAGGCGAGGCGAGGCGAGGACCCAAGTGCAGGGAAGCGGGGACGCAAGGCAGGAATTCAAGAATCTAATTGTCAAGAAAAGACAAGTCAAAGCAACAAAGTAGCTCCAAAATAAACCTCAACGACAAACTAGGCAAGACGTGGCAAAGAGGGATCATCTCACGGACACGGACAAACGTGACTTCAACAAGGCAACAAAGCAATGGAGCGACGCCAACTGAAAGAAATCAGGGAGTTAAATTGTCAGCGACAGCGAGAAACACCTGGACAAGACACGAGTGGCTGGAGGGAGCTGATTGGTCGACCAGAGTAAACGTCAACAGGTGGACGCAACTGAGGAATTGAGCACACAACATATGGAACATGGCAAACAAACAAAACCTACCCAAGCAAAATGGAGAACATTATCAATAATATCCATCCATTATCTCGGGTCGCGGCGGAAGTAGCTTCCGCAGGGATACCTTAAGACTTCCCTTTCCCCAGCCACTTCTTCCAGGTCTTCCGGAGGGATCCCGAGCTGTTCCCAAGCCAGCCCGGAGAAAAAGTCTCTCCGGGGTCTCCTGGGTCGTCCTCGGGGTCTCTTTCCGGTGGGACGTGCCCTCAACACCTCACCGGGGAGGCGTCCGGATCAGATGCCCCAGCAGCCACCTCATCTGGCTCCTCTCAATGCGGAGGAGCAGCGGCTTGACACTGAGCCCCTCTCGGATGACCGAGCTTCTCACCCGTTCTCTAAGGGAGAGCCCGGACACTCATTTCGCCTGCTTGTATCAATAATATGAATGTAACAAACAAAAATAAATAAATAAAAATAAAAAAATCGTTCTGCACTGAAACCACAATAAGGAACACTATACAGCTGTCTAAAGACTTAACTCCTTCAACCCTGCAGGCTTGAGTGGGGATTTTCCACGCCTGAGTACTTGTGCCACCCACTACCGCAAATAGTACTCGATCACTCAATGCAACGCGGTGGGCTCTGCACGTCAGTACTTGCATTTGTCATTTCGTGACAATTTAAAAAGTTGAAGGGTTTCGGGGATTCATGTCTTCAAGACATCAGGTGATTTGAAATGCAATCATCTTTCTTCTTTTATGGCAAATATCCATTACGACGTTGTCGTCAGTGTAGCAATGGAAGGAAATAGCACTCTTTCTCAACCCACGGGCAGGAAACAATGAGAACGGCACTGGCCCTCAAATTGAACCCTGTGGAACCCCATAAGAGCACTTAGGACTACCAAGGCTGAATCGTTCAGTTTTGTTTGTGATGGCTCACAACTTCCAAATTTGTAACTTGGGGCACTCGTAAGTCAAAGCGCCACTTAATAGATTCTTATATTGCATCCACGTAGGAGTGAAGAGAATCGGACATTTTCCAGGATTCTGTGACACCATCTTGAAGGTTGCTCCACAAACGAAAACCGGCCTGCGACTCCTCTCAGTCTGCTTGGACGGGATGCCGTCGACCATCAGCGGGACCTTGTTCTCGTCTGCCACCGCGCTGACGGCGCGCCGTGACACCGACGCGTGCTTCTGCTTGATCCCCTGTTGTCATTAGCGCCACGCGAAGGCACGCGGGAAGTTTCCTTGTAAGATCTCGGCTTGCCGGGCGATTCCGATATTTTCCTTGCACTCGTCTCCAGAACGCCACATCGGATCCCTTTTCAAATGAAATCAAGTAGATGTCGGCCAGCTTCAAGCGTTATTTTAATTTTTCCATATACAGGACTTGTACATCATATTTTGCATATCATTTTGTACTCGCACACACGCATGCATGCACCCCCCACACAATAACGCACACATACTGGGGAAAGGAAACAGTCCAGAGCTGTCATCCCGTCACACTGTGCAGGTCCAGCCATGTGTGTAGGCCTTGGTCAGGTGACAAGTCCATGGTCCAGTGAGACGGGTGTCAGAATACACACAGTCGCCCTTCAATGTGTCCACAAACACCTGACGGACGAACGCGCACACACACACACACACACACACACACACACAAAATTACACTTCCGAATCAGAACCAGAATGATCTTTAATGGCCAAGTGTGTAAAAACACACAAGGAATTTTTCCTCCGGCAGTCGGTGCTGCCCTGGTCCGACGTTCGGAACAAAGAACGGCGGCAAGAACAAAGAACAAGAGACATTTCTGTTTACATATATACACGTGTGTGTGTGTGTGTGGATGCTCTCCGAATCTGCAAAAATCCATACAATACTGGACTACACAAAAATACATACGTGCATGTGTTGCCCGCCACATCGTAGCTCAGAGGCCACCAGATGCGGTTGCGGTTACACCCCCGCCTCCCGGTTTTATCGCTCCCGCTCGTTCCCATGCAAGCGAGCCGGCGTAACGAGCCCCGGAGGGTTTTGGCGGGTGTCCAGGAAAGGCGGGCAGGAAGTGTGTGAAAACGCGAAGGCGGAGAGACGACCATTCGAGATTGCCGTGCAAGCCTCTAACGTTCGAATGAGGACTGTAAGGTGGAAAAACGGCCGACACAAAAATGGCGTCCTGGTCAGCCCGATCCAGGAAATGCGGATCTGGTTCAAGATGGAGACTTTTTCAGAATGGTTGTAAAAAAATGGCCGCTCGGGTACTTTCGTGTCATGTGCATGACTGGACTACAGCCAAGAAGGGCGTGGCCTGGCCACCGCTCTGTGCGGTTTCATCTATGACGCCTGTCGCCAGTCACGGCTGTTTCTCATGAGGCACTGTGATTAGACCGTGTCTTTAAGTCCGCATCTAGGGTTATTCCGCCACTGCGCTATTATAGTCCAGTCACGCTTTTGTTATGCTCTTTAGCTGTATCATAGTAGTCGGACATTGTTTCTCGTTTTTTTTTTTTTGGATCCGGCCTTCTTGGACTGTGTTGTCGTGCACAACTTTAGTGAATATTAAAACCCATTGAACATCATGTCCTCGTCTTGGAGTCCTGCATTTGGCTCGACCTAGCGCCGACCTGAATTGAAACCACGACCTGGACGTCATCGTCTCACCAAATTGATGCCAAACGTTTTTCTCTTGAAAAAGTGGAAACGATTCCAACGGATTCTGTGGGCAACGAGGATTATTAAACGGAGTGGATGTGGCAAATTGTTGTACACGGATCGCAAGAGTCCACCGTGCCGTAGCACCTACTTCCAAAAGAAGACACGGGAAACTAGCGGGGTGTCATCAAATATTTTAGGAATGAAGTATTCTACCGATGACGTCATCCATTCATCAGATAAAAATGGATTATGCCTTATTCGAACGCAATTTTTGCACAGTTCGGGTCACCATCCTGATGTTGTATGGTAGAATCTGTCTTTCAACGTGGATGTTTTTGAGGTTTGGGCCTGACGTGGCAAATTTTAACGTCTTAGGTCTGAGTACTTGCCGTCGGCAGCTTGTGTGTAATTTTGCACATGGCGTGTTTTTCTGTTTTTTACCGTTTGTTAAAACAAGCGATCAGAAGCGAACCGACGTCGTGTTTATCCGTGACCACTTCCGAGGGCATTAAAAAAAGTAGCGACGGTAGACGACGTTAAATTAGCTAACGTCGAAGGGTTACTTCCTCTTCCTTTTTGAGTGCGAAATAATCCCAAACTCTGGACATTTTCTTCTCCTTTACGGACGCGTTTCTCCGGACTTATTTCTGCACGCGGTGGTGTGTACGAACGAGACGCCCGTAACAAGTCTGTCTGGAAAAATATTTGATGAATGGTCCCAGCACTACTTTGAATATCTTGCACCAGATATGGACAAGGTTAGTGGTTGAATTGCCTCTGCGTAGTGAAGGCCGACATAATAGCTAGCCTGCTGGCTAACGTAGGCCATCCATTGCTAGCGTCGAAACAGCACATCCGTGCTACCAATTTCATGTCTGCGTCGCCACCACTTTTACTTTGAATCAATGAAATTTGGAAAAAAAAAAAAAAACGAGCAGCGCCCGGCAGGCTTTGCTGAGGTTTCGCACAACTTCGGCGGCCGTCCGCCGAGAATGAGGCACGACGCCGCGTGACGGCAAAGAACGGAGAGATCAGGGAAAAAAAAACAAGGAAAGGAAGAAGTCCGCCTTTTCTTCGAGGGAACGTAAAAGCCACCGTGGGTGACATTCTAGCGCATTCAAGCTGTTTTGTATTTTTGCTCCCCAAAAAGCCCGGCCCGTAAATTTTCGGCGGCGCTCTATTAAGTGCGACTGATCCGCATCCACCTGAGGCCTATAAAGGCGGCGTGAAGGAGTGCACTTCCTCCAAGACGCATCTTCGGATTGTTTTTTTTGCTCCCCTGCCTCCCCTCTGCTTATCACAGCAAAGTGCTTTTAATTTGCCTCTTCGCCCAGACGTCCCGCTTCCCATTTAACGCCGCGTCTCCATTGGCTGGCCAAACCCCGGCGGGGCGGCGTCGGAGCGTCGGCCACCCTCCGCCGGCGCCTTTATGGCCTCCTCTCCGCCGCGCCATCCACCTTTTTATGTCCCGCCCGAGACCGACAGAACGTCTCCTCAGCAGTTCCGCCGCTCGTCCCTCCTCCATCTCGCCGCGCTTAATTCCCCGCTAAGTGCGTTCGGCGCACTCGTTAACTGATTAAGCAGTTTAATTAGGCCGCGCGGCGGAGACGCCGAGGAGTTCCGGGTCGGAAAGCGGGCGAAATGGCCGAGCTGAGACTCGGGGAGCGGAGCTGTGGAAAACAAATGCCGAATGCGCCGCGTATTTCTTGTAGGAGAGTAAAAGACGAGATTTATTTGGCGAGGTCGTCTCCCCAATTTCAACGCCGGAACCATCGAAAAGAGACAGTCCCGACAAACAAGTGTCAAGGAAACATGAAATGAACGCGTTGTCAGCCATTTTCAAGGGAAACGAAAAGAGAATTCACCGGGCGCCAACTACGTTTGAAGCAGGAAGATGAGAGCGAGGCAACGACCGAACCAAGACTCGTCGACCAATCAGTTGACACCTTAGTTTTCTCCAAGGTCTTTGACGGGGGAATAGAGCGAAAATGTTGACGATTTGCTTTGAAAAATCACATTTTCAACATGAAATCGTCACATTTCACTCAGTTTGACCAATTGGCATGAAAGACGATGCGCAAAAGATCTTCCAGACGAACAGGAAGTTTGTCATTTTGCTTCAAAAGCAGCCACTTTTCACATTTCAGGTGGTGGCACTTCGAGTCGAGCTTCCGTCTCCACACGACTGATCCCAAAATTGACTCGAGTCGACTCACCAGATGGCCAAGAACACACTTTTGTCTAAGTGGTGAATGCTGACAACCTTTTTTTGAGTCGGCACAAAGAACAACATTTCCGATCGTCATTTGATCGGAAAGTTTCACTGATGGACGTGGCTCGAACGCTGGCTCTTCTCCGGGTGGGCACTTTGCTTTCCTCCCACTTCCCCAAAACGCGCCTTCATCGGAGACTGCAAATTTGCCCCGTCGGTGTGATTTTCAGCGCGACCGTTGTCCGTCTCTACGTGCCCTGCAATTGGCTGGCGACCAGATCAGGGTGTGCCTCGCCGATGACAGCTGGGATTGCTTCCAGCACTCTCGCAACCCCTGTGAGGATAGGCGGCGCAGAATATGGATGGATGGATGACCGACGTGATCTCTAACGCCACGACGCAAATTTCAATCAGATAAGACAGGCAAGGCAAGAGTTAACTCCGAGCGAGGAAAGGCATTCGCGCCGCCCTCTCGCAGCCGCGACGGGGGTCCGGTGGCACCGTGCCCCCGCCGGCCATTATAGGTGAGACATCCAGCGGGGCGGCGCCAGCTTGGCATCGGACTCCCGCGCGCACGAGCGGCAGGAGGCCAAAGAAGTGCCAACGCCCGCGTGGGGCCTTCTGGGCTCTAATTGAAAGAACGCCGCCCATGCTGAGGGATCCGGCGGCTCGCTCGCCGACACGGCCGCAGCTACGTCTGCACGGCGACTCTCATTTTAGGTGCTTGACTGCACATGTTATAATACGCGACGGGTGCGTTTAGGCAATGCAATTACGTCTACTGAATGCACAAAATGTCTTCTTTTGTTTCAGCACCATTCGGTCAAAGTTTCCCAGAAGATCCCCTGAAAGTCACAGCGGCACAAATGCAGACGTTCGGGTTTCAAGTTCGGGTCAGACAAGAGTTAAGATTTCAAACGAAGCTTCCGAGTCCAGTGTTGGCTCTTGCAAAATAGTCTTACAAGGCCAGCGTTAGCGTTTTGAAGCGATTGCAGACCCTAAAAGTGGTGGTGGTGGTGGTGGTCCTTGTTTCAATCTTTCCTTCCTTACGTCCTCATTTCCTTTCATCCTTGAATAGATGACTCCCTTCCTTATCTCATTGCCGGTTTCTTCCAATAAAGTGACTCCAAAATTGTCTCCACGATGTTTATTTGAACCTCTCAAGGGCAACACAATGCAAACAAAAGACTTTGCTTCCGGGAATGTGCGTGGAGGGTTCACCCAGCGTTGAGGGTCTGACCTCCGACCTTTTAAGCGGGAGCAAGTCCGGGTCGAGAGGATCAACAGCGGGTCACCCGGACGCAAACGTGTTTTAAGGGGCCGCCCGACGGGGTGCGCTCGGCTCGCTCGCCATGACGACGAGAACTCACCGATGAACAATGCAACAAAGTCCTTCTGATGAGCCCAAATTGACGGAATTATTTGTGTCCTAACTTACTTATCATTTCAAATGATTTTACTGAATGATAAAGTACTGCAAGTAGTCTGTAAAAACGACCCGTTTAACGTTCTGTTTCTAAATACATGATGTTTGAAGGGTACTACTGGATATCAATAAACCAATGTTGCTTCATTAATTACTAACAATTAGTTTTAAAAAAAAAAAATGAAAAAAAAATTCCATGGAGGCGGTGGGGCAGCTGGGCTGGGATTCGAACCCTGGTCCTCAGAACCAGCCGGCCGGCCGTCCGATTGTCCAGGCAATTACAATTAATAAAACAAAATAAGAGATTATACTGGGCGGGACGGTTGATCAGATGGTAAAGCGTTGAGCTCACAGTTCTGAGGTCCCGGGTTCAATCCCAGACCGGCGTGTGTGGAGTTTGCATGTTGTCCCCCGTCCCTGCGTGGCTTTTCTCCGGGTGGGCACTCCGGTTTCCTCCCACATTCCAAAAATATGCTACATTAATTGGACACTCTAAATTGCCCCGTCCATGTGACAGTGAGTGCGGCTGTTTGTCTCGACGTGCCCTGCGATTGGCTGGCGACCAGTTCAGGGTGTACACCCGCCTCCTGCCCGTTGACAGCTGGGATAGGCTCAGGCACTCCCCGCTACCCTCGTGAGGATAAGCGGCTAAGAAAATGGATGGATGGATGTTCGACGGTTGGCGGAACCTTCGTCTATAAGTGCAAAATTTCCCGCTAAAACGATTTTGTGGACGCACATGTCAGAGTTCGGCTTCCAAAATGGAGGATTTGGATGAAATGGCGTTGCGAGGACTGATGGGAGGAAAATTTCACACAAAAAAAAAAAAAAAACCCAAAGAAAGCCTGAATAAATCTGGTTTTGTTTAAATTGTGAAAAAAAAAAATAGTTGACATACCATCAAACACATTTAACACTTCAAGATGTGATCCAAAGGCTTATCTACTATCCAGAAAATATTCATAGGTTAAAAAAAAAAAAAAAAAAAAATCACTAAAATCCATCTCAGTGATATCAATTTCGATTTTTAAAATAAATATTGTTGCATGATTAATATGCAGTTAATTGAGCTTAATTCCACACGACGTCCATCTTGGCGCGGCTGCGAACCGATCAAATCTGATGCTACAGACGAGCGAGCGATTATCTAAACGTTGCCACGCGTCAGTTTTGATCGACACCTCGATACCGCGCGAATGGGGGGGAGGGGGGGGCAACCGGGGTTGGCATCTGGGGCGGCAAAGCTCAACGGCGCCCAAACGCAGGCAGACGACAGGCTGAGACATTAACGGCGAGGCCTCCGTCGCTGTCGCGCCGACGGCCGCAAAGCAGCTGCAAATATTAAAACATTTTTCATCCGCGCCGCTCGGGGTTATTGGCACCAGAAATTGTTTTCCTCTCCCGTCTGCTGCAGCCGCCCCCCCGGGACCCCCGGCCCCCCGTTTACCACCACGCAACGTATTGGCAGCTGACGCCAGGCCGTCCGTGAGCGCTTGCCACTCACACGTGCTTTATCGCCTACAAACACACACTTGGTTTCACTCACACAAACGCACACAAATACACACCGCTGTCTGCGTCCCTCTGCCATTTTGCTTGAATCAGCCATTTTGGGCAAATTCCAGTTTTCCCGCGTGTCCATCAAAGCCGGCGCGTGGCGAGGTTTGTTTTCGGCAGCGCATCCGTCCGGTGCTCTTTATCACCTCCACGCACGCACGCGCGCACGCCGCCGTACGTTAATCCGCCGCTCTGTGATGTTTTTCCTGCCATCAGCATAATCAGCTTTTCAATTTGCAGCCGCGCTTTGTGTCGGCCGACGTCGGCGTACGCTTAAAATGCGTCTCGGTCGCGCACGACACTTAAAGCAGCCTCCCGTTTGAGAACCAAAAAAAAAAAAACAAAAAAAAAAACCCACACCTGTCACATGAGACGACCGCTTTACGATTGTATTCGAATGGTTTTGACTGGTCTGCGGACGAGTTTTCTTTAGCGTTTGGTTGAAGGAAAAAAAAAAAAAAAAACCACCGGCGTGGGCCTCAGCGACAGCTTTTGTATCGCAAAGAGTACAAAAGACGAGCGGCCTTCATTTGCATCCGGATGCCGACGTGGCAGCGCTCGACGCTTGGCGTGGAAACGGAAGATATTTGCACGCCGATGTGCTGACGTCACCGAGAAGACCTCCGCCAAGGCCCGACGGCGACGCCCGATTGCGGTCGTCCGCCGTACTCGCTGAGGAAAGACCGCCGCGAGCGCCACAGCGCTGGGAAGTTTTTCAAACTCATTTAAGGCGTCGAATAATTTTAGAATTGATTATTCTACTGAAGAATTAATTGATTTTTGGAGCAATTGAATGAAAAATTATTCAACTTTGACAACAATATATGCATGGTAGGTGAATGTATTACTTTTGTCCACTTGGGGTCACCATCCTCGTGTTTTATACTGAAGTATCTGTAACTTTGACCGTGGCAACCTTTAAAAAGCGGCGCCATGAGTGAAGTCCATTTTTTTTTAGCTGCTTATCCTCACGAGGGCCACGGGGGAGTGCTGGAGCCTATCAACAGGCAGGAGGCGGGGCACACCCTGAAGTGGTCGCCAGCCAATCGCAGGCCACATGGAGACAGACAAACAGTCGCACTCACAATCACACCGACGGGGGAATTTAGGAGGAAACCGGAGTGCCAGGAGGAAACCCATGCAGGCACGGGGAGCTCACACAGACGGGTCCGGGATTCAACCGGGGACCTCAGAACTGTGAGGCCACCGTGCTGCCCGTCAGCAAAGTGTCACAATGAAACCAAATTTTCTTCAGTGGTGCGATTAAAATTTGAAAACCTGCTGTTGGACTAAAGATGATAAATGCTTTTTTTTTTTTTGAACCTAATTTATTAATTAATTGAAAACAATTATATAGATGAATCGATTATTAAAATATTAACATATATTTGGCGACCGATTTTTGAGAAGGTGACAATTTTTGCGTCTAGGGACAAATGAGGGTTGGAAATCAAATGATTTTGAAAAAAAAGTCGCAGAGCCAGGCAGGAAGTGACTTTTCCGCAGGAGCTCACTGCGTTTTTTTTTTTTCCCCCGGTGGCCACCGCAGGACGTATTTGCGTGCGCCGCCGCCGCCACCAAACGGTCTTATTACGGCGCCTCTCCCGCGGCGGGGCCGATAGATCAGCGGGGAAGTCGTCCAAGCGGAGGTCCAACGGCGCTCATTACTCAGCCGCGTCCTCGCCCTTCTTTGTTTTTTTTTTTTTTTTTTTTTTTTTTCCTCATCAGCCAGGCCGACATGGCCACCTTCTGGAATCCTCCGAGGAGCCGCCGGTGCAAGATTGAGCCCAGAAAGGACGCGAGACGTGTTCCGCTCCAGCCTTGCTGAACTCCGATTGACCCGCAAGCCGGTCAAGATGGATGGCGGCCAGTACGAGATCGCGTTCCGCTCATCCCCTCCGGCCAGAACGCTTGTTAGCGCGCCGATCACTCTTTGTTGCAGACCTCGGGCTTATCTTGTCGAGGACCGCTCTGACGAGACTTGGCTCGGATGTCGCAATGTTAGGTGCACCTGTGCTATCGGTCCGGACGAAAGGAATAATGAAAATAATAGCAACAAAATAATAATAATAAAAAACATTTGGGCTGGTGCTCCAGATAATGATGAAATGAAGAGTTTGTTTTCAAAACGAGACATGGGCATTTTTTTCAGATTGACGAAACTCGCGCCAAAATTATCCATTCGGAGCTGGATAATTTTGGCGCGAGTTTCGTAAATCTGAAAAAAAAAAAACAAAAATGCCTATGTCTCGTTTTGAAAACAAACTCTTCAAATGTTTCCTTGCTATCACGCGGTTCCTCGTTCATGGGCATTGATGATTCGCCAACATTTCTCTTTTATTTAACTACTAACATGCATTATATTTTCATTCATGAGGACCGGACTTCAATACTTACACTGCATATATTGGTACCGAAGTGTATGTTATCAACTAAATTAAAACAAAAGTAATGTGAAATAAAATAATTGACAACAAAATCAGCCTTTGCTAAGCGGTTAGCATTTGTGATTAGCATTAGCAGTTACCATTTGAAGTTAAAAAAAAAAGGTTAGGGTTTAGGTTTAAACAAAGAATGTTAAGGAATAACGTGTATTTAATCCCTTTGCAAACTGTCGTATGCATTTGTCGGATGTGTGACTTGAAGGGTCACGGACGAGTTCGCGACATCAGGATTTGCGGGCGGTCCGCTCGGCAAATTAGTCCGCATGTGAGCATCCGGTGGTGTGCTGCGGCCTACAGCAGCTCTTTGAGAGTGTTGTCGTTTTGAACGTGATTGACTCAAAGTGCGTCAGGGACTTTGGCTCTTCTTTAATTACTCCAATTTTCCGCCACTTCCGTCGAGTACCGCTTGATTCTGACAATGAAGCCCTTTTTTTTTTTTAAATTAAGCATCAGTATCTTCAATGCAGTTCTTGCCTCTTTCGGACTACGAAATGAAGGGCAAGCGAGTTCCCAACTACCTGCTGGGTCATGCGAGCCAGTGAGAAGTGTCACATCCCACCAGCTGTCAATCAATCACAGCCCACAACGTCCACGGCAATCTCCGACCGCGCTCACGCTTGAAGGAAACGACCGACGACGGTTCGCTGCTGCGCGCAAACGGAATGCGAAAACACGGCCACGGAAACAAATGCGCACAAGTCACAGCAGGCTGCCGGCGATTGGCGGAACCGATTGGATTAGTGCTGTGCTGGACACGGAAAATCGTTTCTGTCAGAGGCTTTCTTTACAGCAACTGTGATGTGATCATCGCCCGTTTTGTCCTTTGGGAAACAGGCCGAAGAACTAGTCCTAAAATGTAGTTTGGAAATTTCCTTTAGTAATTCAGCGATATTGAGACCACCAGAATCTTGAAGCCCCAACCGGCCAGGGACTATTGTGGAACCTCAGTTTTGTTACTATTTCTAAAATCTGGGATTTATCTGAGACCCTGGCAAAACTTTGACCGTGGTTACCAGGGACCTCTATAATCTCGAGGTCTTTGCCATCTTGACAGGTACTACCGTGTCCATCCAGGTTCGGTCTTGGGACCCCAATTAGTCTAAGGCTTCTATTATTATCTTCTTATTATCTATTTTAACATCATCACCACCACCACAAGATCTCCACAAACCAGGGAGCTCCAATATCCTGAATAATTCACTGTCGGTAGCAGCTCTGTCTTGAGACCTTCACAATCCTTTGGTGTCCTCTAACGCTGAATAAGGAGTTTCCTGGAACTTGAGATATCTTGAAATGAGCCCAACTCATCTGGATTCCGAACCCGAGACCCGAACAACCCGGGGACCTCATCTACCTTGTGTGAGATGGCCACCATTCTGACATCCCCTCAAGACTAGGACCGAAATTCTCATCAAATCCACACCATTCTGAAACCGAAAAAGGGAACTCCATATTTGAAAACAGATTTCAAAATATGTTGAGTACTCTAGTGTTGTAAATTTATGTAACATTTTGTGAAAGAAGAGCCATTTTTACAAGGCTGCTCTACTTACAGTACCACACTGCGTCGGGCACAGCATGAAAGAGAAGTCTTCAGGGACTCCCAGAAACCTGAGACCACCGCTTTTCTGGAAGCTAAAACTAAAACAATTAACCGCTTTCCTTGGATCTAAACTATCTTGAGGACTCAGTACTATCCTGGACCACACAAGTACATTTGTGGGATCTAATCGATTGTGTAAACATCCAGTATCCTAAAAGGCCTCACGCTTTGGGTGTCGACTATGTTGGGATCTCCAAAATCTAAATAACTCCACGAACCTGGGACCTGTACTATCTATAGTGAAACCTCAAACAGGGTTAAGGGTCTGTCTTTCTTGAGACCGCTATTAGTCTGGAGCCTCCGCTGTTTTGAGACGTTCACTATGCCACAATCTCCTCTTAACGCCAGACAACTACTTGTCACAGAGTCTTAACTTCCTGGAAATCATCGGAGTCCTGACAACCCCCAAAAATCCAGGAATTACCGTCTTTAGAGCCCGGGACCACCACAAACGTGGAACTAAAAAAAAAACCACCTGGGACCGAAACATCCAACGTTCTGGCTCTGACCTGTGACCCTGTCTGGTATCAGAGTGGAATTTTCTACGTGATATTTATCAATCCCGATTTTACAAGGTCGAAGTCCAGCAAAAGCATCTGGATGCGTCAGAACTAGTACGAAGAAGTAAGTTCCGCTGCACTAGAGAGCAGGCCGCTGTCGCGCATCTAGCATCCGCTTGCGCAATTCACCTTTGACTCGTGACGCGCTCCAACTTCAGCGCAAGCGCCGCGTGAACCCGAACAACTAGCGCGCATCCGACGTTGACGCCGTAGCGACTCCAAAAACACACCCGAGCGAGCGCTCTCATCCACATTCACCTTCCGGCGCTTCTCCCGTCTCGTCGCTCATCTTCAAATGCCATCGCTCCGGCGCCAACTCAGCTAGCGGCCGCTAAATCCGCAGCCGAGCGTCTCGGCGGAGTTCATCGGCGATTCGGGGAGCCGTATATTCCAATTAGCGGCCGACGTGCCGCCGCAATGGATCGCGTACAGAGGGAGTCACATTCAATTACAGCCGGTGTGTGTCCGCTGTGGATTTGTGTGTTTTTTACCTGTCCTCATGCATAAAGTAAACGCGGCGGCATCTTTCGCGGGCTCCCAGCCAGCGTGTATTTACGTTTATGTGCGCCTTTAATGGCTCCCCATCACGGCAAACATCATTTACATTAAAAACAATGTGCGTGCGACGGCAGCAGCTTGTGAATGATGGTCAGCAAGCTGTCCTACATAACTCCAGCTTAAGGCAAATAAAAACACACACAATATGCTAATGTGCCGCAGAATAAAACAACAAAAACAAACAAAACAATAAGTACCATATTTGTGCCAATACATCATTATATGACTTCCCTTTTGATTTCCCTCCTTTACGCTTGACTTATTATCATGTGAAAATAATCAGGAATTTATTTTTAAAGCCTGTGCGCGCGCTCCGTCGCTATATTCTTTTACATATCACAAATCGTTTGATCTGTTGTTTTTTTTTTTTTTTTAATTATTATTCTTTAAAAAAAAAAATAAAAAAAATGTGCTCCTTGAAGAAAACAAAGGCTCGCATAAATTAGCGGCGAGGATTGCAATTAGACAGTCGCAGTGATTGCAAAGGAATAATTACTGAAGAGAAACAAGGCCAGTAAAAAAAAAAAAATAAATAAAAGAAGTAGACGTATAAATAAAACATCTTTTTTTGGTAGCAATGGAACATAATTATCAATTACAAACGGCACATTGTTTCAGCCGCTTCCTGTTGCGCTGGCAGACAAACGCATAAAGGCGAGAAACGTAATAAGCACGGAAGAGACCACGTACACACGACTGAGACACGGCGGACCGAGCGCGTTTTAACGAGGCAAACCGGAAGGACCTTCTCTCAAAATCATTTTGCGTCTCTTTTTATGGAAGCGGAGAACAAAAAGTAACCGAGAACGGCGTCACAGCAGCCAAAGTACACCAAATATTGTACAATGTGGGATTATTCAGCATATTTGACAGAAACGCCGGAAAAATCGAACAAACGTTGCAATTGGAATCTGCCCCGCGCAAGACGTTCTGTCGCGAGCCAGCGGCACCGGGGCGCACCCAATTGCGGGACTCCCAAGCAAAGGCATAATGTTCAGAGTGGTTTCATTCCCAAATAAGGTCGTACACTGTTTACGCAACCAAGAAGGCAGTGGCACAAATACGCTAGGCTAGAGGCAAGGTCCAAAAACACCAAACGAGGTCCGGTGGCTACGAGGCTAAACTTGGAAACGAGAACAAAAACACGCTGTGATAAAGGATTGCTCTACACCAACTTACCCAAAATAGTGGTTTACAGACTGTGAAACTAAGTCAAACTAAATCTAAGTGGGTGGAAACGTGTTGGAAAGTAACTCGTTTTCGACCTGAGAAATCAAAATGAAAGAGTCAAAATTTATGATTATTGGTACGTAATGCTTGTGTACTTTGGGTTGACGGCAGGGTGGATCAGTTGGTAAAGCGTTGGCCTCACAGTTCAGCGGACCCGGGTTCAAACCCGGTGCCTTTGCGGAGATTGCATGTTTTCTCCGGCCACTCCGGTTTCCTCCCACATCCCAAAAACACGCAACATTCATTTATGCAGCGGTACGCACGCCTGACTGTGGTGCGGACAGCGTGGGTTCGATTCCCGCTCAGTGATGGTGTCGATATCTGCCCCGCGACTGACTGGTGACCAGTTTAGAGTCTCGCCTGCCTTTCGCCCAAAGCTAGCCGGGATGGGCTCCGGCTCTCCCGTGTACCCTCGTGAGGATAATCGGCTTGGATCATGAACGGATTAGGTTTTACAATTTCATATAATGATTAGGGGCAGCAAGATGGGACAAAAGGTCCGCCTCACCGATCCGAGACTCGACAAACCGACTCTTGTCTTACGCTTAACTGATAGTCGACAAAGCGCGGTTAGAAAAATATGAATCATTGATTTAACACCAGATATTGAACATTGTATCCCCCTTTCACGCGTCGCGCAATGACGACTCCGCTTAAGTCGGAGCAACAACAGTCTCTAATTCACCGCGCAAACTTTCCCTGCTCCGATACGCTGATGTGATCTACGCCAAAAGCGCCGTTCGCCCGGACGCCATCAATTGGACATGGATTTTTCTCGCGAGAGAAACAAAACAGCAGAGAAAACGAGGCCGAGGGGGGCTTTACTGACACGGATGGCGGCGGAATATCGCCGATCAATCACAACGTCAGCGCCCGAATCGCCTCCGCTAACAAAGAGGCTGCGGGAATGGGGGTGACAGACAGACAGACAGACAGACGAGTGAATCGTTGGGTAAAACGCAATCTGACTGGTTAAAGAGAGAGTTTTCCAAACTTACCAATCGATGGTATCACGCTAGAGCGATTGCATCGCAGTCGGCATACCTGGACGTCACTGGACATCGCAATCGTTATCGTAACACGAAGCGATGCGGGTATTTAATACTTCCGTCCTAATACTGCACCTTGACAGAACGTAATCGTTCTTTTGCTATTTCGCCCCACCCCTAAATCAGAGTCCGCAAGTCCCACCTCTATTGAGTTTTCCACCGGCAATACGATCCCATCACCATACGCAATCCCGTCGAAATCCGTCAAAAACTGTCCGTCCCTCTTGCGTCTCAATACCATGACACTTGCTAATCACGCACGAATACGGGACGATGGCAGAACACCAAACGGTACGTTGGAAAATGAGCTTTTGTTGCCGAATCTGCAGCGTCGTCACAGTTGGCAAAAAGCGAGCGGCGACATTAACGAGGATGAGTGGAGCGGGTAGCGGCGGGGGGGGGGGGATGGCACACCTGGCGTCTGCCACAGATGGGCACCGCCGCCGCCGCCACCACCACCACCACCATCATCGTCGTCGTCGTCGTCTCCCTTGCCAATCACCGCTTCGCCATCACTCCGCATTGCCGCCCTTCTGTTCCGTCACCCGTGAGGCAACACACACAGTCGGTCGTCATTTCCACGCTCGGCTGGTCTGAGTCGGTCCAGCTGACAAAAAGTAATTACGGGCCATTAGTCAGAGAGCCTCATTTGTTTGTTCGCTCGTCGTTGGCGGCGGATGTTACTGATGAAAATCGCGTCCGAGCTCAGGTTACAAAACCGAACGAGTCGTCCTTGCGGTAGCCGGCAGGTGACCGCAAATATTTTAGATGGTCTTTATCATACGTACATTGTTGTAAGGTCAGGGTTAGGGTCCATGAGGCTGGCATGTGATCTGGAGTCCATTCCAGATGACTTTTGGCTAGAGAAGTGGGCTCCACCCTGGTGGCCGGTTAAATGTCAGCGCACAGATCGACAAACCAACACTTGCACTCTCATTCGCGATAGTTCCCGTTCAGATTTTTACAAAATGGGACGAAGCGCAGCAGCGTTGAATGCAGCTGCAAGGCATCACATCGGTGCCGCTGTTTGAGTTAGCAACAGACAAAATGGATTCCGCAGTGTTAGAACACGATGAGGACGGACAGAACCAATCATGCCGACTTCGTGCTGAGCGGGCTGCAGGGGCAGCGCCCCGTTGGGGGCGAAGCTAAGCGATTTGAGCAATTTGTAAGCCCCAAAACCATTCATTTCAACACTGAATTTAACTGTATTTGTGAGGGGAAAAAAATGTCCCTTGTTTGGTGCTCTACCAGTCCAGCAAAAATTGAAAGATCAGTTTCATTTCTTCAATGCTTGAATTATTGTACTTATTTGAAGCACATTACATATAAGAGTTTCACCATTTGCCAAACTTCTCTTTCACTGTTTAATATGGATACACCATTATATCCTCTTTTTGATATGCAGTCAGTTATTCATAGCATAGTGTAGTTATAGAAGTTTTTAGCACAATAGGAATAAAAATGACCTTACCACATATGTGCTGCAGGCTGCTTTATCCGTATTTCTCTTCAAGAACGTAATCAATTCAAAGTTTTTAGTATTTCAATGAATAGTTCGCTCGATCTTTCGCCATCGTAAAACTTTGAACACGCCGTCGCTCAGTTCCCGCTAAGTCCCACGCGCCATCACCCGGCTAACTAACAAGTTCCACTGCGATTTCGGAGAACCGAGAAGACGTACATGGCAATGGTGAAACTCCATTAACCACTAACACGATTGGATGGTTGTAATCTTCCGCAAACAGGTTTTCATGCAAACATTTACACTACCGAGCAAGTTAGAACGGCATATGATATAGTCGTGCTTGTGCTAGCGCTAAGCTGAACTTGCAGCTCGGAGCCCACCGCCGAGGCAGGCGCACGACACCCCAGATTTGCGCTCATCTCGAGAATGGTCATTTTGGTTTTCGGCGGAAAATTCTCATCCCTGTGATGTACGAGGAGATGTGACTTCTTTTGCGTTTGACCGGGGTCGCCACGGATGACGCGAGGGCTAAACCCTAAATATAAAAGTATTCCAGAGACCGCAAAGGACTTCCTCCCATTGGGGTCTCACCTCATCAAAGCGAAGTGAGGGGGTGGGGGTGGGGACGCTTCCATGCAACGAAAGACAGATGTGACCGCCAAGCTCATATGTTCGGCCAACTTCCCCTCCCCTCCCCTCAGCTCCCCTGCGGCGTGGTGGGCTCGAGTGGGCGTCCGGGTACAACAAGACTCGCCCTCCCCTCGCGCAAAATGAGCTGACCGGAGCTCGAGCGCGCTAACAGCCGTCGCGCGCATGCAGGAACTTCCACATCATCTGCACCAGTAGTCTTACTTGATGTAAAAACTAGAACTAGAATTTTCTTTTCTGGAAGTGCACAACTCGAAAGCGTGACGTGGGTCACCCGTCCCAAGGGCGCACCACCTGTGGGAGGGGCCACGGTGTGCAGTTCCACTTCCGCTGAATATTTTTCATTTTTCCTAATTGTCGTGATTTAGAGGTTACTCTGATCGTTTGTGCGAGTGCGCTAGCCGTGGCGCAAACCATCGGGCGCGCGGGGGCGCGGAGGGTGGGGGTTTACATTTCTTTTCAGCGGCTGCCAATCCATCAGGGCTCAGTTCGGCGCGGCGCGGGGCCGACAGGCAGCGGCGAGAAGAACAAGGCCCGGCAACACAAGAGCGTCGACACGGCCATCACTCAACCCTCCGCAGACGCTGAACTCTACGTGACCTTTTTTTTTTTTTTAAACACACGCCAAAGACACACACAAAGACACACTTTTAAAGAAATAAACACCAGTAACTTTCTAAACGGCCCTTCTTCTCATCCTGTCAAAAAAAAAAAAAAAACAATATCGCGGGAAGGTTTTTCCTCAATCCGATGTCACGAGAAAGACGTCCTTGACGCCAGGTTAGATAGAGTACATTGTCTTGATGAAAATTTCAGTCTTTTGGAAGACCCGACATTGTATTTGGTACTTTAGTCAAAAATGAAATTGCAGTTAGGCTGCCTGAAGTCTTAAAGTGTCTTTGATATTTACAAAAATCGTCGAATGCTCGGCTGCCAATGATTTTTACAAAAAAGCTGCGCTACTATCAGGAGAGGCTAAATTGTCATTGTTTACATAAAATGTACACTACGTTGGTTGAAAACTCAAACGCTGATCTTTGTAGAGCGTCCATCCATTATCCAAGTCACCTAACCTCACAAAAGTCAGGGGAGTGCTGGCTTGGGTGAAAGGTGGGACTAGACCCTGAACGGGTCGCGGGTCAGTCGCTGGGCTGATATCAACGCCGATATCGCTGAGCGGAAATCGATCCAAAGTCAGGTGTGTAGACCACAACACCACCAGTGACAATAAGCAAGAGTTGTTGAAACCCACGTTTTCTTTTGGCTGACAAAAAAACATACACGGGGTTACTCGAAGACTTGCAAACACACCTAAAGGCAATTTAGAGTGCACAATTAGTGCATGGTTTTGGGAGGAAACTGGAGTTCCTGGAGAAAAGCCACACAGGCACAGGCAGAACATGTCAATTCTACACAGGCGGAGCCTGGATTTGAACCCCGGTTCTCTGAACTGTCAGGCCAATGGTTTCAAATCGAGGGTTCGGGTTGGAGTCCCCTAAGCCTAAAATTGAACCTAACCCTAAACCAAAACAGGGGACTCTTGAGGCTCCTTTTAAAAGCATCAACAGTCTCTGCCTTCTGGCAGGGTCTCCCGAAGACGTGCGACGTCGTGGCTGAAGGAAAGGACCCTCCTTCGTGGATTTCTGGAAAACCGAAAAAGCCGGCGCCAGAGAACCTGAAGAGCCGCCGGGGTTTCTTATGATAAAACCATTTCAGATGGCCCAAGACTGTTAAAAAACAAAACAAAACAAAAAAAAATCAAACCTTAACATCGATTCTGAAACACGCGGAGCGAATGCAGTGATCTTGAAACCGGTCTCATGTGCTCCCACCCTCTGGTTTTTGTCAGGACACGAGCACCCGAGTTCTGTAGCAGTTGAAGACTGGAAATGTTTTTGGGAAGAAGATCGCGATCGTCTACGGAGGCCCCGTAGCTCAGTGGTTAGAGCACTGGTTTGGTAAACCAGGGGTTGTGGGTTCGTATCCCACTGGGGCCTCCACTTCCCGAGAAGGGTTGCGTCAGGAAGGGCATCCGGCGTAAAAATTGTGCCAAACATATATATGCGATCATCTGAGATGATACGCTGTGGCGACCCCGAAAGGGACAAGCCGAAAGGAAAACAACAACAACAATCGCGATCGTCTACGAAAGCAAACCAACGTCTGCAGCAGGACCTTCGCGTCAGCCCGAGCGAGAGGAACGGCAATGACGCCGTTTCCTTAACCAATCAGATCTCAAATTCTCCCTCACGGGGCCGGAGGGCGGGTCTTTGATGATGTCACCATTTTCCTTTCCTCTGATTGGCTGCCCGGAGCAAAACCCGTTCCAGCCAAACTGGGCCAGAAAACACAATCAAGATCTCGATTTTATCTTCGATTTGATCGTTTTACATTTTTGTGAGATGCTGCAAGACACCCTGCCGCGGAGGAATGTCCATAACTACATGTAAAGGGATGCAAAATGATGACATATCACTCGTAACACTTTAAAAATAGAAGATATGAGGACATATTATTGAACAAAGACTCATGTTTATTCATCTTTTAAAGCTTGTAACGCGAGTGCGTGTGGGTGTATTCATTAAGACTTTGCGTGTACTTCCATTATTCACACCAAGGGTGTGCGCTGGCTAATCAGATTGAGATCACCAGGTGTGTGCGTGATGCAGATTTCATCTATTACGTCAATTATGAATTAGCACCTCTCTGCCATCAGTCTGCCTGGCTGCTGTCTTCATTAGCCAGCGCACGTACACACGTGTTAGCGGGCCGCTTCGCGTCCTGCTTGGAGTGGGACATGAATCAAAAGGTGACAGACCCCCCCCGAGTCGGTTCACATACACTCGAGCGCTCGTCAAACGTGGCCGCACATCACTTTTACGGCAAAACCGGCGCGGCAAAAGTGCCCAAGGAAAAAGCTCGGCAAAAGCGGTCGTCGCAGCGGAGACGCTCCGGCGGCATATCGCGCACCGGCTCGACTCCAGTGGCAAACTGAACATCGAAAAAAGATTTTAAGACTGAATTGTCGGCGATGTTTGAGAAAATGTAACGCGTACGTGACGTTACTCGAATGCAACAAATATGCTGCACATTAGTTTCGCGGGAGGATTCCATTATATTCATCGAAACCTTGACGAAAACATGTAACCGAGGTTCAGTGAAGACTAAACTATCATCAGAGGTTACAAAAATGTGTAAAGTTTGACAAAATTGTCCGATGTTTACATAACAGGCGTTTTCTGAGCAGAACAAAGAGGAAAAATGTTTCTCAATAGCTGTGACGGAGAACTTGAGGTTCTGGTCTCGGTTTTGGTGATTAGACGGCATCTAGTTCAGCTACGATCGGGATTGCGAACGCCAGTAGAACGATGTCGTAACTTTGCAGATGTAGTGGCCAAAAACGGTTTTTAAAAAAATGCCATATTGTTTCTTCCGCAACTGAAACGTAATTTCTGCAAGGAAGCGAGATCCGGCCGGCCAGCGCCAAGTTCAGTCGTATTATTTGGGCCGCGCCGAGCCCGAGACGCGCCACACAAAATAACCAAAAGCACTTTTGGAGACATCCGATAACAGGCGTGAGCATTTCACGGAAACGATGGTTCCCTTACCGTGTCGTTACCCAGCCTGAGAAAACACGGAACCGAAAGTCCGTTTCCCAGATCTCAGGGCTTACTTTTAATAAAATTCGCCCACGTGTGGAATGTAAAACAAGTTCTGACCGAAATACAACAATCTGTATAAAACGAACCTACATGATTAAAACGCCCAGCTTTGTCTATATAGTGTGATGATTTATTTTTAATGATTAAAACGCCCAGCTTTGTCTAAATAGTGTGGTTTACAAACAGCACCGGTTTCCGCTTCTGCGCTACGCATGCGCAAGGTCGAGTTATTCATATCCGGGTCACTCAAACGCTAGTCAAACATGTCGGTTGCTCAGCGTAAAAGACAAAATGCTTATGCCTGCTAAGGCTTTATTCTGAAGTACATGTAAAAACCGGTTCCCAAGAGCATTATCAATGGGAACCGATTTTACGGTTCCCACCGTGTCCCAGGACAAAAATCAACGGAACCGGAAGATCGGTTACCATACTTGCCGGAATCCTCATGCCTGCGATAATCAAGACTTGATGGCGGCATCAAATTTGTGTACATGCCAAAAATTCAACGACGTATCAGTGAAAATGTAAAATAAACAAAAAGCCAAACCTTCAGAAAGCTACAGGATGCTCCACTTATTTATTATACCGGGACGCATCAGTCGTGCTCCGGGATGGCTGTCGTATCCGCGTGCGTGCAAACGTCTCAGCTCTCGGGCCATTCGAAGATTAAAAAACGGGGCGTTTCGCTGCCGCTCTTAAGAGCTCGTGCTGATTTCACATCGTGGCCAAGTGTTGATGATGTCAGGAAGGCGCAATCGCCATCAGGTCGTCTCACGTAGCCCGCGGCACTGAGTCCGTTACGCCGTTGGGCTCGACATTTGGAGTCTGTCTTCCTCCTCTTCCTGCTCACAGTTTTGAGACAAGGCTCACATTTCGGAAGCGGTTTTTAAGCATGACGCGGGTGTCCCAATAACTTTGCACATTTGTTTTGTTTATAGATTCCGGAGTGTGTCGCACAATGCGACGCTAGCTGCCCGAACTAGCGCTGTGCAAAAAGATGACACATGGTTGCATTTTGGTCATGTTCTGAGCGGCATCAGGTCTTTTTTTTTTTGTCTTTTAAACGTGGATCTGTCCTTTTTTTAGGACAGAATGTTCAACCATAAGCCGACACGCAATTCTTGGAAGAACGAAGGGAAGGTTGACGGTACCCTACTGAGGACGGGAAAACTTGCTGCCGAATGTAATTTAGTTCTCTTAGAAAACCAGAAATTGGTTTAACAACAACAACAAAGAGATAACAGTAAAAGCCTTTGCCTTGTTTGAAGCTCCTCCGAATGTGCGTACATGTATGAGCACTGAAACTTGCTGCCGTGCATTTCGAAGCCACGTTAGCAAGAGCTAACATGTAAGCTAACGCTGGTCATGTTAGTTGCAACATTCGAAAATGGTTGACATGAATAAACTTTTCGTTGAAACTTTCAAGATACATCAAATGAATCATTTAGATTTCATCAAATTTAAGCGCAGATCATCAAAAATATGTAACAAAGTACATTGTAGCCTTCCAAATAATTGTCCCAATCCTGCATTCCGTCCCGTGACTTTTGTCCGTCGGGTCTCTACCGGCGACGTTATTGCACGTGACAGCGTGACAGAAGGTTTCCGTCACGACGCGCGAATGCCATTATAACGTGACAATTAAACAAAAATTCACGTCCACGAGCCGACGGCGTCGCCGTCGCCGTCGGGTCTGATCCGCGTCGACCCAGTCAGCGGCGTTCCGTGTCAACGGCTCGCCTCCGCTCGCCCCCATCATGGCGGCTAATGGGCTTGTCAAGCGAGGTCAGCGCGTTAGCGGCGGCGCGACGGCGGCGGGGGCGGCTAACGAGCTGACACGCAATGTCGGGGCAACGTTTGCGGGGAGCCCCCCGATAAGGGACTTCCTGAGAGATGATGAATTAGCCAACAATTTACATTAATGTTCACTCCGCTTAGCGTCAATTAATTCTAATCACAACAATTGCCGTGGTTAAAACATTTAATGGCATAACTATCTGGTGAAAAAAGAAAAAAAAAAAAGAATAATCACAACAGCAACGCAAGAGCCAGCAAAAACACGGCCGAAGGTAACATAACAATGGTGCCGAAAAACAAGTTCATAATCATTCCATTCGAATCATAGCATAACAATCGTTTCCCAATAATTTTTCTATAATAAGCGTTGCTCGCTTCACTTACGCAGAAGATTTCGCCGCTCCGTGTTTCCATTTTTATCATCCATTTTTTTTTCTTCTCTAAACGTTCATGTTATAACGTTTTGGTTCCACTTTTAGTCGATCGACTTTTGAATTTTTGCGTACCAAACAAGTGCAATGCTGCAAATATGAAAATTATCCAGTCCATTATCATCATTTCAAAACATCCTCTTTTTAGACGGATAGGAACCTTTAAAGGCTATAATATTTCACATTTTACACTTAGTTGTATACCGTCGTACTTTATTTATATTTGCTTCTATTTTTATTATCCAGGTGGCGACTGAAATGAGAATCTCTTCTCTTGGCCGACAGACAAATGAAGAAAGAAATTCCATTTTTATCTTTGCGTTCTTTTTTGATAAGAATCCTAATTCCTTCAAGGTCAAGTGTCATCCCTATAAACATTCTAAAATAGATATTGCAATGAAAAATACATACAACATTATTCACTTCAATGTCTACACGAAAAAAAAAATCTGAGCGCAGAGCGCGTCATCCATGCGCAAAGTTGCGGAAGTCTCATTCGACATCCAAGTGGCCGCCATATTAGCTGCATTTACTGTCCGTGATGTCATTCGCCGTTGAAAACACGCTGTGGCCCCTACTTTAGGACACGCCCCTTCAGACACGGAAGCTCTTTTCAAAGAAGAGAACGTCTCACAACCCGAGTGAAGTGACCGGGGCAATATATCCCTATCGTTCCGAACCATATTTAGATGATATGCGGATCCCGGCCAAACCACCTCCCCGCCCTATCCACCTCCGCGCGGCGGTGATAAACTCCCACTTCCGCGGACATGAGCCACCCCGGCCGACAAGGCCGGCAGCGATCCACAAAGCCTGCGGAGGGCGTCCTTCAGCGGCTGCTGCACTGAACCCATCTGATGCGCACATCGGCGCATTTAGCAACCCCGATTTATGGATTACGCCCACCCAACTACGAAGCCCTCGTCCTTTGCACCCGTGCAATCCATTTTTCACGACGAAGCGGGTCTCTTGCCGACTTCTGAAGGGTAAATCCATCCTCCCGAGTGTTCGAGCAATGTCCGGCGATGCAACGAGCCGCCGTTTTGGCTAACACGAAGGAACGACGAGCTAGCTACCTTCCCCGAGGTTAAAACGAATAGAAACAAGCGAGTCCACTTGAGGGCGGTCCCGCCGTGTACGTCACATCCTGCTTCTCCTCGAGAACAAATCCCTCGAGAGGATTTTCATGGCGGGAGTTACAAAAAGCCGTAAAATCGTGTTTTGTGGCGGAAAGAAAAAAAAAAAAAAAAAAAAACGCATGGGTCCACGCCGGCTGCCGTTTTTTCATTAATAACATAGTAAAAATTATGCATTTCATGACAGTGGCACTTTAACAACAAAAAAGGAGGATGATGATGATGATGATATTTTTGCGGTGGGGGCGGGCATTGACCCCCTTGTTGAAAACTCGCTTCTATCGTTTGTTAATTGTGCCTTTTTTGTGCGTGTTTGATTGTGTGTGTGTGTGTGTGTGACAGTGACGTGCACTGATGTGTGGACTGACAGCCCCCCCCCCCTCGCTGTCTCTCTCTCTCTCTCTCTGTTTCTTTCTCCCTCGCTCTTTTCTCGTCAGCGTTGTCGTGCGTCAGTTTCGGCGGCGTGTCTGTCACTTTGCCGCGCTGGGAGCTGCTCTGAGATCAGCTCACATTAGCCTGAACCACTTTGAGCCATTTGGAGGAAAATCCAAATCAATTTGCGGGCGCTCCCTCCGTCTTTCTTCTGGCCCGGGACTCCGGCGCCGTCCCCTCGGGGACCCGGGCCCGGGCCCGCTCGCCGCTTCCCCTCGTTGACGTTTTTGACACGCAAAGTTAACACGGAAAGGCAAAAAGGGCGACGGGCTCGCTCGGAAGGTTCGGGTGGGCAGCTGTCAATCAGGCCACCCTTTGGGTCACGTTCGAAGCGAGCGGCGTGACGGGCGCGATTGAAAGCCGACGCGCTCAAGCTGGCCCGTGACAACGCGGAAAAGTGGAGAGCGCGTGACCGTGGGCGCGTTTCAGCTAGTCGCAATGACAGCGTTCACACTCGCTCTGACCCAAAAAATTGAAGGGCAACACGAAAAATTTAGGGCCAACGTGGCAAATCAAGAAGAAGGACAAAAGACTCAAGACCCAATGGTGCCATCAACCATTAGTGGTTCATCAAAGGTTCCAGTACCTCAGTACCTGTCACAGTGATCACCCGTCGCCCCGGGTGGTAGTTTTTGGCAACGTCTCTGTCTGGAAACACGATTTGTAACTGCAATGGCCGCAGATCACTTTCAAAGTCCGCACCATCTCTGCCTTTAACGAGTCCAGTACTGGTTCTTGGTTGATCCCTACTACTGCCTGAACTTGATACTTCACGGTCTTGATATTTTGACAGAAACAGATTCATACTAAAAGAAGATGCGACGGTCTTCGCCAAATCAGCGCGTCTCCTGTTTTTCCCGGTGCGACTGCAGCGCTTTGACGCCGATCTTTCCAAGCTGGGAACTCCGTTTGCACAGATGACAGTAGAACACGTGCCGATCTTTTGGATCTCGACGAACCCAGCTCCCAAATTCTTTTTTTTTTTTTTTTTTTTTTCCCAACCCAAGCATCTTGAAAAATGCCCTTCGCCCACGATACAAGTATTCCTACTGGATCGACCAAAGAACTACGCGACGAAGACGAAGCGAAATGAAAACAATGGAATATCAACGACAAAATGGCGACTACAAGAAAAAAAGTTGTGGAACACAGAGTGACTTCCCTTGGCAATTTCCGGCTGTTTTGGACGCCAGATGGATCTCTATTTTTTTTTTTTTTTTTGGGAGAATTTTGGTGGTAGAGGTACTCCCTTTGATTTTTTTTTTTTTAATTTAAGGCCTTTTTAAGGGCTAGACCGGTTTTCTGGGAATTTTAAGGACTTTTAGGGGCTCCTAAATGGACCCTCAGAAATGTAGGGTGTTTTTTTTTTTTAGGGACTTTTAGGGCCGCGTATGAACCCTGAATGAATCGATTAAATCGACGACTCGCTGGTCATCAACGTAAAAAAAAAAAAAAAAAAAAAAAAGACGGTGATCGCTGATTCGTGTAAAATTGTCCAAAACCTCTCAAAAGTAAATATGGAGAAATTTCATGACAGCAAACTGAAGACTTGACAAAAATAAGACAAACACCCGCTTTCACTTTGCAAAACCATCACCGACACCCCCCACCGTGAGAACCAAACCTGCAGACTAACCCGGCAAGCACATCAGGCCAACACAGAGACCCTGGTTTCCGCACCTCACCGTGACGCCGAGGCTTTCGGGAGTGAAGCGTCGGGCCGGCGCGACGCCCCGGGCGGGGTCTGTCCACTGAGTTGCACGGGGGGCCGGGACCTTCCGAGTGGATGGGAAGCGACAGCGTCAAAGACAACTGCCGATCAAACTTCACCCGGCGAAAAAAAATTCCGCAGCGGGAGAAATTGATGGAAGGAGGACGCGGCGCCGCCAAGGCCGCCGACACGGCGCTCGAAAGTGCTCGGCAGGTTTCAAACTTCAAATCGGCATCTGAAGCTAGAGACTGGGTTTCAAGTCCAGGTTAGGGTTTGAAATTAAAAGCACGGTTTCAGGGCAACAACTAGAATAAGGGTTTTAAGTCCACGTCAAGGTTTTAAGTCCAAGTCAAGGGTTCAAAGTAGAAAAAGTCTTCCAAGCCTAAGCTGGGGTTTCAAAACCACAATCAAGGTTTCGAGCCGAGGGCTGCAAAATGGAGATTAACGCAGTGGCGGGCGGTGTATTCTGGACCTGGACCTTGAGTGGAGGCCTACAGGAACTGATCTCATCCACCTCTTCATGCCCCCACGACGACGTTACAAAATAATATACACAACACAATGAAGCCACGGTAACAAAGATTATGGCGGCGTTCGGTATTTCAAGGAAGTACAGGGTCTCAACGGTTGTTATTTTACTAGCGTGTTCTTTTTTTGCTCAAGCAAATGAAAATCCATTTTTGGAACAATCGGCAAATAATCAGTTATTGTTGTCTCAGTGTGACGTCCGTGGCACAACAGGGGACCGAAATCACTGCAAAAAAAAAAAAAAAAAAAGAAATATACTCCAATTGTCACTGTTGGGTAGAAGCTCTCCAAAATGGCAACTTTTAAGGAAATAAAATAACCACATGTGCAAATAGCACAAATATTTTATCAATCGTATGGATGTGAGGCACGTTTTTTTTTTCTCTCTCATGAACGTCTACGGAAAGGAAAGCAATTAATGGTCCATATAAAAATATTGGCCCAAATCTTGTGTCAGGGCGCACAGATCAGTTTTCATTTTTGTAGGCCAGCCACTCGTGGGAATGCAACTTTGTCACTATTCCATCATTTTTCCATTTGACGATAATGCTCCTCACCGTGGTTTGCTGGACTCCTAAAGCTATAGAACTAGCTTTTTTTTTTTAACCCCGACACATGTAAATTATGTGATTTCTCATCGGTTCTTCAATTTAGTCAAGTTCTTTTGGCCGACTTGATTTTGTTGGGACAGATTCGGCAGGTGATCAAGCTTGCGAGTGGCCAGGAAAACTGAACCCCAAAAAAAGTTATTAGCCACATCTAATTTATGATGTAATCGAGCAGGCCATTACTTTCCCATACGTGGCCAGGCAAATTTGAATATTTTGAACAAAAAGATGAAGAAAACTGAAGAATGCAATAAAAAAAAAAAGAAAATCCCAATGAAAGCCTTGACGCTGAGGTCAGCACTTTTAGGAAGCCGGATAGTGTGCCAGGAGACCGGCTCTAACAGACTGATAGCGGGGCTACGTGACACGCTACGTGGCTACGCGATTACGTGACCCGCTATCTGAGCGAGCTGTAATTGGCCACGTCGCGGCGCATCACATTAGCGACACGTAGACGAGGACGAGCGCTCCGAGATGACTGCCTGGACTCGATCCGTCACAGGCCAGACGAGAGCGCAAGAGACAGGACGCCCGGACCCAGAGGAAGAGGATGGAGACGAGGAGGAGGAGGAAGAGGACGTCGTGCGGACGTCCGAGCCCGACAGAGAGAAGTCCGGTTTTGCGTTCAAACGAGGCCGTTGTGAAGTTATCAAGCTTTTGGGTTCAGGTTTATTAAGGTCTCAGTTTCATTTTCGGGATTCAAGCCAACGTCAGGGTTTTCAGGAAAGGTTCAAAGGTCACATTTGGGCTCTCGAACAAGGGTTTCAAAATTGGATTTCAAGCAAGAGTTAGTGTTCCTATCTTGAGGTGGGATTGGGATCCAGTCTCGAAAGTTAGGATTTTACCCTGGCCCGGTTTGGCTTTGACCTTCAGGTTTGGAACACGGCTGGCAGAATTTCATCGGAGCGCCAAGCGCAGTGGGCGGAGCTGGCCTCGTCCAACGACGGCTCGCGGCTGATGACACCATCGCGGGATGTCGCATACGACGCCACCGTCGGTCCAGGTTCTGGCGTCACAGTCTGACGCGGAATGTGACGACGGCAACGTCGTCGTATGACATCACAGCGCGACGCCATTGACGATCTTAGATAATACGACATCGGTATTTGGTTGGCCGAACGTGTACTACCTGCTCAAAGTTTTCATCCTCTGCTAAGCGTCAGATCTTCTCAGCAGGTTTTGTTCTTTTAAAAAGGTGCGCACATCCACGCGGAAACTTCTTGGCTTCGCCTCAAAACCGAGACGTGATTAAAAAGTCTCACCTTCGTCCCCTCGCGCCCCCAAAGTCGTCGTCCTCAGGTCGTTGCCATTTCACACGGGTGTGTGTTTAAATTTAAAAAGCGGAGTGCTGACCTTTCCACAAGTTATATCCAGTCCAATTTAATGAGCGGATTAATGAAGCTCCGATCTCATGTGGGTGTTCGTCTGCCGCGAGGACTTTTGGGTAGGCGGGTAAGCCTTGCGGCTGGAAACTTGCGACCGCCGTTCCCTGTTCCCTGGATTCTGTCGCGTTATTCCCGAGCGCCGGATGGCGCGTTTACAGACGCACGACTTCCCGCACCCCAAAAAGTGAATAACAGCACTGTCATCACGACAGTTTGACAAATATCGCAGAGTTTTCTCGTCGTCGTTTGGCCCGTGTGGTTTGCGCTCATGAACGTTTGACACGTGTGCCGGGTTGCCATCGACGGTGGGTCCGCTAACTGATGACCTGAAATGGGAATTGCCCGCTCCTAACTGGATCTGTCAATTAAAAAAAAAAAACTCCCGAAGAAGAACAACCTTGCTCGGCCTCCCACAATCCTTTGTGCTGTTTTTGCACAGTCCTCATAACGATTTGCTGTGGGAAAGGTTGTCATATTTCATCAGAAGAGGAGGAAGAGAATATTGTGATTGGGGGGTGGTGGTGAGGAGAGCAAGGGGGGGGGTGGGAGCGGTGAAACGCAACCTCAGCACATATTGTAATTTCATTTTGATAAGGCCACGTCGAGAGGGACGCTCCCGCGGAGTCGGCGGCCGTCATTAGCCGCCTTCGCGGCGCTAACGTTAGCGCCGCGAAGGCGGAAGAGCGTCCCCAAATGAGCACAGGTGCGCCGTGCCGGGAGCCGCTGATAATGCGGTTGACGTGTTCGACTGATGCAAAAACAAAAAAACAAAAAAAGGGTGCGCGTTATGTGACGGGGTAGGGCCTCATCTGCGTGCTGGCGCCGTTTCATTAGCGCTAGCTTGCCACTCCGTCCGACAGCAACATGCGAATGACGTGAAGTTCATTAGGTGGCGTGACAAACGTGTGCAACATTGCCGATCATCAGCAAAACTCAAGTCAGGTGAATGTTGCAAAAGGCAAATATGAGCCGCTATCAAATTTGGAAGGGATGACGAGGACGAGCAAAAATATGTCACCGTTTTTCCATGTACAGTTCTAAAATGTATTCGTTTAAAATGTTTTAATAAATAACACAATTTTTTTTCCCCACGGAAAGGCCAGAAAGCAATGGATTATTTTGAAATAAAGCGCTGCTTTGAGATAAGAGCCGTCCTCCAGAATTTTTGCTTTTTCACCAAACTGAGCTCACTTCAATGTCTTCAAACTGTTCGTGGACACTCCCAGTCAAAGTTTATTATCGTCAATCTTAACACAAAACAAATAGAATTGCAAATTGTGTACTTAAAACCAACAAACAGCGTAGCCGTTCTGTCAGCGACGTTAACGCTAATACGAAATGAGCTGTCGCAGCGCTTGGACACTTCAAGCAAAGGACTGAAAACAAAGTGCGGCGACACAACATGACAGAAATCACACTCACCGTTTCTTCATCCTCTGTGTGAAGTGACCAATATTAGTGCTGTACTGATGAGCTGTGAGGAGTCCAGCTCTTACAGGGCCCCAAGGTGGCCACAAGGGGCAGCACAAAGCCCATTCAGCGTGACAAAAACTGTTCCGTTTATCACAGTAATATAACATATTTATCATCAGGGAGGGGCTCAGTGTCGAGCTGCTGCTCCTCCGCATTGAGAGGAGCCAGATGAGGTGGCTGCTGGGGGATCCGATTCGGATGCCTCCGGGACGTCTCCCTGGTGAGGTGTTCCGGGCCTGTCCCACTGAGACGAGACCCCGGAGACGACCAAGGACACGCCGGAGAGACTCGGTCTCTCGGCTGGCTCGGGAAGGCCTCGGGATCCCTCCGGAAAAGCTGGAAGAAGTGGCTGGGGAAAGGGAAGTCTGGGTATCGCCGCTGAAGCCACTTCCCCCGCGAGCAGACCCGGAAAACCAGTAGAAACCGGATGGATGGATGTATTCAGAAAGTACACGCTACTTCGAATCTGTCACGTTCGTAAATGTCTTTTGGTATTGGAGGTTCCGCCTCACTTGACAGCCAAAAACGCATCAAAGTACCGAGCAGCACGCAAAAAAATCCAGGCAGAAAAAGAACAAGAGAAACCGTTAACTGGTCCACAGCTCGGTCGGGTCACGGTCAGGGTTCCGTTTAAGCTTTGGTCCTTTCAAAGAAAATGGTTTGAAAAGCAGATAAATTATGATTTTGTACAAAAACAGGACGTGGAATCCTGACAAAGTAAAATCGAGAAAGGGGACGAGAACGAGCCCCCCCGAATCTTCCGGAATTCTACCTTTCAGCCAACATGGCAAAACGTCGTCGTTGATGTTTTTCGGTGAGGTTATGAAATATGGCAACATTTGCTTTGAATTGGCGTAGCGTCCCACACCATTTCGCGGGTCGTAATGTCGACGTGTTGCGAATAGAACAGTTCCGTCCTGGCCCGGGCAATATTTGCCATGAATTACTTTCATCAATATCCCATCAACTGTGCTTGATTATCATTTTGTTTGTTTTGAAAAGATATTGGCGATCATTTCCAGATTTCCAAAAATGACTGCAGCTTACTGAGCAGCTCTGACCGTTTTTTTTTTGAAGGAAATGTGCAAAATTGTCACTCAATTTCACATTGACGCCTGACGTGGAACGAAAACGCAAAATGCAATTTATGTACGCGTTTTATAGTCATAAGCGCAAGGTGGATGCTTCTCATAGGAATTGTTCGGAGACGAGTCCTTTTGTCCTGTGTGCGTCTTTGTGTGTGCAGGTGAGCCAATCAGGACGCAGAGAAACGGACGCTTCTCGCGTCTTTGTGCAGCGGCTTGTACAGCTCGCCTTTATTTAGTCATGCCGTCTGCTTCCATTGTGGGCGGCTTGTCGTCGCAGCGTCGCACCCGCGCGCGCACCTGCGATAAAGCTATCTGGACGCGCAGTCCTTTTGCGCGACGCATTGTGTCGGTACAAAGGAAAGCGCCGCGTTTCCACGCGTGGCGTCGACGCCCGCGGACCGAGAAGAGGGTTGAGTTGCCGTCATGCTTTTAAAAACTTTTCCATCAGATGAGAAATGTATTTGTCGCCCCCAAATGAATTGATCACTGGGGCAGCGCTGAGCTACATCCATCCATCTACCTATGCGTTTTCTTTGCCGCTTATCCTCACGAGGGTCGCGGGGAGCGCCGGAGCCGATCCCAGCTGCCGACTGGCAGGAGGCGGGGTACACCCTGGACTGGTCGCCAGCCAATCGCAGGGCACATCGAGACAGACAACAGCCGCGCTCACAATCACACCTGGGGGCAATTTAGAGGGTCCAGTTGATGTTGCCTGTTTTTGGGATGCGGGAGGTCACGCCGGTGCGTGCCCACCCGGAGAAAAGCCACGCAGCCACGGGGGGGAACATGCAAACTCCGCACAGGCGGGGCCGGGATTGAACCTGTGACCTCAGGACTGTGCTGCCCGCTGAGCTACATTTAGTTCTTCATTTTTCCTCCGTTTGTTGCCATGTCATTCTCATCTGCCCCGGGCAATTTACAGGAGTTGTGAAGCTCTTCTTGGTTGACGTCTGCATGACTGCGCGACGCTGCCCCCCGGTGGCCAGGTCCACACAGCCGAAGGAGCGGCAATGATTTCGCTATGATGCACAAACTGTTCAATAGCCACATTGTATTTGATAATATTATGAACTGCGTACATGATTTTGTCAAGTAAGACGTAGCAAAACGCGTCTGGAGCCTGAACAGATTAACGCCATTTCCATTCATTTCAATGGGGAAAGATGATTTGAGAAACAAGCGCTTTGAGTCACAAGCACAGTCATGAAAGAATTTATCCTCATATCTCGAGGCGGCGCGATACCACCAACGGTACTTTCTTTGCCCAATCACGTTCCAAATTGGCCCTGGGTGACATCACCATTTCCTGGCCTCCGATTGGCTGACCACTGCGAAACCCGCTAGTGCTGACTTCAATTACCGAAAGACATTTGTGGCAATCTGCACGCACGTAAACACTGAGTAGCACGCATTTCATACTCAGTTTTCAAAATGTTTTTGTCGCATTATTAGTGGCGAGAGACAGAGCACTTGAATCGGGGGCATACATACACACACACGCACACACACACACACATATACATACATACATACATACATACATATATATATATATATATATATATTTTTTTTTTTAGGCTAATGAGATCTTTAAATATGACGGCTGACATTTTCCACTCACTGGGCCACCTTGTTACTGCAAATGAAGTCCTTACGCACAACTGCGCGTACACGCGCGTGTACAGTATGTGCACGGCAGAGAAAGCGTTCACCGTACTTTGTGTCACACGAACTGTACCACTCTCGGTTATAACATTATGCTGTATGTATTAAGTTATCAGCATTATTGTGAATTCACAATGTGCACTGCACTGTATGTATTAACTCAAAACAAATGAAAAAAATTTCATTCATTTTTACTCTCATGTACATTGCTATACATCTCTCTCTCTCTCTCTCTCTCTCTATATATATATATATATATATATATATATATTTTTTTTTTTTTTAATATTTTATAATTGTTTTTGTAATTTTTAATTTTTTTCTGTTCATTTTGTGTGCATTATTTTTTTTTATAAATTTATTTGATTTTTTTTGTTACAGAGTAAAAGTAATCATTTTGGTTTAGGGTATTATTATTATTATCCAAAAATATACACAAGCACATCAATGTTTCAGTAGGCAGAAAATGTTTTCAGTTTTTAGAAACTCCCCCCAAAAATATGAAAGAGTTCACCACAGAAGCAGACATCTCAACTTTTGGTGAATCCAGAAAAAAATGTCCATTTTTAAAATGTGTGATTCCATATGCAGACTTTTTCAAATGAAAAATATTTTTATTGATAACTGAAATTGTTCCTGGTGTGTCTGTTCAGATTGTTGCTTCTTCTCTTCCCCCCCCCCCCACACACACAAAAATCTGATTTTAATTTTCTGTACTTTTGTGTCTGTCTTGGACTTTAAAAAAAATAATAATAATAATAAAATGTGCATGAAATGGTTCTGTCTGTTCTTGTTCATTTAAGCGTGACTGAATGAAAAATAGCCGGAAGGGGTCTGCAAGCATGATCACTAATTTTGATGTGCAAGTTTTATAAATTGTATTATGAATGAAATATATATAGTACATCCAAAATTAAATGCCATTCTTTTTTCAAAATGTGCACAATATGATCGTTCATTATTCAGGCGCAAAAATGTCAAATACAAGTTGAACAAACTACTAAATCGAATTCAGATTTGCATGATGGCCTGCGAGCATGCTTTCATATGGCGTGTATATCATATCCCTTCAAAAAACGTTTTCATTTCTTGTTTTAGTAAATGATTGAAAGGCATGAATTTGACCACAATTATTGACGTCAAGTAAATAATCCAGACATTTTTACAAGTAATTGCTTGTGAAGGCTCACCGTCTGCAACTGGGCTTGCTTGTTGGACATCCGAATGTGCCAGCTATGGAAAAGTTCGGTTTCGTTGGTTCTGGCGTGTTTTTTGTCGTCGTCACGAGTGTCACGAGTGTCACGAGTATCCTGAGCCCACGTGCAAAATGCTTTCCCTTGGCGTGAACTTCCAATGCCTTGAAACCTCTCGATCCGATCCGTCGTCACGAGTATCCTGAGCCCACGTGCAAAATGCTTTCCCGGGTCGATGGATTTTGCGAATGAAGTCGCTGAACAGAGTTAAGAGTGGCGACTTCCTTCTTTCCAACTCTATCGACGACTTCTCGTTCCATCCAATCCCATCGGAACTCATTTTTGACATTTATATCAATTTCTTTCCTCTCGAGCGCCGCCGTCGCGCTGACTTGAAAATGGCCCCATGAGCCGCCTCGTGTACAACAAGCGTTTTCATTGGTCAAGAAGGAACACACTCGACCAATCACATGACGCGTACCTAATCCTCCACCTCGCTTCCAAAACCAGGACCGGAAACAGAACGAGTGTGGATTCTGGCACGGGTTAAAATTGGAAGATTGCAGAAATAATATAGAATATATATTTTTAAATCAATGCAATTTAAAAAGATGGTACTCCGCCTATAAACGGGAAAATCACATGTTTGATATGTAAAAAAATGTATCTATTTTTTTACATATCAGACATGATTTATATATATATATTTTTTTTTTTCTGTTTAATTTGTGTGCATTATTTTTTCAATACATTTATTTGAATTTCTAGTTACAGGGTAAAAGTACTCATTTTAGGCAGAAAATGTTTTCAATTATTAAAAAGTAAAAAAAAAAAAAACATGAAGAATTCGCCACAGAAGCAGGCATCTCAAATTTTGGGGAATAAAGTCAAATTTCTTTTTGAAATGTCTGATTGCATATGAAGATTTTTTGGAAATAAAAAATATTTTTATTTATAACTGGAATTGTTCCTGGTGTTTCTGTCTTATCTGTTATTTTTTTCATACAAAAATCTGCTTTCATTTTTCTGTAATATTGTGTATAGGTCTTTTAAAAAATGACAAATTAAAATATGCATCAAATGGTTCGGCCTGTTCTTGTTCATTTAAAGGAAAAAAATCCACCATAGTTTCACCCCCCCCCAAATATGCATCTTATGTTGAAAATTCGCCTAATATAAAACAAAAAAACTCAATTAATAGCTTTTGTGTGTGTGTGTTCGTTTGTGCGTCGACATTTTGCTGAAAACACAACACACCTCAAGCATTATTGCCCAAAAAAAAACAGGTTCTTTTTTTTTAATGCTGCAGTAGAAAACAAGGTTATCATAATAATAATATTAATAACAACAATATGAATGTTTTCATTGTCAAGTACAACAACATGAGGAGGACAATTTGTGTTTGTGTGTGCTCGTTACATGCTTCGTATTTTACAATTTGTCATTTACAAGTCACGCATCGTGTCAACGCGGCGTAACCATGGTTACCAGTCATATCCCCCAATAAACAGATATAAAGCTGCATTGTGGCCACGTGGCCCACCCGCTCAAAAAGGCTTCATAAATAATAAGATGACAGAAAACCTTCTTCTTTTCCTCATTTTCCCCCAACAGTCATAAAAAGGCTGACCCACAACTTTTAATTCCATTCATAATAATAAAAAAAAAATTTTTTTTGCTACCTTCTCATTTTTTTCATGATTTGATTAAATAACAGACAAAAAAAAGTCTTGTGCAAAACAATGTCATTAAATGTCTTTGCTTACTGCGCACCAGCAGTCATTCTTTTTCTTCTTCTTGTTTTTAAATTAAAAAATATAGAAAGGATGTATAATTTAGACAGGAAACATTAGTTTTTTTTGAATATATATTTACATATTTTACACAGACCTGAAGGGGAAAAAAGGTCCCTGAACAAACACACACGCAATATTTTGTCTTTTAACGACGGAGACAGAAACGTGACACTCGATGTGAAACATCCCAAAAAATAAAATCAACATTTTTTTTGCATTCAAAGAGCAGAAGTCTTCCTTTCTTAAGTGCTTTTTGCTACTCAGAGTACCGAGGCCACACTGAAAAACAAACAAAAAAGAAAAAAAAATATTTTCACTATTTTATGGCAGTAAAACTGACAAAGATGACAAGAACTAGTCAACATTTTCAGTGGAAAAAAATGTCAAAACGGCACCAGACTGAATTTCTTGTTTTTATCATAACACACGAAATAATAATAAAATACATAAAAGTGCAACTTTTTCAGGAGGAAATTTTTTTTTTTTTTCAGATTACATTTATAAGGAACTTGGAATTATTATAAGAGTAAACTTCTGCCTTCATGACTCCAAAGTTGGATTTTCACAAGAATGTATGTGGAATCTTTTTTTTTCACAAGAATAAATCTAATTTCATGAGAGCAAATTCAAAATTATAAAAAAAAAGTCAAAATATTAACAAAATAAAGTACAAACATTTCATACATTTGTAATTGTTGAGAAAAAATATGGAAACAAAAAGAGTACCTTTCTGCCAATTTTTCCCAAAATAAATCTAAAACCCATCCATCCATGCATTTTCATCGCCGCGTATCCTCACAAGGGTCGGCGGGGCGTTCCGGAGCCTATGCCAGCTGAACTGGTCGCCAGCCAATCGCAGGGCACATCGAGACTCGCAGTCACACTTTTGCGGGCAATTTCGAGCGTCCAATGAATGTTGCACGTTCTCCGGGATGTGGGAGGAAAGCGGAGTGCCCACCCGGACAAAAGCCACGCAGGCACGGGCAGAACACGCAAACTCCACGCAGGCGGGTCCGGGATCGAACCCGGGACCTCAGAACTGCGAGGCCAACGCTTGTACCGTGCCGCCTAAGGCAAAACATTTCATTTTTTGAAAAAAGTCTGAATTTTGGAATATTTCAATTTGACAAGATCAAAGCCAAATTAATAAAATAAATGTGAGTCAACAACAATGGGGCGACCTCGATATTCAAATCATGAAAAGCGTTCAAATGAATTTCACAAACAGCCAACAATGAAATTTGAGTTTTCACATGTTGGATTTTTACTCTCAGAATATTCCCACTTTACAACTTTTTTTTTCTCATTTTAGTCTGGTCATTTTTATTCATTTATTTTTTTTTGGGGGGGGGGTGTTTTTCAGTATGGCCGCAATCCTCATACGTACATGACAGCAAATAGCAGAGACGAGGGGGCGGGGGAACCCCCCCCCCAAAACAAATCCAAACGAGAACTCCAGAAGATGTCCATTTTTTTTTTTTTTCTCCGTTGATGCATGCAACTTTTCACACGGCGGTGATGTGGAAATATAAAGCAATTTCATCGACAGAAAATAACACACCGCTTCATTTTTATTTATTTTTTTTTTCCTCGTTTTCTTCAAACCTTCCGGATTCGCATCTCGGGGATCACATCTGGAAGTTTGTGGAACGTTCGACGCCTCCGGCAAAGAAAACGTCGGCCGTCCTTTCACACCGGCGTACTTTGCACTACTGCTTGTCCAGCTCGCAAACGTACATGAGGTGGTCCTCGGGGGACTTCCCGTGAGTCTTGCTGAGGTGGAGCTTGACGGCGTGCTTGCTGGCAAAAGTCCGGTTGCAGAGTTTGCACCGGTGGGCCGTCGCGCCGCAGCCCTCGTCCTCGTCGTTGTTGGGGGACGCCGCCGCCGAATCGGGGGCGGGCAAGGACGAGGGCAGGGCCACGGAAAAGGACGGCAGAGAAGAGGGCGACGGGCGCCCGGACGGGTGCAAGTGGTCCAGCAGTTTGTCGGAGAGTCCTTTGTGGAAGCGTTGCTGGGAGATCTGACCCAGGAGTTGCTCCCCGGAGAGCTTGGCCAGGTCCCGCAGCCGGAAGCCGAGGTGCGCCTCCAGGTGGCTGACGTAAGTGGACGGGGAGCGGATCTGCGAGGCGCAATCGCTGCAGAAGAAGACCGGGTGGCCCGAGTCCAGGTTCTTCAGGAATTTGGTGCCGCCGGTCCTGCGCAGCTGGTACTTGACGTTGGCCAGCCAGTGGGATATGGTGGTCATGGAGAGGCCGGTGAAGCGCGAGATGTGCATTCGCTCCTGCGGGCTCAGGTCCGACATCATGTATTTGCCGTCCGTGGTTTGCCTCAGGCTGGAGGCGAACTGCGCCTGCAGAATGAGGAGGTGCTGGGGGTTCCAGTTGGACTGGCGGCCTTTGCGTTTCTGGGCAGGCGACACATCTTCCGCCTCCTCCTGGGTGGTGCCCTCCACGTCGGAGCGCTCCGACAAGCTGGTGGGCGTGGAAGCCTTCGAGATGGCTTGGCTCTCCGTCAGGTTCCTCAGCATGTCGGAGATGTCGGACAAGGCATTCTCCTTCAGGGGGGACGATGACATGAAGGAGGCCACGGCGGCCGAGGCTTTGGTCACGGCGCCGGTCGGGGAAGGCGACACGTTTTTGTCAGCGTTCTTGCCTTTGGTGAGATCCATAGGCTGGTCGTTGCCACTGAGGTTCGGCTGGTAGAAGTAGCGCCCCAGGTGGTCGTTGCCGGATTTCTTGGCCTGGGCGGGCGGTGTGGAGGCCGCCACCGCCGCTTTTTCAGCCAGGCTGTTGCTCATCTTGAAGAGCATGCTCATGGGATCCAGGGAGGGCAGGGCAGGCTTGGCGGCCTTGCCCAGGTGGGCGTTCATGACCGACTGCAGGGCGCTCAGCGGGTTTACAAAGGGCTGCTCCGGGGGCGGATGGTCAGTGATGATGGCTGTGCTGCCGCAGAGGGTCCCGGGCTGAGGTGAGGCCTCCGCGGACTCCATGCCGTTCTCTGTGGGCTCCTTCGCACTGCTCTGCGGGTTTGGCTCCTTGTGGTTTGTTTGACCGGCCACACTCTCCGGACTTGTGCAGCCTCCCGTTTTGGTGTCCTTGGGGGAGTCTCCTCTGTGGGAGTCGCCCGCCTCGCTGTGACACGGTGACGGCGTGGTTCTCATGGGGGACGACCTCAGCACGCTGCCTGGATCCCTCATCTTCTCCTCAACCTTTGCCACTTTCTCCGTCACTTTCATGACAAGCTCCTCCATGGCGTGGAAGTTGTTCTTGGATATCGGCGATGTTTGGAGGCTGGGAGAAGTCACCAGAGTTTGGTTTTTACCCGTAGGCGAGAGGAGCTCTGCCCCGGGGAACATGTACTTGAGAGGGGAGTTCTTTCCCGAGTTTCCCAGGGAGAGCTTCATTATGTTGGGGAGCTGGTAGGCGGCGTGGATGCTGGGGTAGCCTCCCCAGCTCGGAGCTCCGTTCTGGGCTTTGTTGATGGCCGAGGTCACCGTGTTCTCCAAGGACTTGAGGATGTCCAGGCCTCCTTTGGGACTTGCGTCCAGATCCTCCTCAGTCAGATACGTGTACTTTGAGGAGATGTCAAACTTCTCGTCCGTTTCCTCTTCACCTCCTGACGTCTTGTTTGAGTTGTTGTGGAGAACGGATTCTTTAGTGCACTCCTCCTCCTTCTCCTCTTTTTTGATCTCCACAGCCATGGCGTCGGGGGAAACGCTGGTGGGAGGAGGAACTGGGGCGGGTGGCGGAGAGAAGGCAGTGGCAGCCAGAGGAACCGACTGCACCTTCTCCTCCACGGTCGGCGTCGGTACCGGGCTTGGCGTCTCGAGAATGGGCTTGCCCTTTTTGATTGCTGAGTTGGTGACTTTGATGAAGTGTCCGGTCACCATCATGTGCGCCGTCAGCTCCTGCAGGGTGTCGTGAGAGCTGCCGCACTCCATGCACTTGAGGATCTGCGATTTCCGCGACTCAAACTGCCAGGCGTAGCTGGCGCCATTCTGGTGCCCGTACCGGTTGTTGGGCGTGATGTACGGGTGAGCCGTCCTCTGGAGGAGCTCATTGGCGTCAGCCAGGCAGGCTAGCTTGGGCGTGGCACCTCCATTGGATTCCGGCGAGCTGGGCACGTCCAGCTCCACGGGAGCTCTTTTTCTAGCCGAGATGATCTTCGCTGCCACCGGTGTCACGGGCTCCTTCAGAGGCACTTTTTGGTAGTGTTTGGTCTTAATCATGTGGACGCTTAAATCCTGGAGTGACTCAAAGGAATGCCCGCAGTACATGCACTTCAGAACTTTCTGTGCATCCTCCTTGCCTTCCATCTCCAACAATGACCGCTTCCGAGGTTTGGACCAGCGCCTGGTGCCCTCGCTGTCCACCTCGTGGTTGTCATCCCGGTAGTGTCCGGTCTCGTTCATATGCACCGTTAGCTCCACCAGGGTGTCGTATGCACCGCTGCAGTCCTTGCAGCGGAACTTGCTGGCGCCGGTGAAGATGGATCCGTAAAGTTTCGAGCTCTGGCGGTAGAGCTGCACAGTGCTGAACAGGCTCGGCTCAGCAGAGGCCGTAGACACGGCCACTGCGGGGTGCTGGGTCGTGACCAGTCTGTTTTGGTGGTTCTGTGAGGCCTGCTGGAGGGTTTTGGCGACGGCTGTCTGGTGCCAGTCGTATCCGGCGCTACCGCAGCTGCTGCTGCTGCTGCTACTGCTGCTGTTACTGTGGCTGCGAGGGGGCTTCTCCTGGGGTGGCTGGCTCAGGTTCAGGTTCACGGTGGACCAGTAGGAGTTGGTCAAGAAAGACGTGTAGATGGCCTTCATCTTCTCCAGGCTGTTAGCCACGGAATCGGAGGTGGAAAGAATGGAGCCGGAAAGGACGGCTTCGTCACCTCTCCCCGGTACGGCTGCGTTGTCCGCAGCTGCCGTGGCGGTAGAGGACAGCGACAACACACTGGCGGGGTCTTTAAAAAGAAGAAGGTCCTCCTCCGTTTTAAGCGGGGGGCTCTCAAAGTCGGACATGCCGTCGCTGGATTCGCTCAGGTGAGACTCACTGTCCATCTCCTGGCCGGAGAAGTCGGCGGCGACTGGCGAATCGTGGAACTCGGGCCCGGGCGCCGGTCCGTCATTTGCGTCTCGACACGGGACTTTGGCAGCCGGTTCCTCCGTTTCTTGAGCTGAGTCTTCTCCGTCCGGGTCGTCGTCGAGCAGCGCCGCTTCCTTCTCATCTTCAGGGACGTACGCTGCGGACAAAACAACGAGGGACAATCGTTACAAATGGCGCAAACTCCATAAATCCATTTTCTATGCAGCATATCCTGCTCCGAGGAGCTTGACTCCATCCCACCTAATTTCAGACTAAACCTCTGACGGGCCGCCAGTCAATTTCAGGGCAGGTATAAGGAGACAACGATTCAAACTCACATGACCATCGTTGCGCAGCGGGAACTGAAACCAAGAGCCACACTCATACAATATTCATAACGTTTTGCTTTCTCAGCAAACAACAAGCTGGGATTGAGACTTTTCCCAAGCGGGTCCCTGCTCTCCCGTGACCCTTGTGAGGATGAGCGGCTCAGATAGTGGCGGGAGAGCCCCCGCGCCATTCCTCCCATTTTCTGCATGTGGCCCTCAGTGGAACAGGTTTAACATCAACGGTGACCGACTGAAGTGTCAACTCCGATTCCCCCAAAACAAGATTCCCCTAAAGAAATCTCTGCTACTACTTCCTGTCTACTTCCTGGCAACAAAAAAAAAAAAACAACCCCCCCCCCCCCAAAAAAAAGAAATGTTCCTCCGTTTGTCTTTGTTCTGCACTGTTGAACATTAGCAGCGAGAGAATCAGTGATGGATGGGGGGGGGAGGGACGTGGAGGGGGGGGGGTGTTCAAACATAACTTGCCACCTTCTTCTTCTTCCTCTCAAGGGGCAACAGCTTGAAATTAAAACTAAATTTGAAATTAATGAAGCACGTTGCGGCGGCGGTGCTGGTTTCAGAAGTAATAAATTACTTGTATCAACCTCAGAGACGGCACTTCCTGTCTGTCAATTAATCGGCGGGCCGCCTCTAATGCCTTCTCGAACAGACACTCTCGCCGTTTCAATTAAGCGTGCCTCCTCACTCATTACGCCGCTCAGCCCGTGTCGTAAATAAAAATGAATGCTACGTGCGACAAATCTCCGCCGCCGCGCAAAAAGCCATTTGCTTCAATTACCAGAGATTAGAAAAACTTTGCCGTTATTATTTACAGTTTAGCCGGCGAGTCCGCTTCGGGCTTTCAATTTAGATTCAAATCCCTCCCGTTTAAAGAAGAGCGCCTCGGGAAAAAAATGTGAATCGAGACGAATGGCCGCGCGTCGGTGAACGTGTGAATCCGTCGCAGGGATAAAAGAAGATCGCGCCATGATTTCCCATTTCAAAGTGCGACATTATCTTTTTTTTATATTCACTCGGCAAAGTGAAAGCTTTGCAGCATCGCGCAAGACGTTCTGTCATGAGCACGGGTCGGACCCAAATGCGGGACTCCCAGGCAAAGGCATAATGTTCAGAGTGGTTTTATTCCCAAATAAGGTCCTACACCGTTTAAGCAGTCCAAGAAGGCAGTGGCACAAATACGCTAGGCTAGAGGCAAGGTCCAAAAACACGAAACGAGGTCCGGTGGCTACGAGGCAAAACTTGGAAACAAGAACAAAAACGTGATTTCACTCTGGGGGCACAGGCTCGCCGTGACAAAGGATTGCTCTACACTAACTTGGCCACAATAGTGGTTTACAGACTGTCAAACTAAATCTCAGTGGGTGGGAGAGTGTTTGAATGTAACTAGTTTTCGACCTGAGAAATCTAAATGAACGACTCAAAATGTCCTTTTGTGATTATTGGTACATATTTTAAATGATTGGATTGGCGGCACAGTGGATCAGCTGGTATAGCGTCGACCTCACAGTTCTAAGGAACCTGGGTTCAAATCCCGGCCCTGCCTTTGTGGAGTTTTCATGTTCTCTCTGTGTCTGCGTGGGGTTTCCCCAGGTGGGCACTCCGGTTTTTCCTCCCGCATCCCAAAATCATGCAAGATTATTTGGAAACTATAAATTCCCCCTGCGGCTGTTTGTCTCGACACGCCCTGCGATTGGCTGGCGACCAGTTCAGGGTGTTACCCGCCTCCTGCCCGAAGACATCTGGGATAAGCTCTTGCATTCCGTGTGCCTTGTGAGGATAACCGGTTAAGAAAAAGGGTGGATGGATGGATTGTTATTGGAAATAAAGTAAAGAGGAATACTGTTTGTAAGTACCTGGACTCACTATCTTTCAAAGACAAAGACCAAGTCCGAAACCTTGGTGATCTGATGAATTCCGACGTAACTTTCAACAGTCATGTCAACCAAATGACTAAAAGTGCCTTTTCCCATCTGAAGAACACATCCGGAGTGAAGGCTCGCATGCGTCAAGCAGACCAAGAGAAGCTCGTCCAGGCTTTCATCTCAAGTAGACTTGACTATTGTAAGGGTCTTCGGACTGGACTCCCCAAAAAAGAGCATTAACCATTCCGAATGCTGCAGCTCGCGTTCTGACCTGAACCAAGAGGTCGTCGTACGTTGCGCCTGACTTCAGTTCTCAAGTCTTTACACTGGTCTTTGAATCACGAAAAAGGTTCAGGTTCTGAACGCATGAAAGAAATGCTAATGGAATACGAACCGAGCAGGGCTCAGAGACCGACTGACTCGGGTCAAATAGTGGAGCGCAGACTCATACAGATCTGATGTGTTGAAATTTCAGGAACTCTTTGTCAAAGTCTCCCGCGATTGTGCTGGGTTTTCATGAGACCTTTGGACTCCCTCCTCCCTCCTCCCGATCGCATAGTACGACAGCTCCTCCCGTCTTTCGGTCAACACGTCGCTCCGCCATCTGCCGCGCGAGCGGAGCGACAGATGTTGGCCGCGATGGGCGTGAAGCAGTCGAGGCCAAACGTGGCGACCGATCTGCGCGCACCTGCCGTTGCGAGCGGTCAAAACAGACGCGCGGCACCAATTCAACGACGAGCGTGCGTCATTTGCGGACGCTTGGCGCCCTTGTTTGTAGACAAACAGCTGCTGGGATAACATCCGAACGGCTATCGTGACAGGAGAAATCATCGCAAGCGAGGAGGGCCGAAGGCAAACAACGACACGTTTACATCAAGAATTCCGCATTTTTTTATTCCATCTCAATTATGGATAACCGCCAATCTCCGATTAAAGTCATCGATGAATGAAGCTCTGTCAACGCTTCGGCACGCCGTGATCGTCTCTCTGCGTTTGACTTGGAAGCCAACATGGGCCACGACGGGCCAAATGACGAGAGGATCGATCTGCGATTCGTTTCCGAGCACAGCGGTCACAATGTCGGAATTGGATTGAGATTTATGAAAAAATATTACACCTTCAACTTGGCAGTCACGACCATATCATACAAGACCAAAGTTTAGAGCGCATCCAAGGAAAATAGCAGTACAAGCTAAGACATAATAGAGCAGAAGGGGGTGCAGTATGGAAGAAAAAATTGATTTGAAATATGATGGGACCTTGTGAGATTCAAGACGACTGATCCCAAGATTTTGTTTCTTACCCATAAAATATTACAAAGTAAGCTACTGTTGCGTTCCGTCCCGAGACTCCGACAAGTGTCGCTTCTCCAGAATTCCGGAATTCCCGACCTGTGGAAATTGGAGCGGCTACCCACGCGGAAAGGTTTCAATTTTGAATCAAGACTTCGTCTTACACTCGAACTAGTAGCACGACGCAGGCAGGTGTGCCAATCGCCTCTTGCCCTGCCTCACCCCACTCACGTCCAGATTTTGTCCCGTTTTACTACCTGAATGGGGACCGATGCAACAGTGGACCCTACGGGACAAAACGGGAGATGATGAAACACCATAATAATAATAATAATAATAATACACTTGTATGACTTCAAAATTACCTCGCACAGTTAATAACGGCTTTCGAGGACGTTTTGTCATGGGAAAAAAACATTTCAAAAGGAGGAATTTCGAGAGGAAGCGGACGAGGAGGAGGGTTGCTGGTCTTGGAACCAAGTCAAGTTGGAGGCCGCACAGCCAAAGATGATCCCCCGTGGCTGCCGGCTGGCGTTGGTCTTGTGACTTTCATAACGCCACCGTAACTGTGGGGCAAGCCGCCCCCGCCCTGCGCACAGACCTGGGCCAGGATGCAAGTTGGGCTTTAATTAACAGCAAAGGTGCCACGTCGCGCAAACGATGACGATGGCAACAGGAGGGAGCGTCGGCCGCTCTCGTGTTCTCGTTGCGGCTCGACGCTTTTCACCAAACTTTTTTTCCAAAGTTACTTTGCGGTGGTGTGACCACAACATTTACGGCGGGGACGAGACGCGAAAGCGTGATCGTGTTTATGTAGCAACACGCACACATCGCTCACAGACACAAACAAACATTTTGGCTCATTTGCCACATTCGAATTTCAAAATGGACATCACAAAAGAGATCATTTGTGCCAGGAAAAAAAAAAAAAAAAGCAACATTTGTAAAATCAGGCGACACGGTGGAGCAGCTGTAAAGCGTTGGCCTCACAGTTCTAAGGTCCAGGGATCGATCCCGGCCCCGCCTGTGTGGAGTTTAAATGTTCTGCGTGGCTTTTCTCCAGGCGGGCACTTCAGTTTCCTCCCACATCCCGAAAACACCCAACATTAATCGGAGACTCGAAATTGCCCGTAGGTGTGATTGTCAGTGCGGCTGTTTCTCTCCGTGTGCCCTGCGATTGGCTGGCGACCAGTTCAGGGCGTACCCGCCCGCCTCCTGCCCTTTGACAGCTGGGATAGGCTCCGCCACTCCCCGCGACCCTCGTGAGGATAAGCGGCAAAGAAAATGGATAGATGGATGTAAAACCATTTGTTTTGAAAATTAATCTACATCTATATAATCACTATCTACAGTATATACAGTATAATCTCTTATTTTGTTTTCCTCCATCCATTTTCTTCACCGCTTATCCTCACAAGGGTCGCAGGGAGTGCCGGAGCCTATCCCAGCTGTCAAAGGGCAGGAGGCGGTGCACACCCTGAACTGGTCGCCAGCCAATCGCAGGGCACATCGAGACAAACAGCCGCACTCACAATCCCACCGGGGAGAACATGCAAACCCCACGCAGGCGGGTCCGGGATTGAACCCGGGACCTCAGAACTGTGAGCCCAAAGCTTTACCATCTGACCCACCGTGCCGCCCAGTGCAATCTCTTATTTTCTTTTATTAATTGTAATTTTGTATTGGAATTGCCTGGACAATCGGACGGCCGACTGGTTCTGAGGACCGGGGTTCGAATCCTGGCCACGTGCCTGTGTGGCTTTTCTCCGGGTGGGGGCTCCGCTTTCCTCCCACGTCCCAAAATCAAGCGTTAATCGGAGCCTCCAATTGCTCGTAGGTGTGATTGTGAGTGCGAATGGTTGTTTGTTTCTATGTGCCCTGCGATCCGGACAGGAGAAAAATTGATACAAAATACATAATGTGAATACATAATAAGAATGAAATCATTTTGATAAGCTACCAGGTGACCACTCATAAACGAATAAATAATAAGAGAAACTGGATACAAATTTCGACAAGCGAGTATATAAACAATAATTATTTCATAATTATCTTGACAAGCTAACAGGCTGCAACATTCTAACAGAATTAATGATGGTATAAATCATATTTTTAACAATAGTTTCTACAAGAGAGTAGGTTACAACACCAACAACATACATAAATAATATATATTACACTTATTTAGACTTGCTAAAAGGCCAAATCACACGAACAAATAAGTGAAAATATGACGAGAATAATTTCATCATGACCGGGACCCAACAGTCGGCTTCAACACACCAAAATATGAATAATAGTGTAACTAATAATCCCCTACTTGATGAGATCCTTTCATGATATTTTTTTCCCGCCTCCTCTAAAGCTCGTGTTAATGAACTTCATTGAACAGGAGAATCGATAACGCCTAATCGTTATCGTTTGACAAATTAGTCGCCTACAAGCGTGCGTGTGCGTGTGGGGTCTGGATGGTCTTTACAGGACCATCGCCGTAGCAACGATGTTTTCATCAACACGTCGCGAGTCACGAAGACTGTACAGTGTTGCCCGTTATTGGAGGGCGTTACATTCCTGAAAATCTTGCAAAAATATGAATTTTATAATATATTATTATACTTGGGTATGATATTTTTGCAACCATAAGATGCACTTAAAAGTCTTATATTCTCTCGAAAATGGACATTTGTGCACAATTGTTGTGTGCCTACTGCAACGAAGTACGCTTAGCGGGTATGCAAGCTACCACGTGGTGGCGCTCACGAGGCAGCGAGGAGCGATTGCATTTCGCGTCCGCAAGCAGAAGAAGTTGACGCCGCTCGTGTACGCGCGTCATTGCGGACGGCGTTGCGCTCCCTCACGCTGTCGCGTCACACCGCAGCAAACACAACAGCTAAACTAGCACATAACAAAATATAATTGAAGAAATAATTGACATATTGAGATTTTCCCAGCGTGCTTTGCAGCACTGAGGAGGTCCTGAGTGACACAAAGCATGCTGGGAGGATATCAATAGCGTTTAAAGTGCGTGTTTGGTATTATTTCTTGAGTCGTTTTTCTTTAATTTTGTATACACACACACATTTTTTTTTTTTTTTTTTTAAAAAGCAAGGGTTAGGTCCAATTAGGCAGTGTATATATAATATCTACACACCCAGAACTCTTAATATTAAAATGTCCCAAAAAATGGTGGTAGAGACCCTTTTAAATTCCATGAAAGGGAAATTCCGGCGGTTTGGATTAACGATGTCACGTCATATGTGCCGTACCGTGAAAATTTGACATTAATCCGATATCATTTAATGGTGTTTTGAGAAGATTTTCATCGGCAATTACCAAGGTTCACGGGCGCCGCCATATTGGCGAGTCACACGACCGACGTGGGCGGATGTGACGTAATAGGCGCGGCGCACAAAGGCTCGCCGACGTTGGGAAACGATCGTGGCCGGCGCTAATTTCTCGGATTTATCCTCATCTGATGAAGGAATCGCAGTATCGCTTGATCGGGAAGACGGAGGAATACGTCCGTACAGATTTGAACCCGTGGCTGTAAATAATGTCGAATTTTCGGATGGTTCTTCGGACTGGAATGACGAGGAGTTCGGTTCCGGCGGCCGGTCGCTCGCATCGCTCCATCCGATGAGGTTAAATTCCCAACGTAAGCGAGCCTTTGTTGCCGCGCCTATTACGGCGCATCCGCGCGCGTCGGTCATGTGACTCGCCAAAATGGCGGCGCCCGTGAAAATCCATAGTTGCCGATAAAAATCCTCTCAAAACATTATTACATCACATTGTCAAGGTACAGTACACGTGACATGATTTATTGGATACATCGTTAATCCAAACCACCAAAATTTCCCTTTAAACACAAGTTTAAATGTGATTGGTTAATGCTGACCAACCGCGTCGACAGTTAGAAGAACGGCAATATTTCACTCGGCTTTTCGGCTCAATCGGTGGTGGAAAATGTTTTGAAATTATTCGTAACGCAAAAATGTGGGATGCGAGCAGGGTGCGGAGACTTTTTCTGGCCACTACAAGTACGGTTGTCATGGTAACATCGCGACAACAACAGTGAAGCGTTTTGACACCGAAACATTTCCTCTGCTTCCACACTTGTAAAAAAAAAAAAAAAAAAAAAAAACAGGAAGTAAACGCGTATACACACACACGCGGCAGAGAGGAGTCCCCAGACGGCGGGCGTCGAGATTACCTGGCACGGCGCCGAGATCTGTTTGGACAGCGCTGATCAAAAGATGTCATCCCGCCTCGCGTAAATAAAGTGACGGGACCACTTGAAAGGTCCGTCAGGCGGCCAGCGGAGGCCATTACGATAACGTCCTCCTCCACGCCGACGCTAAAGCGGCGGATATCGCGGCGCAGGCCTTCGCACGCGTTAACACCGACGAGGAAGTCTTGGTCAGGGGTCACGGGACCACTCGGGAAGCCCCCCCTTTTTTTTTTTTAAATCACATTTTCTCATCAAAACAAAACAAAACAAAACGCACACGCGACGAAGTCGATAGCTCAGGCGTGGTGAAATTGAAAATTTTGACAAAATTTGGGGAAAAAATTGCCTCCAAATGCCCACAAAATATCCAAACTTAGAGTAAATAAAAAAGAAATAATAATAATAATAATAAATAAAATCAAAGGACTAAATTGATTGCTTGTTTTGCTTTTTCTCCCTTTAGAGCAAACCTTCATCTATTGATTGGACATTAACAGGACCGTAATTTCCGGCCTACAAGCCGCGACTTTTTTCACACGCCTTCAACCCTGCCGTTTATGCGGTGACGCGGCGCTAGCGTTAGCGCTGTGCTAGCGTTAGCGCATCTGGTTATAAGCCTCAGTACACAGAAAGAGTGCTAACACGAGCTAACGTGAAACTCTATCTGTATGTTGAGGCTTATAACAAGGTGCGCTCTTATGATAGCTAACTTTTATGAAAAAAAAAATGAAGCGTACCTGCAACAACAATTGGCTTTGTGCTCAACATTTATTATTAACATTATACTATTAAGTCTGATATTTTATATTTATAAACCGACTACAAAAATGGATTAATTTCATTTCACTCAGGATGGTTACACTTGCTTTTAAATGCAAGCGAAATGAAGATTGGCGAGCGTACCATAACAGATTTTTGGATAAGAAATTTTCATACATGATGAAATATTGATTTTATTCAAACAGGATTTGTCTGTCATGGCGGAGGTCTGAGGTGGGACTTCATATCCAATAACGCCAACAGATTATCAGTATCTAATTAAAAATGCAGTTATATGCTGATACATACATACAAATGTCGGGAATGGGTGGACAAGTGGATATTGTGAGCAATACATAAAAAAATGCAATGTTGGGAGGACGCGGGGTGCGGGGGGGGCAATAAAGGTTGGGCGCTCTGAGGCAATTTAGAATGCAAAACACAAACCATTAAATTTGCGCATTATCTTTTAATTTAATCTGGAATGATTTATAATCCATCACGCCGGGCCTCCGCCGCATCCAATTATTCTCCGCCGCTTGATTGACAACAAAGGTGATTTATTAAGATCATAAAAAAAAAAAAAAAAAAAAGCTGATGTGCTTGCACACTACACCACACACACACGCAGGTTGGGATCAATAGTGCATCTTTACACATTTCGAGACAATTTTCAGTGTGGAAGGTTACCGCCGTTTGCAAACGCACCCGAAATATGGAACACACACACAAAAAAAGTAAAAACCCTGAAGACTGATCTATTTTCTGAGCTGCTTATCCTCACATGGGCTGCAGGCGTGCTGGAGGCTATCGCACCTGTCAACTGACAAGAGGCGGGGCTCTCCCGTGACCCTTGTGAGGATAAGTGGCTTGGATAATGGATGGATGTATAATATTAAATCAAACTAAACAAATTAAAAAATACCAATCAATGCAACCACAACAAAAAATCAATCCAAACAAAAATACAAATTAATGAAAAATAAAAGGTCAGATTTGGTCGGATAAAACTTAACACAATATCATGAAAAAAATTAAAATAAAATGGGAATCAAAAAAACAATATAAAAAAATAGTAAATGAAGTAAAAAAAAATGGCTAGGCTTTATAGTTTGAGTAAGATGAACACAATCTCACAATCTAAACAAAATCTAATTGAATAACCCCTTTTTTTTATTTTTTAAATTTTTTGGGGGGATTGAATGATTGGGTCCAAATGGCAGCCAAAGTAAAACCCAGTCGGTATGGGGTGATGTAACCCTGGTTGTCACGGTAACAACAAACACAACAACTCGGGAACAACAGTAAACGCCTTTTGTTCCGAAACAAAAATACATGCCCACGTCCATATTTTATATAAAAAAAGAAAAAAAATGTGTACACACCCCAAATGATTGTAGATATTTTCCTCCATGTTTTCAAAGGACAAAAGTAGAAATGTCAGAAAGTAGTTTAGCGCGTGTACAGTTTGCCGAAGAGTCTAAATTTACCGTCGTCGTCGTCAAAAATCCTGGCAAGTGATCGTATTTGGGCCTAATTCCTGATGGCGCGCCAGACGTGTCATCAACGCCGCGCTTTCCTTGCTAATGTTACAGTCAATCACTCCGTGTTAACGGCAAAGGCAGAGGCGAGGGGGCCCCGTAATGGCGGCAGGGGCGGGGGGGCGCACGTACTCCACGTTAGCGTGTTAGCTTCAAGGCTCGCCGCCGTCACGCGACACTCATTTGAAACAAATGTGGCGGAAGATGAAAAGGCGACGTGCAGAATGTTGACCGATTGTTCAAATGTGCTGCACGTGTGTGAAAACATAACACGAGAGCAGACTTTGGGAGAAACGCGGCCCGTCCATAAACGGTCAGCGGAGCCTTCCGTCATCTCTGGTACGACACCCGATAACTCCACAAAGACGTTGCGCTTACAGCATAGAGAAGCCTTTAGCATGTAGCCCGCTTGGCATTTGGCTCTCAATTTACCAGTAGATCTACGTTCCTACCCTTATCTACGGCCGAAAGAATAAAAGCCCGGCGGTTGAAATTAGCGAGAAGCTCGGTCATCCGGGAGGGGCTCAGTGTCGAGCCGCTGCTCCTCCGCATCGAGAGCAGCCAGACGAGGTGGCTGGGGCATCTGATTCGGACGCCTCCCTGGTGAGGTGTTCTGGGTATGTCTTACTGAAAAGAGACCGCGGGGACAACCCAGTCTCTCGGCTGGCTGCGGAACGCCTCGGGATCCCTCCGGAAGAGCTGGAAGAAGTGGCTGGGCAAAGGGAAGTCTGGGTATCCCTGCCGAAGCTACTTCCCCCACAAGCTGACCCGGAGAAGCGGTAGAGAATGGATGGATGGATGGATGGATGGATGGATGGCTCATTTTACAACGCAGGGCAACCGTTCTGAAACATTAGAGGGGGCGCCAAGCCCCTTCAAGAGTTCCAACAGAGTCGACGTATCCCACAATAAATAAACGGAAATAAATGCAAACTAGCAAAAAGATTCTATGGTGTAGAAGAGGATTTCCCCAAAATGTTGAAGCCGCAGACCCTCGAAAGCAAAAAGAATCCCGTTTAGTATGTAGCTGAGTTGGTTTTATGGCATCCAGCGGCCTTTCCCAAACCTTTAGAACAAACAATTGATGGACTCTCATCCTCTGACACAACAAATTGCAAAAAATTAAAAAATAAATCAAAAAAAATATATATATATATAAATCTACTGTACTGTATGTTTAACAAACAGAAAAAGGTACCTGCGACAATTCCAAAAGACGAGGGACCGGCCTGGTGAGTGATGTGGGGGTCGGCAAGCCTCGCCCGGCTCTTAACGCTGACATTTGACCACCGTTTACAATATGTCGGAACCAGCGACGGTCAACTATATGAAAATAGATGTGAAAAGAGGTCGACATTCTGGATATTCTGCCTTTTATGTGAAATTGCTTCTGAAAGTGGAAAAAGGACACCTGCGAAGCGTCCGGGCACTGATTTTATTTCGTCCTCTTTTTTTGAAGCCCGTCATTTGAGTTAGTCGATTAATTGTTGCAAACTGAGTTGATTACGCGGCATGAACATTTGCCAAAAGGCTCGGAAAGCGAAAGGAAAGCCAACTTTGAACGTTTTCTTTGCCTTTTTTTCTACGATTGATTGATTTATTCCTTTTTTTTCCCTACTGCACTCGTTGCGCTCCACGTTGCACACACGACTCAGCAGAGAAGTCGAGTCTGCGTTCCGACTTCAAAGCGAAGCTCGGCTACTTCGACTGCGCTCGGCGCGTTTGTTTATCAGGCGCAGATCAATACACGCGATTACCTTGTTACCATTTGTCGAGTGATGGATTGAGTCGGCGCGTTAACCGGCACCTTTTTATCTCCGCCTGCGTGTTTCGATGAACATGACAGGAACTCCAAAATTGATCTTTCGATAAACATTTTAATTTGTTTTGACAAGTTCCCCCCGTCGGTGGGATTGTGAGCGCGAACGTTGTCCGTCTCCGTGTGCGACCAGTTCAGGGTGTATCCCGCCTCCTGACAGCTGGGATAGGCTCCAGAACGACCCTCGTGAGGATAAGCGGCTCAGAAAGCGGATGGATGGATGACAAATTCTCAGCCAGCTCTTTTCGATGCAGAGTTCGCCATAAAGCCAAATATTTTAGAGCCTTTTGAGTGATCCACAAACAAGAATGTGTTCTGCGACGGGAAGGACCACACCTACCAGAATATCCGTCCATTTTCTTCGCTTATCTATCCTCACGCGGGTCGCGGGAAGTGCTGGAGCCTACCCCAGCTGTCAACGGGCAGCAGGGTGGGCTACTCCCTGAACTGGTCGCCGGTCAATCGCGGGCCACATTGAGACAAACAGCCGCACTCACAATCGCACCTACGGGCAATTTAGAATGACCAATTATTGTTGCGTGTTTTTGGGATGTGGGAGGAAAGCGGAGTGCCCACGTGGAGAAAACAAAGAGAGAAGATGCAAACTCCACACAGGCGGGTCCGGGATTGAACCCGGGACCTCGGAACTGTGAGGCCAACGCTTTACCAACTGGTGTTATTTCGTGATCAGCAGTCGAACATTTGATTTCAACAAAAAACGATTTTTGATAAAGGAGTGAAAAAAAATTTTAGTCAAGAGGAATGTCAAGCAGGCCAGTAACTTTGATGCATTTTTCTTCTTCTTCTTCTTCTTTTTTTTTTTTTTTATAAATCAAACAACAAATTCAAGACTGAGAAAGCGTTTTTGATGGCAAAATCATCACCTAAGAAATCGGCCAAAGCGACGCTAACTAACTTTGAACATCGGCGTCTCTTTTTGCTCTTTTCTCTCCACGAACTGAGCCTGCGTGACTTTTTCATTTGGGATATACGTCACCACGAGGACGCAGAAATCTCATGACATTTTTAAAAAACAAAGAAAAAGCACCACAAAACATGCACAGTGAATCCTTTGACCCACGCGTAAATTCCTACGGGTGAAAAATACTTCTAAATTCTCCTGAATATTTTTCCCGACCTCGACGTTTTTATGCGTCGGCTTCCAGATAAGCGCCAGCACGCTCGGCCGGGAAAACCCGGCACGCCGCAACACAACCGGGACAACAAACGATGGCGATGTAGGAGTGAATGACGTCGGGTCGTCACGGCGGCGGATTTTGCCGACTCTGCGTCACGGCTCGGCGTGACGGACGCGTGGGCGCTTTTGATCGAGTTGCCGCCTTGAATGGTCCCAAGGAAGGCCACGTAGAGAACATAATCCGTCCAGGACGCGACGTAAGGTACACTTTCTCATTTCGATCGCATTCAAAACTTTGAACCCACGTTTGAAACCCGGATTTGAAGCGACAAACCCGTCTTCAAACCTTATTTGGAATTCATTGAAACCTTAACAGACCGTAAAAGCCCAACTTGAAACACTTCTTTGGTACTAATCTGAATTCGAAAAGCTCACGAAATCCTTTGACCTTTAACCTCGGAACGAAACCTTGCTTGGAAACACACAGATCCTGTCTTGAAACCCTCGTTTGAAACCATAACTCGGGCTTGAATCCATAATTTGCAAGCCTAATACTTGTTTGGAACCATAACTCGGGTTTGACAAGCAACAGCCAAGATGGTCTTCAAGCCCCAAGCTAGTCTTGAAACCCGAACTTGCAATCGTAAAATGATCGCAAGTGCAGTTCTAAGCCCTAACCCTGCCTTGAACCCATTTTCGGGAGATCATGATTTGCACACATTATATCCTTCAGTATCTCAAAATATTCACGTGTCTTAATTTGATTCTGATTCTGGTTTTCGGGACGATCTACCAACAAAACCAAAGTACCCATTTTTTGGGACGAAATTACAAATTAGTAAAGTTATCATATAACTTAACCATAAACGAAAAAGAAATGTCATTTCCTTGATTGTGGCCTGTCATCGCAATAAGCCCACGAACGGCTCTGAAACCTTAAACCAGCCTTAAACCCTGAACTTCAACCCTTAACCCATTCATGGGGAGGGTGGCAATTTTTTTTTGCTTTATTGCAATAAAAGTCTCCTAACAGGCCACAATTAAGGAAATAAGGCTTCTTTTTCGTTCATGGTTAAGTTATATGATTACTCGAGGCAGCCACGTTGGGTCAGGAAGGAAAGGGGAAATAACGCCGTGCTCACTTTGACCGATGAGTTAGCCTCTCCTCATACCAAATTATGGCTTCGGATTAAAACACGTAAATATGTGAATATACTGAAGGATGGAATTTGTGAAAATCGCGACGCTGCCCACGAACCTTGTTTGGCTACCAAATCGAAAAAAAACAAGTTACAACAAAAGTAATCATAATGATTTCAGCCTTCACCCGGGAAAGTATAAAGTTGAGCGACAAAAACGGCATTGGTGCGCGGATAAAAGGCTCCGAACTAATTGGGCGACTTTTCTCTCTCCGGGTCGGCCTCGGCGCTTTGATGGAGTGGGGGGTCATCGGCGAACATTCAACGCTTCCCTCTCTTCGTAATGAAGGCGCCGGCGAGTGCAGCTTCTTTTATCGGCGCTGCAGTCATCAACATTTGCAGGTGTCGCACGCGAGAGCTGCGACAAACCCAAACACAACACCGCCCCCCCCCCCCGCTCTCTCTCCCGCCTTAACCCGGCTATCTTTTTTAATTATCTTTCTCCCGCCGTTTGATTAATTATTGGGCTCGCAGGTGAAAAGCGTTGACTGACGGCCCCTCTGTCGCCGTCAAAAGGCAAACAGCTGCCGCCGCCATCGCCTAGCAACCCGCCGCTGATGGATGAGCGCCAGCCGACGGGACCGGACGCCGTAAATCAGCGCATCTGCGCAACCCGGGAGGGGGGTTGGATATATACACGCACGCACGCACGCATGCATGCTCGCCCCCCCCCCCCCCAAAAAAAAAAAAAAAGAAATAATAAAAAACTCCATTTAAATGCTTTGTGCTGAGAATTCGGCGTGTGAATGTAATACCGGAGTGGATGCGGTTCACATCTGCATACAAACAAACACACGGGCAAAAGCCTGAAGGGGGATAATTCATATTCATTCATGTCATCAACATTTTCACACCATCCCGTCATTTAATGTCAAGTTACAATCACTCTGGAATGGTGAAATTCCGCGGTGCAGACATTTTTTGTTAATCAACTCCCAAGAGTGCGAACAGTTCTTGAGCAACAACCAGGCAAAAGTTCACTGCTAGCTTTGTCCACTCTTTCGAAATCAGAACGACAAAATGGGTTGCTCGAATCGCAGATTTGTGTCTAAAAAAAAACACAGAAATGAAAACATATCAAGAAAAACAATGACTTTGACACTAATATATCCATCCATCCATCCACTTTCTTATCCTCACGAGGGTCGCAGAAGTGCTGGAGCCAATTCCAGCTATCAAGAGGCAAGAATGTACCGCGCACACCCTCAACTGGTCGCCAGCCAGTCGCAAGGCACATCGACACAAACGGTCGCACTCACAACCACTCCTATGAGCAATTTAGAGTGTCCGATGAATGTTGCGTGTTTTTGGGATGTGGGAGGGAAGCGGAGTGCCCACCCGGAGAAAAGCCACGCAGGCACGGGGAGAACCTGCAAACTCCACACAAACGGGGCCGGGATTGAACCCCGGTCCTCAGAAATGCGAGGCCGACACTTTACAGCTGCTCCACTGTGCAGCCACACTAATATATATATATCATTATCCGAGCCGCTTATCCTCGCAAGGGTCGCGGCAAAAGCGGGAGCCTATCCCAGCTCGCATCGGGCGAAAGGCAGACTACACCCCGAACTGGTCGCCAGTCAGTCGCAGGTCCGATATGAGTACCGTCACTGAGCGGGAATCGATCCCACGCACCAAAATTCAGGCGTGTGTGTTCCACGACACCGTCAGTGACTTATTACAATGAAACAGTACTGAAATAATAATTTGAATTAAATGTATTACACCTCAGTTAAATCAAAACTGTACCTTAATAAAAGTGTCATTACCCAAGCCACTTATCCTCACGAGGGTTGTAGGAAAGCTGGAGCACCACTGAGCGGGAATTGATCCTGCGCTGCCCGCGACAAAGACAGGCGTGTGTACCACTACGCCATCAGTTATTTTTTTCAAAAAGATGCTCACACCTCAAACTCGAAAGACCCAAAAACAAGACCAACGAAGAATCACGCTCTGAATGACGCCGAATCAGGACTCGGCGCTCGCTGAGCGTCAGCGACGGGTTGTTTGTCGTTCACTCTTGAACTGCGGACATTTTGCCGTTTCCCACCATCAAAATCCATTTTCTGCCCAATTTTTATCTTCCACTCAAATTCAAAGAGATGCAACAGCGCCATCTAGGGGGATCGGTTGTCGAATACTGTGGTTGAAAAGATGAATTTCGCATATAAACTGTGCAGCTCCTGATGTCGTTGACTCGGCCACGCCCCCTAAAGACACCATACAGCACACGCGGTATCTCCATCCATTTTCTTTGCCGCTTATCCTCACAAGGGCCGCTGGGTACATGCAGTCCATACGCTCGATAAAAGTTACGTTCTATTCAAATATCGTCTCTACCTCTACGTACGATTTCCAGACTAAAAATACGAGCCATTAAGAACGAGAGTAAGCAAACTATTTTTGCCATTTTGCAGAAGATTGATTTCAAGTTTAATAGCTGCAATGAAACGTATTTCTTGGTGATTTATATGGCAATAATGACTTCTTGTGGGTACCTGCTTTTACAAAAATGATGCTTTCCAGTGAACGACTTCATCGCAAACAGTTGTCAAATCTTTACATATTTCATGAGAGATGGTAACCTTTACATTCCGATGCACCAGCTAATAACCGCTAAAGCTAAAGCGCTACTTACTTTCAGATTCTTCTGTTAATCTCTTAAAATAACATCATGGGACGCGTGCGACGCCATCTCGGAAATGGCCGCGACCGCACTGCCGCACTGATGAGTCAGGAAAGGTGCTCAACACAATAATGGACGACCTGTCATTTGTCAGAATGGGAACTAAAACTGGATTTGGACTCATATTTATCTGAAAAATATGCCATTTCCTCTCTTCATTTCTGCATATAACTTGAGTCATCGCACTCGAGGGCTCATATTAGGGAAAAGAAGCAAAAAAAGGTTTTATTCATTGCGCTTTTTACACAAAAAGCTTCAACGCGACCGTGTATTGGGGTCACCGAGTGAGAGAAATAAAATCAACCGAGATATGATTTGAAGTCGTCATGACGACAGCTAGTCAACAGGACGTTATTTAAAGTTACCACCATGAGATGTCAAGTTGTCCCGGTGAAACTTGAAGCTAGTTCTGGACGTATCCAGGTTAACGTACAGTCGACGTATTCAAAAAAGAAATACATAAATAAAGCAACCATTGACGAGAGCGTATCCTGTCGCGCCGCGTGATCGTCGACATTATTTGCAAACCGAGACCCTCCTGCCAATGGCCGACTTGAAACCGCATCACGATGACATTCAATAGGATCCCGTCGACTTTCAACCAAGTCTTGGCTTTTTTTTTTTTGGGGGGGGCTTTCACGAGACGACCCGAGCATGCCTTCGGACTTCACAAACGCGTAACTCCTGCAAAACTATGACAGGTGACAAGAGACAAAAATGGACACAAAGTAGGCGAGAATGCAAACACGACCCCGAGAGGAAATCGAGCTGGAGTAAAATCATCAAAACAACGTCAACAAAATCAAAGTCAAAAGAAAGGCTCGACCATATCAACGAGTTTTTAGGCACGGTTTGAACGGGTCCAAGAATCGAGCGGATCTAACGGATTGTGGAAGTTGGTGCCACAGAGCCACCTTTTAATTTGTGCGAAGGGGTTTCTAATTATTTCTTTTTTTTTTTTTTAATCTAAAAAATGTCTATCATGACACATAATTAGAATCGGTTTTTTTTTTTTTTTTAATTCCAATTTCATTTGATTCTTCATTTACTTACAGCATTTCTTCTGATTTCATGAGATCATTTATTTACTTATTCTAGAATTTGATCCATTTTTCCAAGCCGCTGACAACCCAGTCACTGAGCGGGAACTGAACCCACGCTGCCTTGTACCAAAGCCAGCTGAGTGTACCACGACACCATATCTTAATTTTTACAATGATATTAAAAGTAGCGTAACTTCCGGACTTTAAGCCGCGACTTCCGTCACGTGCTATCGATCCTGCAGCTTATGCAATGATGCGGGTCATTTATGCATTTTTATTTCCCAACGGCCACCGGGGGCGCTCCAGCGGAAAAGGGGAGAGTGAGACAGGTGGAATATATGTGTCGAGGAAGACGCGAGTTTAATCTAACTTGCGTGAATAAAATGCATGAACGAATGCGGATGACGCAGCTTTCAAATCGAGCTGGCCGACAAAGAAGGTAACGGAGCTGCTGCACGTAAACTCGACACAGATGAATCGATGGTGAGACGCTGGAAACGGCAGCGGGAAGAACTGGAGCAATGGAAAAAGACGAAAAAAAACCCCAAAAACTTTCAGAGGTAATAAAAGCAGGTGGCCTCAACCGTGTTGCTGCAGTGTTACTGCCGTGTCGCAGTGACTTTTACCGGTACGTTTTTTTAACCCAGCCCTGTTAGTGCTGCATTACTCTCGTATTGTATTTATTTTAGCAATAACTGTCCCTTGATGATTTATCCATTGTTTTTACCCAAGATGTTATTCGATTTTTATTCTGTTTTATTGCAACTTGCACCTCGTGGAGAAGCACTTATCATTTCATTGTATGCACAACATATAATGACGTTAAAAGCTTTCAATTTTGATATTGCTGCTGTGTTACTGCCGCGTGACAGGCACCGTTTGGAAAGAAAAGCTAAGCTATATTATTAAAACTTTCAAAACTCTTTCCGTGTACCGTCTGTCCTTGTAAATATCTCGTGTTTCAATGTGGGCACGTGCGGCTTATGGATGTACATAATGGTTATTCCTTTGAAAATCTACCAGGTGAGGCTTATAATCAGGAGCGGCTTATAGTCCAGAAATTACAGTATACATATATTTTTTTTGCTGCTGTGTTACTGCCGCGTGACAGGCACCGTTTGGAAAGAAAAGCCAAGGTATGTTATTAAAACTTTGAAAACTCTTTCCGTGTACCGTCTGTCCTTGTAAATATCTCGTGTTTCAACGTGGGCACGTGCGGCTTATATGCAGCTGCGGCTTATGTATGTACAAAATGGGTTTTCCTTTAAAAATGTACCGGGTGAGGCTTCTAATCGGGTGGGGCTTATAGTCCAGAAATTACGGTACATATTTTTGTTCCAATTCGTGGAACAGAAAGGTGGTGGTAGAACGAGGATCAAGAAGAGAAGCGATGCAGGCAGGGGGTACGTCATGAAGTGCTTGAAAAAAATGAAATACTTCCAACGCCAAACATTTGTATAAAATCATATCTTTGTGTGTTGGGGGTGGGGTCGCATGTCCTAGAACAGATTGTGTGCTCTGATTTACGGGGTCGCACTTGTACGTCTTTCTCGAGTGCTCAATGGCGTGAGTCGGTCGCACACACATACACACAACTGCGCGCACACATTTTCACCAGATTCGAAAGGAGGCCCTCAAGATGGATTCTCCTCAAAAATAAATATTTAAAAAAAAAAAAAAAGGGTTGATGGATATGAATGCGGCCCTGCCATTCATCACCGCACTATTATTTCGACGGGACGGCCAGAGAGCTGTAACTCGAGCTAGCAAAGTGTGTGTGTGTGTGTGTGCAGGAAGTGCACATCGTCAGGGTCAGGACAAAGGGAGGAAATGAAGCGAGGAGACCGAGAAGAACAAATAAAAGAGAAAATCAGGACGAAAATGGCCGCGTTCCAACACTGGGGACCCCCAAGTAGGCTTTGATGTACACCGTTTCCTCTCCGGTGAGGAGCCTTCAAAGCGCGTCCAGACAAAGGACAATACAAATAAAAATAAACAGCACGCCCGCATCTGTGTTTCTTTACTCAACAGCAGAAAGTAGCGGACAGCGTTTGGAGGGAGGGCGTTTTCCTTTTTTGCATTATTAGTAGAGAGAGAATTGCTGTATTTCCTCAAATGTTGTCCCTCCCTCCATGGCCCAATTCGTCGCGGGTGCCAGCAGCACCGACTGGAAATGGTTCCAATCTGGAGTGCCAAAGCAGAAAGTTCCGGAAACTCCGTTTTGTTTTTTTTTAATGGTGATTGGGTTGCTCCACTGTTCAACGTGCGTCCACGTACAACAATTTTTCTCTCGGATCTTGTTAAAGCGTCCAGCGAGTACGGCGTTTTGCAATGTGCTCAATTGTGTTCCGATGTGACGGTCCGCAGGGGAAATGGACGCCTGCCACTGTTGTAATCCCGCCTTTCCGTCTGCTTCACATCCTCTCACTTTGATGAATGACACGTGTCAGCGTGCGTCAGTGACGGATGACGAAGGGAAAGAACGGAGAGCTTTTGGCCCGCTGGCGTCGCGGTTTGATGCGAAAAAGACAAAATTCTGTCGACGTGGCGAAACGGGGCCCGCTCGTTGTCGCGTCGCTCACTTGAACTTTGAACTGGTAATTCATCAAATGATTTTTTTTTTTTCCCAGGCATTACAGGCGCAACTCTTCTCATAAGAGATTTTATTGAACATGTACGAAGGCTGACGTCACAGATGCTGAGGCCTTTTTTTTTTTTTTTTTTTTTAGGTCCCAGTAAATTACCCTACAACAGAATACATTTCCAGGAGTTTAATAACCCGACAAAAGTTCCTGGTCATGCTTTCAAGATTTTAAGTTCCTGTTGTTACAAGCACACATTGACACAACCCCAAAAACACCACTCCCACTCAACACCCCACCCCCCCCACCACAAAAGCTGCCCTAAACACTCCCAAATACAACTCTTAAAAACTCCAAAAGTCGAAAAAACAAAAATCAAAATTAAACACTTTGAGCCAACCCCAAAAAGGGCGATAAAGAAAAAAAACAAACATACCTACAATGCACCTCTACAAAACCCCAAAGGAAATCCTGCTGCATGCCCCCCCCCCCAAAAAAAACACACTGAACACTTCAAAATGCACCCCTAAACAACCCCAAAAGGACCCCCCGGAGAATCTTTATCGCACCTCTAGACTACCCCGAAGGCGTTCTTTTAAAAGCCATCCCAAACGCACACCTAACACAACCCCAGAAACACCACTCCCACTCCCCACCCCCCACAAAAGCTGCCCTAAACGCTCCCAAATGCAACTCTTTCAACCCCCAAAAGTCGAATAAACAAAAATCAAAACTAAACACTTGTCGACAGCCCCGAGAAGGGCGATAAAGAAAAAAAAACAAACATACCCCTATATTACCTACAATGCACCTACCTCTACAATACCCAAAAGTAAATCCTGCACCCCCGGAAAAAAAAACCCCGCCCAAAACACTTCAAAATGCACCTCTAAACGCACTGCTAAGAAACCCCAAAACTACCTCCCCACAGAATCTTTGCGGCACTTTGAAAAGCCATCCCAAACATTCCCAAACGCACACCGAACACAACCTTCAAATCCAGATTGAGGAACCCCCCCCCCCCCCCCCGCCCCAAAACACTCCCCGAGCACCCCAACACACAATTCCAAAGGCAGTCCGACCCGACCCCAAAAGTCCCTCCTCGCGCACCCCTAAAGACACCCCCGTGCCGAGCCTCATTTCCGAGAGGGCCCGCGGCTAATTAACGCGGCTCCACGGGTGCGTGTCGGGGGCTGAGTAATGTTTTTGATCTTTATGCCTGATAAGCGCATAGCTAATGAGCTTTCAAAGGCGGCGTAGACGGGAGTCGCCGCTCCCCGCAATTATTGACAGATGCCTTTTCCTCCTTTTCCTTCGCTGTGCCATAAATCCTCGCCCGCTAATGAGCTTGAGAAGTGCCACCCTGCCAGTCAGCTAATGAAACTGAGCCCGGGGGGGGGGGGGCGCCGTGTGTGTGCGCGCGTCTTCTGACACATTCACCCCCCCCCCCCCCTTCCTTTTTAACTGCTCACTGCAGATGTTAGCTACGGCTATGCTAGCAAAACCAAGCTGAAACGCTCCTGCGACACGTTTCGCCATCTGGAAATATTTGCCAGAACGGGACCAGGAACCGTGGGCTTGCGTACCACTGGAACAGTACAAAAAGGTCCTCCTGAGGAGAATTGTGGCTCGCAGCGGTGCCTTAATAGACGAGTGACAAAGTCCCTTTAACTTGACGCTAGCAGACAATGCAAAACGCCAAAGATGGGCTACTGAAAAGCATCCGTGAGGATGCGTTACAGGCCTTCGAGCGAGTGTTTTGATTTCCAAGTGCGATCAAAACAAATCAATTATGTTAAGGCAACACACTAACTTTGCGTTGCTAAACATCCATCCATGCTCCTTGCCGCTTATCCTCACGAGGGTCGCGGAGCGTGCCCGAGCTTATCCCAGCTGTCAACGGGCAGGAGGCGGGGTACGCCCTGAACTGGTCGCTAGCCAATCGCAGGGCACATAGAGACAGACAACAGTCGCACTCACAGTCACACCTATGGGCAATTAATGTTGCATGTTTTCGCCCACCCGGAGAAAAGCCACGCAGGCACAAAGAGAGAAGATGCAAACTCCACACAGGCGGGGCCAGGATTGAACCCGGGACCTTACCAGCTGATCCACCGTGCCGCATACTTTCCATTTCATTACTGAGAAGAAGAAGATTACGGATTTCGGGCTCGGTCTCCATACATTTTTTTTTTAACTCCTTTCTTCCCCTTTTGGCCAAATCTACTGTTGCCTCGTTCTTGTATTTTGGTTTTGTTTCTTGTTTTCTTTGTTACAGCAATTACATTTTATGTTGACTTGTTCGGATATGTTCGATAACATTTTTTTTTAAAAAAGTGCATTTTTAAGGTTAGGCTTTGATGTTGGACCAGAAGACCCGGCTGGCTCTGATTCTCCACTTGGATTGGACCCACAGGTTGCGTTCTTTCTGCATCATGTGTTAGCATGAAGCTAGCCGACTTCCGTATGAGACAGTTATGTTGTTTGTTTGAATATGCAATGCACGTTTTACGTTTTATTTGTCAGTAAACTTCACATGGAAGTGGAAATAAGCGATACAAATGAAGATATTTCAAGAAGTGGTCAATATCGACCAAACTGCTGCTTGTTGTGAACTGAGTTGAGTTGAGTTGAGTTGAGTTGACCGCCCCCATGTCGAGCTTGCTTTAAATAAATAAAAGTCATTTATTTAAATACATTTTATCTTTAAATATTTGCTCCGAAGTCAAAGCAAATAATCATCTTGAAAAACTAGCAAGTGGAGTCACTCGCGATACAAGTTAGCAAATATATATTATATATATATATATAATATATTAAAATATCCAAATGAATAAATTTGGTCTATAATCTCTCAGGTATGGAGGAGTACATTTTATAGTCCATTGCAAATTTCGACCCTTCACCCAGCAACTAAAATCTTGCAGTCACCTTTCGGGCCAAACTAGGACTTCGTCGGGCGGTTGCAGAAATCTTTGTAGCGGTAAATTTGTCAATTTAAACTACAAAGTACAAGAACTAATGGTGCCCAGAACCTAAGGTGGAAATTCTCCTCTTCCTCATGGCCCCGTCACACCACGGCGTTCTGGTCGGCGTTCGAGGAAACGTTGCTAGTCGGGATGGCGCCAGAAGAGCGTCGTTTGAACGCTACCGAACGTCAATGATCGTTGGGAATCGGCGGAGAACGCCGGTCCGGGAAAAAAAAAAAGTTTTGAACATGCGCAAAAGTTCTCACCGAGACCAGCGTTCATCGACGTTTTCATTTTACTAAGGTCCGCCGAGCGTCGCACGCGTTTGGCTATCGTTAGGCAGTCGTAACTCGAGCTTAATCGGAGAACGCCGGTCCGGGAAAAAAAAAACATTTTGAACACGCACAAAAGTTCTCACCGAGACCAGCGTTCATCGACGTTTTCATTTTACTAAGGTCCGCCGAGCGTCGCACGCGTTTGGCTATCGTTAGGCAGTCGTAACTCGAGCTTAATCGGAGAACGCCGGTCCGGAAAAAAAAAAACCGTTTTGAACATGCACAAAAGTTCTCACCGAGACCAGCGTTCATCGACGTTTTCATTTTACTAAGGTCCGCCGAGCGTCGCACGCGTTTGGCTATCGTTAGGCTGTCGTAACTCGAGCTTAATCGGAGAACGCCGGTCCGGGAAAAAAAAAAAAAGGTTTGAACATGCGCAAAAGTTCTCACCGAGACCAGCGTTCATCGACATTTTCATTTTTACTAAGGTCCGCCGAGCGTCGCACGCGTTTGGCTATCGTTAGGCAGTCGTAACTCGAGCTTAATCGGAGAACGCCGGTCCGGAAAAAAAAAAAAAAAGGTTTGAACATGCGCAAAAGTTCTCACCGAGACCAGCGTTCATCGACGTTTTCATTTTACTAAGGTCCGCCGAGCGTCGTACGCGTTTGGCTATCGTTAGGCTGTCGTAACTCGAGCTTAATCGGAGAACGTCGGTCCGGAAAAAAAAAAAGTTTTGAACATGCACAAAAGTTCTCACCGAGACCAGCGTTCATCGACGTTTTCATTTTACTAAGGTCCGCCGAGCGTCGCACGCGTTTGGCTATCGTTAGCCAGTCGTAACTCGAGCTTAATCGGAGAACGCCGGTCCGGAAAAAAAAAAAACCGTTTTGAACATGCACAAAAGTTCTCACCGAGACCAGCGTTCATCGACGTTTTCATTTTACTAAGGTCCGCCGAGCGTCGCACGCGTTTGGCTATCGTTAGGCAGTCATAACTCGAGCTTAATCGGAGAACGCCGGTCCAGAAAAAAAAAAAACATTTTGAACATGCGCAAAAGTTCTCACCGAGACCAGCGTTCATCGACGTTTTCATTTTACTAAGGTCCGCCGAGCGTCGCACGCGTTTGGCTATCGTTAGCCAGTCGTAACTCGAGCTTAATCGGAGAACGCCGGTCCGGAAAAAAAAAAAAAAGGTTTGAACATGCGCAAAAGTTCTCACCGAGACCAGCGTTCATCGACGTTTTCATTTTACTAAGGTCCGCCGAGCGTCGCACGCGTTTGGCTATCGTTAGGCAGTCGTAACTCGAGCTTAATCGGAGAACGCCGGTCCGTAAAAAAAAAACCGTTTTGAACATGCACAAAAGTTCTCACCGAGACCAGCGTTCATCGACGTTTTCATTTTACTAAGGTCCGCCGAGCGTCGCACGCGTTTGGCTATCGTTAGGCTGTCGTAACTCGAGCTTAATCGGAGAACGCCGGTCCGGAAAAAAAAAAAAAAGGTTTGAACATGCGCAAAAGTCTCACCGAGACCAGCGTTCATCGACGTTTTCATTTTACTAAGGTCCGCGCGAGCGTCGCACGCGTTTGGCTATCGTTAGGCAGTCGTAACTCGAGCTTAATCGGAGAACGCCGGTCCGGGAAAAAAAAAACATTTTGAACACGCACAAAAGTTCTCACCGAGACCAGCGTTCATCGACGTTTTCATTTTACTAAGGTCCGCCGAGCGTCGCACGCGTTTGGCTATCGTTAGCCAGTCGTAACTCGAGCTTAATCGGAGAACGCCGGTCCGGAAAAAAAAAAAAACATTTTGAACATGCGCAAAAGTTCTCACCGAGACCAGCGTTCATCGACGTTTTCATTTTACTAAGGTCCGCCGAGCGTCGCACGCGTTTGGCTATCGTTAGGCAGTCGTAACTCGAGCTTAATCGGAGAACGCCGGTCCGGGAAAAAAAAAAAAGTTTTGAACATGCGCAAAAGTTCTCACCGAGACCAGCGTTCATCGACGTTTTCATTTTACTAAGGTCCGCCGAGCGTCGCACGCGTTTGGCTATCGTTAGGCAGTCGTAACTCGAGCTTAATCGTTTGCTTTGCGGCGAACGACTCACCGGCGACCTGTCAACGACCGCTGAACGATCCCGTAGCGCACACAGCGTGTAACTAAAGTGACACTCGTGCGTTTCCCGAACATCCATGCAAATGGGGATATAAACCGATGAGTATGAAATTTCCAACCTTTTCATTCCCGTTCCACTGTAAAAATGACACGGCAGCAAAACGCTCTTCTGTCGTTATTCACCCGTTTAGTCAGAGGCTCAACACGCTCGTCTAATCTCGACAAATCGCTCGGCGCGCAACAGCGACACGTTAGCACACGCTAATGGTTTTTAGCGGTATCTTATTTGCTCGCTGTTTACACGTGAATCACACGCCAGATGTGTCAACCTCATTTGGGGATGCTGAAGAATAGAACGATTGAAATGTTCAGAGATGGTTGACCAGAACGTCATGGTGCGACGGGGCCATCGGCCGCCATCGTCGACGAGAGCGTCACTTCCCGGTCGCTTCCACATGCAACACAGCGCCGCCGCCGCCGCTAGCGAGCATCTGAAAGTGATCGCGACGTGAAACGAGGAGGGGGGGGGGGGGGTTTGTCCTGTTTGCGTGCGGGAGGAGGAAGCTGCTGTCGGCTCGAGGAGGATGTCGGCCCGGGGGGAGCTCTGATTACGCCGCGTTCCGTGGCTTTCGTCGCCACACACACACACGTACACTATGCAAACATGCTACAATTATGGATGATAAAAAAAAAAAAAAGGACACACGTCACTAAAGTTAAGACTTATTGTGTTATAAGCTTCTTTTTACACGTGCATGCCAACTCATCATGCTAAAGGTAAATATTGTCTGCACACAAGTTAAATATGCAGTTTTCATTTTGTTTTACAAATAATATTTAGTTGTTGTTTTCACCCCCAACTGGATAAACACCATGAAAACCTTTCATTCAAGGATCAGAACATTGGCCCAGATTTGGGCCACGACAAGCTCAACATCTGCCTCTCACACTTTTTTTTTTTTTTTTTTTTGGGAAAACAATACACACACTTGCATAGATTAGACAGAAATATGTCATGATGTCACTTCCTTGCAAGTCCAAAGCGCCAACACGTGACTGCGTCGTTGTAAACGGGTTTGAGCACGACAGAAATGCAACAGCTGACTTCAACAAATATGGAAGAATTCCCAAGAAGAAAGGAGGACCAAGACCTGAAGCCAGAGGAGACCACGTTCCAAAACAATGATAACCAGCAAGAATATCATCCATATTGTTCTGAGATTTGTTATCACTGTCGTCGTGTGAATTGTGTGTCATTTTTTTGGAAAATAATATTATATCTGTTTTCAAAATCATGTTAAAGCGATTGAAAAAAATAATGGAAAACACGTTTGGTTTACGCCACTCGTCAAACTGAATACTTGTGAATTTTAAGACCACGTCAATAGTAATAATAGGTTAATACACATTTTTAGGATCTCTATTTTAATCAAATTCAAGGCTTAGGCGGCACGGTGGTGGCTCAGCTGGTAAAGCGTTGGCCTCACAGTTCTGAGGTCCCAGGTTCAATCCCTGTGTGGAGTTTGCATGTTCTCCCTCTGCCTGCGTGGGTTTCCTCCGGGTGGGCAGTCCGGTTTCCACGCACATCCCAAAAACATGCGACATTAATTGGACACTCTAAATTGGCCCGAGGTGTGATTGTGATTGCGGCTGTTTGTTTTTAAGGGCGTACCCCACCTCCTGCCCGTTGACAGCTGGGATAGGCTCCGGCACTCCCCGCGACCCTTGCGTGGATAAGCGGCGAAGGAAATGGATGGGTGAAATTCAAGACTTAATAATCATCTTTTTCAGGCCACTTGAATCTAATTTCAACCTTTTTGGGGCCATTACAAAGCAGATTCGATCTTTGTGGGAGCTTTTCAAGCCCACTTTGCTCGAATTCAGGACATGATGAGCGGCTCTGATAATGGGTGGATTTCATAAACACTTCTTGAGAACCTTGTTAAGGCCACTTTAGTCAGATATCATACTTTAAAGGATCTTTTTAATAACCTTTCAATGTCTTTGATCACATTCAGGAGATTCACGTGAATCAGATTCGCGACTTTGCCAGATCTATTCGGAACTTAAGACCGTAGCCAGCGATTTGGCATTGACTTCATCGGTTTCACCGCATAGCGACGTTTAGGTGGCAAGAAAATCCATATTTCGGAATTGTCGCGTCCTCCCTCGCCAACCGTCTCTTCGGGGGGAGGAGAAGCGACGGGTGGTGAGGCGGGCGGGGGGTCTCGTGAGCCAATTTAAGGAATAAGCGCTGATGTGTCAGCTATTGACTGTTGACTGTTGGCTGTTGGCGGCGGCGGTGACGGCGCCGCAGGCCAAAGCGGGAGGCCAAATGACAGCATCAAGCGGCGCCAATAACGCGTAACGAAGGCAGACCAAGGCGCCTCTAATTGACAGCTGTCAACATAATGGGCGCCGCCACGGAAGATTCCACGCAGAGGGGGGCAGGGGGGGAGGGGGCGTGCTTGGAAACCGTCAACCACTTATCCTGAAGGAAGAGCGAGAAGGCAGGAGGGGAAGTGGGGCGAAGGGTTGACACCCGCCGTTCCAAAACAAATCTGGAGAGAGCCACCTTGACTTGTGAGTTTTTCCGCTTACGGATCTTTTTGGTTTACGGCCCGTGCGAAATTCCGACGCTCAAGTGATGAGGGGCGCAGTAATGCCCTCGCCTTTGAGCAAGGCAGCCACGGCCGCAGATGCGCTTGCAAACGCGCAAATACCAAATAAGAAACACTCACAAGCAGCTGCTGTAGGCCACAAGTCACACACCGACGCTCACACTCAGACTGACTGACTGCAGATCCTGGCGTCACTCATGAGACCACGCCCCTCAAAGGCACATATGTGCTCAAAAATACGACAGTGTGTCGGGATTAATTACACTCGGGATGGGCGATTTCTCTTCTATCGTCTGATTAGTTTTAAAAACAATGCAGTGCTATTTTTGTTTTATTAAAATCGGGTGACAAAGAAGTTTAACTTTTTTTTTTTTTTTTTTTTTATGGGAGTCCTGAAATGCATTATTTACATTTCAAATAATTTCCCATTCAATCCATTTATTTCCACCCTTGACATTTTCTTGACCCCAAATTTTTGCACTTGACTATTTGCGGGAATACATATTTTTCAACCTATCCTTCGGTCTTCACTGAAAAACTCCCCGATTTGTGACATTCTGATGTCATTTCATACTCGTTCTGTCATGCTAAGAAGTCACAAGATGGTACCAAAGCTCCAGGTAAAGGGACCGTCGTAATTGGTATTAAAAAAATTACGCTGAAGGGACACATGAATAAAATCAATCGCGAGGCTGTCCCAACCAATCGTGAAGCAAAAGAGTCAAGAAGTGACATAACTCCGCCCAGAAGCAGGATATTGACACGACACAGATTCGGTACTACAGTCGAGAGCGATGTAAAAAAAAAAAAAAATAGTTTCGGACAGACGATAAATTCTTTTAACATAACAAGGCGGGAGGAGGGAGTTTCACACTGCTGTCCTGACTTCACCCTTTTCCACAGATGGCGTCTGGCCTCACTTAAGACTTGAGGGATCCCATTAAAGTGCCGCATCAGTGCCTTTGCAGAAAACCTCCAATTGATCCACCTCTCGCTTTTACACCGATTCCAGTGAGGAGGGAAACTGCCGCAAAGTGTGCGATTTCACGCAGGAATCAGGTCTTGACGCCGACTGGCCGGATCAAGGCGGAAATCTGGTTGTAAGAGACGATCAGGTATTCATCCACCTTTGATACTCGACATAATAAGTAAACACAACACAATAACTGGCAAAGTCCCTGACGAATGGGGCACGTCCAACTCCCGTGACTTCAACCCTGGTAATGACAGCTAAAAAAATGAAAATATCGTCAGCGCAGACAGAACGCGTGGAACGAGTCCGATACGAACTCCGAACCACGAAAACCGAAAATTTCTGGCTTTCTGGCAGCACCGCTGAGACAGAACAGTAACCCAAACAATAGGTGGGGGGGGGGGTGGGCACCCAAAAAAAACCCCATCCACGATAAACTCATGAGACACTTGATTAGGTACACCTACGTAATATGATGGTGAAACGTCACGTGAGAGGGGATCCCTCCACCAAGACCGAACGGAAGCAAACTGTCGTCGTTACCGTCGTCATAGGGAAGGAAAAGTGCCTGCCAGTCTTCACCGAAAAGGTTTCAATCAGATATGACCCCACCCGCCGGATCCTGAACCGCTTCAAAGGACCGCCACACCGGGTATGGTCTTCTTTCGGTGGGAAACAAAAACCGAACTTAGGGAATCCTTCAAAAGCGCCGAGAAGCTACCCAAAAAGTTCCTGGATCGCTGTGAACTACTCCCTTTTTAGAACCAAGATAAACGAACCAAGCACTAAATTTGTGGAACTGTGCTCAGCCCAGAGGTTCTTGGATCGGTCGAAAGTACCGCCCCTCCCTAGATGTTCTTTTGGCTGGAACAAAAGAAGTCAGTGCTTGGTTAAAGCAACTCAAAAGGTCAAATTAATTGCTGGAATAATATTCCCGAGAAGCAGCCATTTTGTTTGGTCGGCTGTCATCATCGGCAGGAAATGACACGGCTACGTCGTTTAGCGACATCACGGCAAGTTGTAAAATACGCAACCGCGGTGCTAGTTAAAGAAAGAAGAAGACGACGGCGCTTTCCAAAGCCTTTTCACTCTCTTAATTAAGACAATAATTATCCCAAGCTGCTTTCAACAAGGTTAATTAGCTTCATTATGTTTACGTGTTTCATTAGCGGCGGCCAACGCGGGGCGCAAATTAAACACCATATTCGCAGAAAAAAAGAGAGAGAGGCCTTAATGTACTTCTACAAGGCACCATTTCAAGACAAACAATGTCTGTGTGTGTGTGTGTGTGTGTTTAAATGGGCCACTGCATCTCCACTCTGATACGAGATGCAATGCTAACGCGCATGCAGCGTGATTAATCTCTCGCTGTTGCGCTTTAGGACACACAACGTGCACACACTCGCGTGCGCACACACGTACACAGATCACGGAAATCAGCTGCTTCACCCCCCCCCCACCCCCCATCCACCCATCTCACGTTCGGACAGAACCAGATCTGTCTGGATGGGAATGCGGTCAACCCTCGCCGGCTTGCGAATGGCCGCTCAGATAGTGGCAAATTTTTAGCTGCAAAATGCAACGTAAAGTACTTTGATGGGCGTGACGTCGTCGCTTACAACAAATTCTAATGACAATGTAACTCATTGTTACTCACCGCCAACTCACCAGCTCACCGTTCGACCGCGACCGTTACTTACTTAACGGCGAAGTCGACTCCGTCAGCGCGACGCTCGCCGACCGCTCAACTAACGGCGTGAATTCGACTCGCGACTAATTTTACAGGCCATGTCGACGTAACACTTTGTTATTCCTGACTTAAGTCGACTGAGGTTATCCGGTGTGACGCACCCCCCGACTAACTGAAGCGAAGTTATAGCAATGTGACTAACTCCTCTGATCCTGACAAAAAAGAACACCATTCCTGACTAACGCGACTCATCACGTCAACCATTCCTGATGATTCTAGTGACGATGTCAACATGAGTTATTTCTGAATAACTGTATCCATCATTTTGGAATTACTCAACTTACTCAACTGACGATAAAGATGCGACAAACTTCTGATTACTTGGATTGACAGTGACACTTTTTAATTACTGAGTAACTCTCACGATAGTGTCAAGGTTGTGTGTAAAAGTGATACGTCCAGACTAGGAAACGAGCTTTGCATGTCTGGGAGAAGCTAAGTTTAGCCAGGTTTGTTAGCGGGAGTTACAAAGAGTCTTTGCAACGTGCAGTCTTTCGCTCTGCTGAGTGGCTATTAAAAACCGAAATCAAATCATCTGTCATTCATGTATTTTCAAGGGGAATGTTTTAGCTGTATAGTGGTTTAGGGTATATCGTTAGGGTTTAAACTCAAAATATGGGCAGTCGTAAACGTTTTTTTAACGGGCCATCTGTTTTTATAATTTTTGCTGGTCACAGTGGGTTCTGTATGAACATACTGTACAGTAGGCGTAGCCTTGCCAGACACAGAAGCTTCAGGAAAAAGAAAATATGGTTGACGTCATCGTTGACATCCAAGGTGGTCTGAGAGAGGCGATTCCAAGATGGTGTGAGATCAAATCCTGTCACCTAATTAGAGAATGTGACAGTGTGCTCGTTTTTCCATGACAGAAACTAATCATCTGCACCCTAACGAAGCTACCGTAACAACTTTTTCTTGCCCAGGTGATTTTCCAAAAATATAATCGAATCATTGGTGAGATTCAAAGAAACGAGGTATCACCGAGGGTTACATATTCAGTTTTCAGGGGTACCTAATTCCTCGTACTTCCAATCAGATATGGCCAGTGCTTCAGACCCATCGCGACGGTTCCCATACCTTTCAAAATAATTTATTTCCCAAAGTTCTCTAATAATCAGCCAAGAACTATATCATGAAAGGTTATCGGAAATGGTCCTTGTGCCAAGTTCAAAATCTTGGCAGTTTGAGTCAGATATGTGGTGTAGCCCACCCTATAAGTTCGAGTACCAACCCCACGGATACGTAATCCTCAGAAATGAATTTAGACAATCGTACTTTTCGTTCTGATGGATAAATAAATTAATTAAAAACTTCCAATCAGGTACGCTCAGCACTTGACACGGAACCCGAAAGGATTGCGAGATCTGGCAATGCAACCATTATAGCAGTCTTCTTTCAACCACAAAAGAAAATCCCTGTCAGTATATTGATTGAAAACTTATTCCAAAAGATCCTCGAGCTGCATTAACGTTGCTGCTTGTCCTTATTGTTCCCGGAACTAAACGGGTGTACTTTAAAAGTTAGCTTGGTTGTAACATTTGAGCGGGAAACTGTACACGAGACCCTCTCAAAGTGTTTTCGGAGTAAGGAGGACAGCACGGCGGGAGATTGCGGATCATCAGATTATTTGATGATAATTTCACGATGTTATCTGTTGTTTAAAATAGTTGTCCCACAGTCACAACACTGATTTCAACAAAACAGGAAGAGAGAAAGTAGCATTAGTGTCACTTCCCGGTCGAGTCACACAATCCCCTTAAACGGGGAACCCGCACACCAATAACTGGGCCGATAACTTGAGCGCAGTTGAACCCTTCTACTCGAAGTCTAGCCTGGTATGAAGTCTCTCAACAGTCAATTTTACTCCCAGATTTGCTTGGAAAATAGTTGGGGCCCAACAACCTGGATATTCATTTAGGTTCTTCCAAATGTTTTCCAGTTCCCAGTAAAGTTCCTTAGTCGTTCCAATTTGATATGCTCAACACTGCGGATCTTAACCCAAAGGGATCTGGTCCTCCTGTTCAACGGAATACCTGAAACTAGTTAATAGATAAGCTAACTGTTAGCCTCACCTCTTCTATTTCTTCTACCACTGCGGCTACGACCACAGCCAGAACGACGACGACAACTCGACTTTGTCTCTTCCTGACCTGCTTCTAAAATCCCGTCCAGGTCGGTGGGTTGTGCGGTATCACAGCGACCACGAGGGCCCGTGGGGGAGTTTTCCGCCAACCTTTAACCTGATTTTCCAGCCCATCTCCGTTGAAACCGCGTGATGGTTGACTGGCTCCATGCTGATCATACACGAAAGCGTTCAAATGTGCAATCAAAGACAATCACCTCACCGTCCTGACCCAACTCCGGCACGCCGCAATCAACCTGTCATCGATCTAGACTTCCTGATGATGTCCCCCCACCGACTGGCAGCTGTGAGACGCAAAGACTTGGACAGTCAAATTTGCATTGTTTTGTGTCACTGTCAAATATTTCAAACAAAAAAAAAAATCAAAACTCTGCACTTTTTTCAAATACAATTCAGAAATAAATGACGGTTTCTACGTGATAACCAAATACACTATTGCATTTTAAAGCACGATGCAATTGTCTATTTTTTTTCCTAATTTATGGAAAAAGACAGCGATCGTGCCAGCCCACATTTCTATTTGCAATGATAATGAGAAGTAAAATGATTGGGTGAGGGTGGGGGCCGGGGGGGGGGGGGGGCAGCATTGAAGTCGTCTCGCTTACTGCGTGGGGCCGTGCGATCATTTGAATTGCCGCAATTCTCTCGGGCAGCGGACCCCAACCTTAGTTTGCGCCGCGGTCACTTCAAAGACATTTTGATGGAAAGTCGTAGCCGCCGCATGGCAAGACAGAGACCCCCCCCCCCCCCCCCGGTGCCTGTGCACACTCAACCGACGTCACCACCCACGAGGGGCCGTTCACTCACAAGATCCGATTGTTCATTTCAATGAGGCGCTCGTAAACGACAACAGTACTCGAATCCCCTCGTGGGTGTTGTGGTTTTATGTTAAGTTTGACAGTAAATGTTAACGAAACACGGCAATAAACATTTTAAAGCGTCTTTATTGGCAAAATTGTATACAGCTACATCCCGTTAAGCGAGTTGACTGATGGCCACCGTACAGCACTCACGTCCCGACTTGTTGCCCGCGAGTCAGAGCACAAAAGTGGCAGAACGACAGCTCTTATCTCGAAAAAAAAAAAAAAAAAAAAAGTCAAGTCACTCGTGTGTCAAGACAGCACTGTGTCGTTTTTTGACATCACAGCAAGAAATTGAATTTTATTTGAGGTGGTTGGGTTCAAAGATCATACTCGCTGCAGTATTCTTGCTTTTATTTCTCCAAATGCGCAACTGATCTTCATCAAGGGTTCAACGTCTCGAGACTCATAATCCATCCGTCTGTCGTGTCCATTAGCCCTAAAACGCTGCCATCAAGCGAGGCCCTCGGCTCTGAGTGCGCGATTGACCATTAGGGCCATTGATGAATGTGGCTGTCAGAGGGCAGACAATTAAATCAAATATGAAACAAAGTCGCCCTGACAGAGCAAACCAGTGTTCCGCCTCACGATTAGCCTAATACTCAATACGAGACCGCGCTCACTTTCTGTGTGTGTGTGTGTCAAGTGTTGCATGCTTGTTTATGTGTAGCGTTAAGTCGCTGCAGCATGCCGTGTGTACATGCACCACTGCGCATATGTAATTACATGTGTTATTGTGTCCGTCTGTGTGCGTGTGTGTGTGCGTGTGCGCGCATGCGTGCGTTTCAGACTACAGTTTGTATGCAACCTTAAAAAAATAATAATAAAATAAATTAAAAGGGAATGTGCTGAGATGGATGAAGGTGGGCAGGGGTGAACGTGAAATATTACAATTCATGCATTAATTATTTTTAATTAATTGGAATGCATGGAAGTCAGCAAAAAAAAAAAATGGCATACAATAATATTAAATAAATCATACAAATACTGTTTTAAAAAGAGAGAATAGCGACAGTGCAGCCCAAATAGACAAGAAGTCTGTTGTTCTTCGTTTTTGTTAGTTTGTTTGCTCTTCTTCTCGGCACTCGACGTGAATGTCGTACCAGGGCGGCACCGACTGCCCGAGACATTAAAATTCTTGGTGTCTTGTTTCATACTGGGCCATTAAAGCCGATTCTGAAGTAAAACTTCAAAGACGCTAATGGACTAGATACAAAAATAAGGAAAATAATAAAAAAGAGACGATAGCACGTGAGATATCATGTAAAGATGCTAAAGAGCGACAGTGTATGCATTGATGCCCCCCCCCTCACACACACACACACACACACCCACCCCCGCCCCCTGGAACATCCCGCTTTGAAAAAAAAAATAAATGAAAAAAGGAGATTACAATTCTGATAGAGGCGGGCTGACCTTGGTTTGGGGATCCTAACGAGTCGAGAAAAAAAAAGATGCTAACACGCAAGATCCAGATCCAACCACGACTGACAAAAACAGACCCCAGCGATCATTGAAAAGCACAACTCTGAAGAATCGGTGCTAGAAAGCGAGAGCGAAATCCTGCCGCACACACAACAACAAAACGTGCTGGCTACTCGGTGGAATATAAGTGAGGAGAAAAAAAAAAAAGAGATGCCAGGGATGAAAATCCCGTCATCTGGAAACATTTGACACGAAAATGAAAACACTTAAAAGAAGGCTGCATTGATGCTAAAGATGCTCGGTGAAGATGGACGATCTTGCCAGCGGGCAAAATTGTCCAGGTGAAGAAAGGAAGTGCCAGGGAGCCACAGATAAAAAAAAAAAGGGGGGGGGGGGAGATTCTAGCGAGCGAGATACAAACGTTTGCGAGGTAACTAATCTGGCAAAAGTGTACGTGAAATTGACAAAATTGAAAGCTAGGACGACCTTGACGTTAGCATGCTAACGAGCGAGGCATGAAAAGAAATTTGCAAAATTGACGCTAGCGACGGAGAAAATCAAAAGCAAGGAAGCATCTGGGAAAAGTAGACATCAAATTCATAAAGTCAAACAACGGCGACCTTGATTTTGGTGTGCTTCCTCGCGAGCGAGACACGACTCGTACTACACCTGAAAGTACGAGTGAGATTATGAATCCTACACCAAGTGGGGGGGGGGGGGGGAATGGCGCGTGTGATCAAAACCAAGATCCAACTTCAAGGGAGAAAAAGACGAGGCACCAAGCAAAAAAGGACCAATAAATGCGGAACTAGTGGAAAAAAAGACGCAAATGCTAGCAAGTGAAATTCAAATTTGACGCCACGTGAGAAGAGAGAGAAACGGTTTGGGAGGATTGTACGTCACCTTGGAAAACAAATAACAATGCGACTTTGTTTTGGGTATTGAATACAAAGTTAAGGAGGAAAAAAGAGACAAAAAATGACTCGGTAATAATCCAATTTGTTTTGAAGACGTAACCTTTCAAGAAAAGAAACGCAATTCGTAGCGTGCGTGTAAATAAGACACGTATGACGACTCCATGTAAGCGTGAAAAAGGCGCCAACCAGTACGAACGGGAGGATTTCCTTCGGGGATCATAAAGTATCAACTCTTGAACTTCTTTGTTGCGCAAAGCTTTACGATAATTAGTCCTATAGCGGTAATGCGTCTTTTACGAGCGCGGACAAGACGTGGCAACGCCAAAGACGACCGATCAATGAGAAAATTAAACGTCTCAGTGAATTCAGCTTCGGTGGGGTGGGGGTGGGGGGGGGTAACGGGATTTTTTGCCATCAACTTTCCAGATGAAGCGGAATAGAATAATCGATGCCGACCCGGCCACCACACTCTGTTAAATCAGACTGGATTCATTTTTTATAGAGAATATCACAAATGAAACGCTGACCCAAACATCGTTTTTTTTTTTATTTTTGTTTTGTTTGTTTTTCCGCTGAATAAAAATGTTGCAAAATGACTCAAAGCATTTGCATAAACTGCAACAAGATTAGGAGGAAAGAGGAGGTGCGAACTTCACGAGCGACTGCGGGAGGCGTGACAACCCCCAGCGTAATCTTGAACTCCGACCTGTGATATTTTAGTCTTACTCGCAACGCCGAGATTTATGCAGCTTACGTTTTGCTCAAAGTTGTACTAAATTGATGCTACGATGAGAAATACATCAAATACAAAAATCACGAGCATATTTATTGATGATGAACCCATTTCGGCTTAGTTTTCCATCTTCAGACAACAATGTTCACAAATGGTCCTGTTTTGACTTTCTTTTTTGGGCTTGAATTTTGCTAAAAAGACTCCAATAAGAGAACGCATTTAGCGCCCATTTTGCACATTTTTTTAAACATTATTTTTACATTTGTGAACAACGACAATTGATTAAGTGAAGCTACTCCAAAACATTTTTAGAAGATTTTTTTTCGGGGGCCTCAACTTGTCAGAATAGGTCAAAAAGTGACATGAACAAAAAGCTTCCATGAAGGCAATTTCATTTAGTGTCAATGAACACATTTAGATCATGTTTAACGTGACGTTCATCTTTTAAGTAAAAAGACATTTTCACGCGATAACATTTTGAGTCGTTGAACCCATTTCTTATACATATGTATATTTTTCAGTTTTTTTTTTACATCTCACATCTGCGGACAACAACATTGACAAACTAGAAGCAATTTGAATGTAATACCTGACTTTGATTTTGTTCAGTTGTCATCAAGTGCGAAGAAAAGGGCTCTTAAAACGAGGCCATTTTTTTTTTCATTTTAAATAAATATCTTTTCATACCTGAAGATAACAACATGCACAAACAAAAGACTATTTTGAATTGAGTCCAAAGTTGTGGGAAAGTGACCCCATCAAATAGATTCTTAAACATAACCACATTTAGAGTTGAGGAAGACATTTTTTTACCATTTTTGCTGGACATCAACAACATTCACGAGCTAGAATATTTTTTTTTGCAACCCAGCCGTCTTCTAACTGCCTGAAAGTGGCGGCGAGCTGAAGCGTAAAAAGGCAGACTGGGCCCCGCACGACCTGGTCAAGTCGCCAGTCAATCACGGGGCACGAGCGGAGGAGACGGGCGACCCTCGACGTCGGACCCCGTCAGGTGAGCGGAACCCTGAACCGTTTGCGACGCCCCCCGAAACATGACGGCTTTTACGGCTGGTCAGCCCGTCTTTCATCTGTTTTTCGTGGCAGACTACATCAGATGAATGACGTTCCTGTAGTTTGGGGCCGTAATTATTGAAACCATAAACAGACGTTTTCAAACTTTTGTGCGGGTGAACCCATTCTGATCTTCTTTTTTAATAATTCACGAGTAAAAGGGTAATTCACTCTATTTTTGCCTTCAATTTAGTCCAAAGTTGACCGCAAGTGACAACTACGAACACAATTTTTCTAAAAACAAGCTCACATTTCATGCCACTGAATCATTTTTTTTTTTTTTTTACATTTGTGGACATCAAAATTGTCCTCATTTCTATCAGTGTGGAAAAGTTGCCTAAAAGTGACACGCTGAACAGAAATGTCCTGGAAACACACACCCCACACATCTATATCGTTTAGGATCTTCCCCCCCCCCCCCCAGCTCCAAAATGCCACTAATCTATAAATAAGACATGGAAGTCAAATAAATGAGATCATCATCTCGTTCCAAGCAAAAAGATACACAGAGGTCATAGGTTAGTGTTGCTCAAGAACATTCCCCAAGTGCTCTCTTCTACTGTATTTGTGATGCAATGTGACGTTTTCATTGCGTTCAAACGTTTCCCAAAGCGACACAATGAACAAAAACGTTCTAAAAAGAGCCGCGTTCACAATCGATTAACCAAATTTGATCGCTTTTTAGAAAACATTTTCCCAAACTGAACCGTTTTACTCTATTTTCAAGGCTTCAATTTAGTCCAAAGTTGTCAAAAAGTGCTCCCAAAACAGGACCACGGCCATCAAATGTGCATGAACGCATTTTCTCCCTTCAATTTTCCGTTGCAAAAATGCCACAAAACAAGAAGGAAGACCTCGTCGCAGCGGATGCAGAAGTCAAACACATCCGAGCGAAGTAAGTTCTACGAAAGGAGGCGTTTTCCCTCCAATATTGCTGAAAAGTAAGTAAATAATGGGCAAGTGTTGGTAGCAGGGCGCGGGGGTGGGGAGGGATGGAGGGGGGGGGGTCGGGTGACACACACCAACACACACGTGCACGAAAAAAAGCAAAGGCAGGAGAACCGGCGAGTACCTGCGGCGCGCCGCGGCGCTTGCTGCTTCCTCCGCGGCATGTCGGCGTGTCTGGCCGCGGGGAAGGCGCTTCCACTGCGGCCCCGCTGAAGCGAGGCTTCCCGCGGGCTGCACTCCCCCCACTTCGTCGGCTCTCCCTCGCTCAGGACTCCCGCATCGATGGAGCGTGTGCGGGTCGACAAATTCAAAAAAAAAAAAAATAAATAAAAATAAAAATAAAAATGAAAAAAAAAAAAAAAAGGCAAAGAGAAAGAGGTTGGCGGAGGAGAGCCGGTGGTAGCGGCGTCCCTTCCTCTCTTCCTTCCCCGGGATTGCTGCGCTCGAGCTCGGGCTCGGCTGGCCAGAGGGTCGCCGCGTCGGTGCCGGGGGAGCGGAGGTGAAACGCTTCCCCTCTTTGGCGGGTGCGTGCACGTCCGTCCGTCCGTCCGGGGGTTGCGCGCGTGATCGCCTGCAACAGGCGCGCTTGAGGGGGGGGGGGGGGGGCACAAGCAAAAGACGGGCGTCAGTCAAAAGTGCGCAAAAAGGGGAGAAAATAAAGAGAAAATGGGGAGAAAAAAGAAAGGCGAGGAGCCTCCTCGACACTTGAACCTCTGCGAGGCTGATGATGGGCGGCACGTAACGCGGCTCTGCCCCCCCCCTTCCCTGTCACTCACCCCCCCCCCCCCCGCCCCGCACACCCACCACACCGCGTTTATCACAACAGACACCACGCGCACGCGCACTTACTTGAACTGAATGGAGCTTTCACGGGGGACAGTGCGCGCGCCCGTGTGCGCTCCTCCAGGTGTTTGAAGCCCCCCCCCCCTTAAAATTTTTTCCAGATGATGATGAGGATGAAGAGGGAGGTTACGTGAGGAACAGGGGGTCCATCAATGTTTTCCCCACACACGTGCACGTGCCTCCCTCTTTTTTTTTTTTTTTTTTTTTGTTGTTAATGCTTTGGAATCGATGAGATGTGCGCTTGATTGGGTCTCCCTGTTAGGAAGGAAGGAAGGAAGCAAGGAAGGAAGGAAGGAAGGAAGGAAGGAGGAGGAGGAGGAGGTGGCACTTTTCTTTGACGGCAATTCTTTCACGTTCTTCTTTTTTGTGGGGCTTGGTCTGGGGTGCTATTTAAATGAGACGCGCGAGCGATAAAAAGTTCTTCATGGGGGGGGTTCTCTCTTTCTTCAATATTCCCACTTTTTTTTTTTTAGGGGGGGGGGGGTTCCCAGCCTGCAGGAAAAAAAGTTCAGGACGGAAGAAGTATAATAATCCGGTCAAGGCGACGGAGAGGTGAGGGGGCGGGGGGCGGGGGGGGGGTGGGGTAAATCCTGAACCTTCTTCTCTCTTCTTTTGTCCTCCTCGCCAGATGCGCAGCGGGACTCGAAGCTCGTCCGCGGGCGCCGCCGGGAGCTGCGGGAATCCGCCCGTGCACGGACGTCGTTTTCCCCGCAGATCTCGCCGCCGGTGTGCGCGCGTCTGCAGCGGTGCGCGCCCTAAGATCCGCCCAAGCATCTGTCCGTCTCTCCATTGGCGCATCCATCATCGGTGTCTCGTGCGCGCGCGTCGACGGGGGACAGTACGATGCCCCCTCCCACCTCGCAGAAATCCCACGTCACACTCGCGCACACGAACGCGTTCAGTTCGCGGCGGTGTGAGTGACACGTCCGCGTGCGCGTTGGCTTGGCACGAGAGAGGGAGAGAGAGAGAGAGCGAGCGTGCACGCGCGCCGAGAACGGACTCAATCGTCAATCAAACGGACAAGTTTCCACTTTTTTTTTTTTTGCAAAGGAAATTACAAATCACAGCGACCGTCTGCAGGTAAAAAAAGAAAAAAAAATCAAAAAAGCATTTATGATCACTTTAATATTTGTATGTAATTTGACCATGTTGTAATATGAAGTATAAATTCAAAATCTTTCACTGATGCAATGCAATCTAATTTGGTCTGAGCTGGACCGTCCACCTGCGCTCAAGGGACGCAATATACTGAATAATTACGCACGATTATTATATTAACTTTTGATCCTTAATGACACGTAAAACTGAGCTCTGTGTGCACGAGTTGTAATCATACATGCACCTAAATTATGTATCTTATTTGATTCCTGTCACTTTTAGTAAACATCCTGCACATCCTCCGTCGAAAAATAAATACAATTAAAGTAGTGTTCCTGACTAGGTACAAAGTTTAAATAAAAATGATAATTGTGGTGAATACAAAGACGTGTTAAAAAAAAAAATGAAATCGATCAAAAACGTATTAGATAAGAGTTATTTAAAATGTCCAAACGTACAGTTAGTTGACTTCTTATTTATGCTGTTCACCATATTGGACGGTAAATGTGATTTATGCAGTGATTCGTTAATATTAAAAACAGAAACAATGAAGGGTCGCAGAGCACATCGTGGCGACTTTAAAGTTGAATTTAACATCATTTCAAAATCCGTGAAACGTGTTTGACCCGATCCTCTACATTGCTCCGAAATCAATTCAACATAAAAAATGTCATAAAATGTCGTTTGGCCCTGTATTGGAGAACTTTACATTTACATATAAAACTCATGGGTGCAAAAAGATTTTACCATTAAATAAATATTTTCACCTTAAAATAATTGCGTGGGGACAAAGTAGGTGAAAAAGTCGGCGTGAGTGTGGAGAGATTTCTTCAAAGAGGAATTGATACAATGCAGATTCCCATTGGGACGTCTTTTACGCACAAGAATCCGCGTCTTTAAATATGAAATATGTCTGTGTGTGTCCCCATTTTCTTTTTGTTTTCTCGGTCGTGTTCCGTGTTGGAAGTTTTGACTCTTCGCTGCAGCGTGAAGTGAAATGTTGTGATTTGTTTTTTTTTTTTTTGTTTTTCCTGCGAGACACTCCAGGGTCGCGCTTCACGCGCCGAGATGAGCGCGAGGGGGCGCGGCTGCAGAGTCCGGAGAGGGGAGCCTGGATCCGGGGAGGACGAGGACGATTGGGGTCAGGGGTGGGGGTGGGGGTGAGGGTGGGGGTGGGTGGAATCAAACCGATTCCACCGAGGAGGGAGGGGCGGATGGGAACAAACACTTCAAGTCGCTTTAAATATCTTCAGTGTAATTACACTTACGTGTGAACATATGTTGTATTGTGACTTAGCTCTAGAGTGAACGCGTGGGAAAAAAAAAAAAAATGTATCGTCATAGATATATAAAGTGAGTGAACGACAGCCCAACTAATTTGCATCCCCGACCTGACTCCCGGCCAGGATCTGGTCTCGGGGGAACGGTTACGTCCAAATCCATTTCCTCCTCCTGTCAACTTTTTTGTTGCTTTTGCTTCCGTGCATGCCGCAATTTTCTGATCTTTGGTTATTGTGGCGGGTACACTTCTATGATTAAAAAAAAAAGAAAGAAAAAAGAATGAAATACATATTTGTGGAGACAATCAGCGAACTGTTCACTGAGCTGATGACTCACTTGTTGTTCCATCAGAATCGATTATTGTCGCTCTAGCAATATTGAGCCGAGGTCAGGAGAGCCCTCGTGGAACGTTTTTGGACGGGTTGGTCGAGCCCATCGTCCAGTGAGCGAAGAAGGGCGACGGCTTCAAAAGCTGCGTCTGGCTGTCCGCTTTTAAAGTGTCCTAAAAGAGGCAAAGCCACTGCATGCTAAATTGCTCCCAGTGGGATCTGCTTTTTCTTTAAAAAAAAAAAAAAAAAAACTTTTCCCAGCTTTTTGGAGGACGTGTGTGTGTGTGTGTGTATGGAAGGCAAAACCTGTGACGAAAATTTTATTTTTAGAAGTTCTACAGAGCTACTCGCGTGCTGACAAAATGTTTTGATTTGAAAATGTGTGGTGGTAAAAATAAGAAAATAAAAAAATCACAACCATCAGATTTCTGAAATGAATCAATCAATAGGAAATATAAATGACTGTGACGTTATTTAAAACAACTTTTTTTTTTTTTACATTTCCACTCATTAATTTTGTGACACTTCAAACTATGTAATAAAAAAGATAAGTGGAAAAGGGCTTTTGTTGACAAAATTACATTTTATTCACGCGTATAAAGAGGCGGGTAGAATGGCCAAATATTCTACACACTTTAGAAAAATATGACTCACGTAAAAGTAAAAAGTAATCTTTTAAATAATTACGTACTTGAGTAAGACTGAGAAAGTACTACTGCAGTACTAACTAATGCATAACGTCCGATATATTTTTGAAATCGGAAGCATGAATGTCAAATTTAAAAAAACCTACAACAACACGAAAGAGCAAATTCAAATATAGCTGCACAATATCACTCGATCTAAAATACAAATGCAATCTTAATGAAATAAAATCTTTGAAAGATAACAAATGAAGGCAGATTCATCTTCAAGACATGATATTGTTTGTACTTGCAAAACAGCATAACGCTGTTGGCTCATCAGGCAGATAAAGACGAAGAAGGCCGCAGTGGATATAAAAAGTCTGCACACCCCTGTTCAAACTTGAACGGGGATCGACTTGCTGTTTAACTTTTTTGCCTCCTTAGCCAGGTCGGCGATACAAAAGTCACGCTCTCTCTTTATCGGTCCTTTACCCGTTTAAATCAAGCGCAATACATTCGGCTGCGCAACGAGGCACTCGCTCCCTCTTCCGTGGTACGCGGCCGTGTTCAAAAGTAACAGATCACATTCAAACTCATATTTAATAGGAGTCCGCACACCACACCTGCACTCTTTTCCATTTCAGAGAGAGAGCAAGAGAGAGAGAAAGAGGACAAGATGCATGTTTTCCAGCTACTTTTTGCCCATAAAATAGTGCTCATGTTGCCACATGCGCAACCAAAACAAGAGTAATAACATTGGCAATTTACCTCAGGGCGTTTTCTCAACTTTAGGAAAAAAAGGGCTGAAATGTCCAAACTTGGGCACTGACAACTATTGTGGAAGTCGTAACTGTTGTTCTCTGTAATCTTTAATGGAAGCAGGAGTCGTGCGCAGCTGCCGTGGCTCACTTTGATTGGACCAACAGACGTGATTATCTTGATTGGCGAAACTCATTTCAAATCTCATCGCTGCAATCACAGCGTATCGGAGCAACGGCGGCCCATGCGGAAGCCCAAAACCACATTCTAAAAATAGATCGCACGCACAATTACTGACAAATGAAAGTAGCAATCAGCATATAGCCTCCCATTAGAGACTTAAAGTACTCTATCTTCCAAATATATATATATATATATATATAGACTGAAGTCAAACTGAGGAGTATGAGTCATCAAAAGTACTCTGGCAAGTAGAATTTATAAAAAAAATGTTCCTAAAGTAAATGTAGCATGTTCCTCGCCATCGCCACCTCTGCCGATATCCAACTAAGAAAGGACTCACCGCATGGCCCGAGTTGAATTCTAAGAATGGTTTTACACAGAGGACAAGATTCACCCTTGTGAAGTCAAACAACTTTTCAAACAATTCCGACATACACCTTCTACGAGCTACCTTCACGTATACGCACATCCGCCGACCGCCGGAGACAAATTCCTTGCGTGCTGTCACGTACTTGGCCGTGAAAGCTGATTCCGATTCCGATTCTGTTGATATCACACAAAACTCAACTTTGCTGAACTTGTCCGACTTCCGACATTCCTTCACCCTCTAAGTCGAGGTGATGAGACGGGATTTCACCGGCTGATCTTAATCTTCGACTCCGAAGCTGTGCTGCTCTCGAATCAAAAGCGACGCCGCGGCGCCATCTGCAAGAGTCTATCCGTCGCTGCGGTGGGCCACTGACAACGGCTGTTGAGCCAATCAATCGTCAGCTCAGTGAGTATCAAGCTCATTATTTTTCAGTAGCCAGTTTCTTCCACATCCATAAAACATGCATTGATTAAATACACCAAATTGCCCATAGGTGTGAATGTCAGTGTGAATGATTGGTCGTTTCAACTGTACGTGCCCTGTGATTGGCTGGCAACCGACCAGTTCAGCGTGTCCTGCCCGAAGACAGCTGGGAAAAGCTCTTCCACTCCTGCGTCCCTTGTGAGGATAAGCAGCTTGGAAATTGGTCGGATGGGTCTTTTTCTTTTTTGTGTGCTTTTTTAATATGGGTGAGAGTTGCACATCTTTAGTGTCGAACCATAATGTGGCGGACTCAGAGCTACCCAACGAGATGCAGTGTAATTAAAGGAGGAGAAGAAGAAGAAGAAGCGGAGAAGGACCCCCCGCTAGGCCTGAGAGTAACGTCGTACTGAATGGTTTGGTTTAACTGTTTGCTGTTAAAATATCAAATGTTTCATCCTCTTTGAATGTAAACGTTGCTGCTCCGCATGTATTAAAAGTAGCAGGAGACGATGGTTCATAATTCTCAAAACATCTACGCTAATTTCCAGTATTTACAAAGAGAACTTCCTTTATGTAGGAAATTGTTTGGTTTAACATTTTGGGGATGACTAATAAAATATTCAAATCTCATTTGTTTGATGTGTCAGGTTGACAGTAAACTAAACCGGGAGGGAGAAATAAACGGCGTGAAGCAAGCGTGCGTGAGTCTTCTTTAACTTTTCTCAGAGTGATGTGATCAGAAAATCTCTCATTGCTTGACAACCGGAGGGGAAAAAAATACTTTTGTCATTATTTTAAGTATCTTTAAATAAGGTTTTAATATTTCTAAAGTGCGGTGAGAGGGGCAAAACAAATATATAAAGTAAAGAATAAATACAGTTTTATCTTGATAGACAGGGGAGTTCACTGTATCCCGTAGGAAGCTAAAACAAAAATAAATAATGCAGAAAACGAGGAAGATAAGACAGAGGAAGGGGTGGGAAAAAAAAAAAAAAACCAAAAAAACAAAACAAAAACAAAAAAAAAACACCGGAGAAGCCGAAGAAGACAAAATGGATACCGCGTCCTCACCACCTCCTGCCGGCGGGGTCGGGAGGGCAAGTGCTGACCAGTCTTGTTTTTTTTTTTTTTCCCCTCCATCTGCTATTACTAGGTCACAGTATACACACACACACACACACACACACACACACACGCACGCAGTCTTGTTGCGGTCAGCGTGGCCACCGGGGAGCGGAGTAATTTAAGCCCTCCTTGATGCAGCCGATTCATCACTGTCCCGTACCCGGCGCCTCAAAATTAAAGCGCGAGCTCCAAAGTTGGAGCGAAGGCAGATAACAATTGGCAGAGGTCAGCGGCGGTCTCCGTTCGGCCGCTTTTATTAGCACGGTTATTAGTGGAGCGAGGGGACGACCGAAGGGGGCGGCTCACCCCGTGGGCTCGCACGGACGATTATCATTTATTTGGGCAGACGGAAAGACACAATAATAATCCGGAGAGATTTGAGCATTTTCCTTCTCTTCCCATCTCCAAAATCTCAATCAATTGTGCTTTGGTACGGGGTGTGCCAAGAGAGCCTTTACCTGACCGACTTGCTGGTAAATGTTACACCTGTTTACTATTTACAATGTACAATTCCTTCATGGATACACATAGCCACAATCTGAGCATGTTCCTCCCTTTCGGGCCAAAGAGGGCAAAGGTGCGCTCATGGGCTGGATCGAAAAGATTATCATGCGGTGTGGGGTGTGTGAAAAAAAAGACTTTTCCTCCCCAATCTGCTCTGAAAACGCTTGGAAAGAATTGAACCTTGCAACTGATCATCAGGCCGATTCTCGTCCGTCTCTAAAAGATGGGACAGAGCCATTACCGTCTTGCGTGTCCAAATCTGACGGTGAGACCGTTGGAGCCGACACTGTTGCCGTTTCAACCTCTTCAGTATTTACAATGGCAAATCCTTGCGTGTGTGGTCAACACCAAGTTGGGCCCTCCGTCGGTGTGAAGCGAAACAGAAAGACAGCCGATCGGGGGCGTCTTCTCATCCTGATTGATTGCCAAGGGATCCAATCAGCAGATTAAGGGACTTGGGTGCATCCCATTTAACTTTGGTTACATTATTTGACATGTTGAGGAAAAAAAAAATTTTTTTTTTTTTTTTTTTTTAAAAAAAAAAAAAAAGGTGGTGTATTCCACTTTTGACATAGGAACATGTTTTAATGTTAAAATTTGTTCAAATGTGACCGAAAACTGCCGATTTCAATCATCTGTGATAGGAAATGGCCGGACCAAACACCTCGGGAGAAAATTTGGAGGTTTTCTTGGTGTTTATACGGTGCTATATGAAGTAAAACATAATTCAAGGCGACCTGTGATAGATGAAATGCATGATCACCGCGTCCAAGTCTATTAAAAAATAATAAAAGAAAAATAAAAGCAACGTTGGAGTGTGTCATTTGTCCAACTCCTGGTGGAGACACCCTGACATGAACTGTCACGTGACTTTAAAAAATTGCTCTGCTTTCAGTTGCATTTTAAAGCGACGACATGCTTGTCATTGTGACGTGTCGGCGCAGTTTGAAGGAGCCCGGAGGCAAGCCACAAGTCTATCGTAAACGCATCAAGAAGACCCGTTGGAAGAGCGCTTCCAAGCTGCGTCCGCACAAGCCGCACCAGAGTGATGCTGATTTGCAGAAAAGACATTGCCAGGCTGACGAGTGCATGCCAACCCAAGAGGGGGCGCTTTAACCCCTTACCGTGAGATCGCGCAGTAATTCGTAAGTAAGTCATCAGTGAAAAGGACATCTCGATCGATGCGAGGCTGTCAAACCTTTGCGCCGCCATCACGACTGACATTCACAGACAATGGTGTTGTCGGCAGTAGACATCAAAAACAAGACTTATTTTTCATGCACACAAAAATAGTAGTATCAAATAAATGCTGTCAAATTATGCGCGGTTTGAACATTAATAATGTATTAATGGTTCGAAACATGCATATAGTAAAAAAAAAAAACAAAAAACCTCAAATTATTCAAAATGAAATGCAAATTTCCGTACTAAAAATTGAATTACAGGTGAACTCTACTTGAGGAAGTCGGAGTACCAGTAGTGGTACGAGCACCGCACTTTGAGCATCCCTACAGATGGCACCACTTGGACTGATTTTTTTGGACATATGGACAACTTTTTCATTAGGTATCCCAAAAGCTCTGAAAAAATGCTATATATATATATATATATATATCTGATAATAATGTGAAAACGATTCTTTGATTCTAAATAGCTCTGTCCTTGTGGAAGTTGATGCGCAGCAAGGTGACAAACATTTTTCATATTCATCGCATTTGACCCGATGACAAATTATTATTTTTTGAATATTAGTGTGTCCAAGGCTTGTCCTTGAATCAGAGTTTCTTCTTCTTTTTTTTTTTTTTTGAAAGTTACGTGGGTCTTGGCCTGGTCAAGTTAAAAGACACGTTCTTGACTGTATAACAGTCGCACAACAACTCAGTTGCTCAAGGATTGAACTTGTCTTCAGATAAAGTTTGTCAGATCAAGAATTTTTTATTGATGAAAAATTAGAAATAGCATTTTATATCATGTTCTACTGATATCAGTTGAAATGAGAAATTTCTGAGTTTGAAATTTGTGTTTTCTATTTTCATTATATGTTTGTGTATTTAATTTTTACTTCACAGTTATGTTATATTAATCCAGTAAATTATTTTAATGTTTTGAGATTCCACCCCTAATCACACCCGCAACTTTATCTGCGGGCATGACTGGTGGACCACACTCGTAAATTTATATCCGCGGGCATGACTGACCACGCCCGGAACTTTATATCTGCAGGCATGACTGACCACACCGGTGGCTTTTTCCAAATGTGAGTGAGTGCTGTGAAACTGTTCCCCACATGCACGTACGTATGAAATACGGGAGATGCTGAACAATTTCAAGATGGCACTCTCCTTCCCCTCATTGCGTAGTAACAGTCTATTGCGTCTAAAGTATGTGACACTCAAAGCATTAGAAAAAGTGAATGAACGGCAGCTTTTGCGAGTTGCAGACACTTTTATTGAGTCATCAACAGCCATCGACCCTAACTCGGAATGGAACATCCGTCAACCTTCTCTTTGGTCTTCCTCTCTCTCGCTCGTCCCTGGTAGCCCCATCCTTGCCACCCTCCTTCCGATTTCCTCCCTCTCTCGCCTCCGGACATGTCCAAACCACCGAAGTCTGCTCTTTCGAACCTCGTCCCCAAAACATCCTCCAACTTTGGTCGTCCCTCTAATGAGCTCATTTCTAATCCTATCCAACCTGCTCACACCGAGCGAGAACCTCAACATCTTCATTTCTGCCACCTCCACTTCTGCTTCCTGGTGTTCTAACCCTGAATTGTAACCGCTCTTAATAATACTGCAACTCAAATTCAAAGCATCCTAAAAGTTGATAACCGCTGTTATTATTTCATCGCATAAAAAAATAAAAAGAAATCTTTTCTTGGAGATGCCCGTGTGAGGATTGGTACAGCGTTTCCACGGCGCGCTGCGCGCGAGTGACTCACTACTTCCTCCTTTGCAGCCGCGCTCCAGTTTGTGTGTATGCGGAAACATGCTGACAGCTGCAGCTCATTACGGCCGCCATTACTGATGGCGACTGCCGGGGGAAATTCCTCCTTGCGCGCAGCAAAGTGCCGCGTGTACCGCACAACAAAGATGCAACATCTGTAACACAAACAGGGAAGAAAACGAAACATTTACAGCGTGAGAAGACCAAATCAAATAAGAACCATCACTCAGCCGTGCACGTAAAGTACGTGCACACGCAGACAAAACAGGAGATGAGGTCACTGAAGTACGCCAAGTTTGTTGCGCTGGCAAAACACTGACGTCTCCCCGGCACACAAACAAACACGCACGCACACGTACTCATGCTAACATTTCCCTTGTGCGGAAAAAGTCGAAATTAGCACCCCGGCGAATTGTGCGCGACACAAAACATCAAATGTCAAAGGTGACGCAACACAACAATAGAAGGACAAAAACAAACAACACAATTGCGCTCTCTCTCACTCTGTCTGTCTATCAGTCTTTCTCTCTCTCTCTTTCACACACACACACACACACACACACGGACAAATCCGGAAATTTTCTCACGTGGACATCACAGAATTGTCCTTCGATAAGAGGCGGCACCACACAAAGATACAAACACACAAGTATTAGAACTGATAACATGTTTTACACGCAAGTGCAGGAAAAGCCAACGAGAACATCTGAACTATATTGCGAGTTAATCAGAGGCACTTTACATGGGGACAGCTGACAATTATTTGATATGATTTTGATTATCGAGCAGTTCTGAACAGCGCCGCACCCCCGTTTATAATTGGGTGTGCACACTTGTGCCACCACATGATCTCAGTTGTTTATTTATACCGGCCACGTTCAACTTTAGACGCCACTTATCCTGGGTCTCATTTTTTCCTTATCGCGCCAAACTTTTGAACAGGGGCGTGTCGACTTTTTATATCCCCTACATAAAGACAAGAACATGGACACACAAATGTGAACACGCTCATCCGAGCATTTTTCTCAATTGAAAATCCCCACAAGTAGAGAAGGGAGGTCAAGAATGGTGCGGCACAAAGATACCAAGAAAAGATCACGCACCCCCGCCCCCCTCCCTCCCTCTAAAACGCACCCACGCACAGCGTAGCGTGTCCAGTTACGTTAATGAGAGGGCCGAGATCCAGACCCGCATGTGCTGGAGCCATTAAGGACGACCTCATAGCCGCGCTGCAATTCGCGACTCCAGATGACTGTAACACATTGGCGACGCGGTTCTGCCAGGTGGTGGTCCGCGGGGGTCTCGGGAGTCGGGATGAGGGACCACCTGGACAACAGGAACAAAACACACACACACGGGCTCCTCCGAGGCATTTTTCCCCAATATGGCGTCCCGGCGCTGCTGGAAAGGACATTTCCCTTTGGGTCACGTGAAACCAGGAAGTCAAACCGAGTCTATCAAATGTCCACGGACACGTGACGTTTGGAGCGCTCATCAAAGGGAGTTGAAGGAGGAAATATGAATGAGCACATGTATGAATGGAGATTTGTTCGTTCGGAGCGCAAATCAAACGACGAATGTCATATTAATTACGCCACAAATTTGATCAATAATGCGACGTCCTCGGATCTCAACCGCTAACTGAGGCAAATTACTCCCTGCTTCCACGCCGACTGTATTACATACATACTGCGGCTGACTGCATATATTTTCCATACTGATGTCTAGCCACCAACTTTTTTTCCCATCACGCTCGTCCTCATTAGGGTGGCGGCTGAGGCGATCCCAAACCTGGACTGGTTTGCCATCAACACGATTTGCAGCTAACTAATTTGATGATGCTTTCAAGTCGCGGAGAAATGACTTGGTGTCATCATTTTACAAGTTCGGATTGTCTGTGAAGGTTTGATGAAGTTGTCAGATTTTTTTAGAATCAATTAGTCTATCGATTGGCGGCACGATTGATCAGCTGGTAGAGCGTTGGCCTCACAGTTCGGAGGTCCCGGGTTCAATCGAGTTTGCATGTCCTCCCCGTGCCTGCGTGGCTTTCCTCCGGGTGGGCACTCCGGTTTCCTCCCACATCTCAAAAAACACGCAACATTAATTAGAAGCAATAAATTGCCTCAAGGTGCGATTGTGAGTGCGGCTGTTTGTCTCGATGTGCCTTGCGATTGGCTGGCGACCAGTCCAGGGTGTACCCCGCCTCCTGCCCATTGACTGCTGGGATTGGCTCCAGCACTCCCGCAACCCTCGTGGGGATAAGCGGCTCAGAAAATGGATGGATAGATAAAAAGTGTGAAGTGTGTCTTTTTTTTTGTCCTTTTTCCCTTCGATTCTTCCTCATAAGGATAAACGGTGAAGAAAATGGATGGATGGATGGATGCATGGATGGTCTATCGATTGTTGCATGGATAATTGACCCCTCCGTGACTATTGCGCAATCCGCGTCACTGACCAATCAGAGGCCAGAGATCTGCATAAACCAAAGCCCGTTTTTGCTCCCGCCATTTTCTCAGACAACATTGCATGGTCCAGTATAGGTTTAGTTAGCGTTTTATCGCGTATTTGGGTTATTTAACAAAAAATATGGTTAAGAGTTGTAGTCACGGACTTTGTAATAGTGACGACAGGTATCCCGAAAGGCTAGTAGGTGGAGTTCCATTCGTACCCTTTCCAAAACCGAAGACCCAGTACGAAAAATGCCTTCGATGGATCAAAGACCGCATCATCAACTAAATCCATCTAATATCAACCAGAACACATATGTTTGCACCAAGGTATGCCCTATATTTGATTTTCAATACATGTCTTGTATAAATGAATTCAAAGTTCTTCGCTAGCATAACATTGCTACGTGCGAACGATTGCCACACTTATTCTTTGTTGAGCGATATTTAGCGATGATCGGACTGCACAAACGTATCGATTTCTTGCTGGCTCGCGGCCGAAGCTTAACCAGACTGTGTTTGCACGAAGATATGCCTTATATTTGATTTTCAATACATGCCCCGTATAAATGAATTCGAAGTTCTTCGCTAGCATAACACGGCTACGTGCGAACGATTGTCACACTTATTCTTTGTTGAGCGATATTTAGCGATGATCGGACTGCACAAACGTATCGATTTCTTGCTGGCTCGCGGCCGAAGCTTAACCAGACTGTGGTTGCGCGAAGATATGCCCTAAGATTGATTTTTAATACGCATCTCGTATAAAAGAATGAGACGTTCTCCGCTAGCATAACATTGCAACGTGTGAACGGTTGAATGAAATCAGAAGCATGGCGTCTCTCTCAGTTCAGAATGTATTGAATTGTATTTGCCATTTTTACTGTTTGTCCTACGTCAGCGCACGTGGCGTGACGTGACGTCACTTCAGGAGGCGTGGCCAAGTGCCCTGTACGCAGGGGTCAATTCTAATAATCAGATAAAAAATTCATTTTCATTCAAATTCATCAGTGATCAGTTATTTTTTTTAAACTTGCTGATCAGTGATCGGCCCCAAAAATCCTAATTGTGTAAGACCCGGGAAAAATGTTGTTATCCAAAGTAAAATGAAATGTTTGTAAATACTTTATTTCAATCAGTCTGCTTTCATGAAGCACCGCTTAAGTCAGGAAATGTTGTGAGACTGAAATCAAAGGATTTGGCTCATTTTAATGTAAATAATAACTCTAAAGAATAATGAATTATCGATGTAATGGTCGATTATCATTTAATTGTTACACCTCGAGCGTGAAGATATCTGAATGTGATTCGAAGAATAAATCGGGGGGGGGGGGCGGCGCAACCGAGGATGGCATGGAGAAGGGCTGTCCATCCATTTTCTTTGCCGCTCATCCTCAAGAGGGTCGCGGAGGCACGGAGAAGGTGTTCTTGACAAATGGAAAAAATGATTAGCCAAACTTGAATTGACTATCATCACAAAAAAAAAAAAAAATCTGCAGTGACTCAAAAGCTGACACACGCACACAGACACACACAGTATTACAGACAAGGGCAGAAAACGGAGGACGGGGCAGGCGAGACGCGAGCCGAGCTGACATCGGCGCAAAAGAGATCACATATGGCGCTCGCCACCCCGAATTACCGCATCGGACCGCCGGTCCGATTTGGGGAGCGCTTGAGCGACGGCCGTGAAAACCAGAAGCGGCGTGACGGCCGGCCGGCGGACGGCGAGCGACGCATCGCCGGTTTAGAGGATGTTTGCCGAGGCTTTTCCCTCTCAAGTGTCACTCTTTCCCCAGAGAGGATCAGGAAGTGTTAAGCTGTGTGTGGATTGAGGATGGGATACATCCTTTTATCTGTTGCGAGGGATGACCAGCAGGATCCCGCCAGGCGAAATCCACTCACTGAAAGGACGGATAAGTCGGTGGACTTTTCTTTCGAGGTGTGGCGCTCGGAGTTGAAAGGTCAAACGCACACGTAGCGAGGTGGAACACAAAGTCCGCTCGCGTGCGCGCTTCGCCCATTTCGAGAGTGGAGGAGAAACGTTTGAAACCACGCTTCGGGTTTCAAACGGCGGTGGTGGCGGTTCCCACTTAAGCGTCGTGCTCTCAAATTAGGAATTCAAGAGAGGTTTAGAATTTCTAATTAGGGTTTCACGGAAAGTTGAGCGTTTCAAGAAAATTGGAGTTTCAAATGCTGGCTGCTTTCAATGAGGGTTTCAAAACGGGGCTTGGGTTCAAGCACACGTTGTGTGAGATATTAAAAGTGATCGAAATGTGAATTTCCTGAGCTAAACTGTATTACAGTTGAATTTACTGGAATATAAAAAGAGTGAGGCGGGACGGTGGGGCAGCTGTACAACGTTGGACACGGGTTGAAACCCCGCCCCCACCTGTGCGGAGTTTGCATGTCCTCCCCGTGCCTGCGTGGCCTTTCTCCGGTTTCCTCCCGCATCCCAAAAACGTGCAACATAAATTGGACACTCTAAATTGCCCCGTCGGTGTGATTGTGGGCGCTACTGTTGTCTGTCTCCGTGTGCCCTGCGACTGGCCGGTGACCAGTTCGGGGCGTAGCCCGCCTCCTGCCCGATGACGGCCGGGATCGGCTCCGGCACTCCCCGCAACCCTCGTGGGGATAAGCGGCTCAGAAAATGGATGGATGGATGGATAAAAAAGTGTGAAGTGTCTCTTTTTTTTTTTTTGTCCTTTTTCCCCTTCTGTTCTTCCCAAAGAGTCACTATTGGTTTTGTGAAAGTGATGAATGATGCAATTTCACATTAAATGAGGCCAAACAGGAAATCAATATTTCCGCCGTTTCACTTTTTTCACTCCCTTCCATGACCGCAAGTTATTTGTTTTTCCTCCGAAATGTGAAATAAGAATGACATCATGTTGTCCAAGACAAACTGGACGTAACTTAAGAGCAACTTTCAGAACCTCAACAAACTTTTATTTGAATTAAAGTATTTATGAATTAACATCAATTTATCAATGGGCAGTCACCTACAAAGTCTGCCATTCATGTGCCTCTAATTTTTTTTTTTTTTTTTTGAAAAGTATTTCGGTCGGAGATACAATTTACGATACATCCTAAAAATGATCGATTGTGAAAAATAATGTCAGCGTGCCTGTTACTACAAGGACGAGAACTTTGCGTTTTGCGTCAAAGTGTTCATTTATGACATATCGTGGCTTTGGCAAAAACTTTTACAGATGCTCAAAACAGTTTGTCCTACGGGGGTTGCCGTAGTCTGCTGTGGCAGTCGACGTCCGCAGGCGCAGAAGGGGCGAACGCGGATCAGGTCGGAACAACTCGTTGTGGAAACGCTTTTGACAAAAGTCGCTCAGAGAAAGAAAGACGAGCACCACTGAAGTTTTCAACAAGAATGGGCAGCCTTTGCGGAGAGGGACGGTTCTGCCGTGTGTCGAAATTCACAGATCGGTGAATACGCCAAAGCATTTGTACTCGACGTTGCCGATAAACATTTTGACAACTTCACATCAAGACAAGACAATCAAACGGATAAAAGACACGCCTTTGTCGGCAAGAACTGTTCACCATCGTACCGGCACGATGCCAAATGAAATTGAATTACGTTCACGGTCAACGCCCGCGTGAAGCTTCATCTGACGACGTATGAATCAAGACAAAAAAGCCATCAGCAAAAGCAGAAGTCGCATTCATGACAAGAAAAGTGCGTCAAGAAGGGCACACGTGCCAGGATCCTGTTGGCGGACTTCAACACCATCATCGGCAACACCCTCACGCATCAGATAGTAACCAAAGACGATGCGCAAAGTTCGAAAAGATGCTCGAGAACATGACAATGGCTTCACGGTCGCACCTCTGCTGTCGGCGAGTTACCGTGACGACCTGCGCTCGACGTGACAAGAGGCGGAGGAGGAGAAGCCGCCCGACGTTGCGGCCGGTGCGTTAAAAGCCAAACCGTGTCTTTTGTTGCTTTTCTTTTTATGTTTTTCGCCGCCGTGTTCCAAATCTCAACAGGGTGTTGACGAGGGGAAATATTATGCAGAATCTCGTCCCGTTCACGTTTGCTTCTTCTTCTTTCCGCCAAGATTTTGCACGCTTATAACACATTTATTGAGATGTAGTATTACATACATACATATATATATATATTATATATATATATGTATATATATATATACACACTTTCAAATACTCACATGCATACACACACTGACACACACATGCTTTCACTCAAACACACACAAACATCCCCCCCGCCACACACACTGTCTCTCTCACACACATGTACACGAACACTCTCTCTTTGACACACACACACACACACGTACACGTCAGCCATCAGTTTGTCTCTTAAATGTACACGTTCGCATTCACACACACACACACATCAGTTATGTGCTTTCAGCTTTTTTTTTTTGGGGTGGGGGTTGACGGTGGTTTCGGGGTAGTTGATGCAGAGCGAGGGTGGCGGCGGGCAAGCTTGACAGGAGGCGAGGAGGAAGTACACAGGAAGTACATTAGTTATCACTCCCGCGTCTTCTCCACCTTTTCACTTCTCATCAACGCCACCTGACGCCGTCACGTCTTCCGTGCTCCACTTTGGCGTCGGGGCCGTCGCCGCAACTCCAGATGACGGCGGGCAAAAGCCGCTCAAGCCTCAAGACGACGGGATGAAATATTTAAATGAAAGGCAGCGTTGGGGAGGAAAGACAAGAGGGGGCCGGGGGGGGGGGGGGGGGGGGGCGGTTGGACGTGGCTCTCAGGAATTGGTTCAGTTGGCCGAAGAGTGACGACGGATGAGTTTAATGATCCGTACGCTGCTACGCCGGATTCAAGGGAGTTCAAAGTCGTTGCTTTGGACGGGTAAAGCGCTAATATGATATCATAGAGTGACATCATCGTTCGATCGACATTTTTCTTCTTGACGTGCGCCTCTTTATTACGCTTTATATTATGCCCTATTCTGGTATTTTTTAGCATATCAACTGTTAACATGTTAGCAATTTCGCTGTTTTCATTGGAAACGTGACTTACATGACTAAAGCGGCGCTTCTCCAGCTGTGGGGGCACGACCCCCTTTGTGTAGAACATGATGAGCAACATTAATACATTTATTCTTGACTGTAAATTGTTCAAGATCCCTTTCTTTTGTACTTTCTTCAATGTTTATGAGTATTAGATTCGATTATCCTTTAAATAGAGCTATATGGAGGTGTACTCGCAGGGGATGCGGGTGGGGTGGGCTGGGGGTCCCAATTGTTTTTTTTCTTCTTCCTGGGGGGTCATAAGAGAGAACAACTCAGAAGGCATGATGCATCCATGAATCCATCCACAGTTTCTTAGCCACTTATCCTCACAAGGGTCGCGGGAGTGCCAACAAACAGGGTACACACTAAACTGGTCGCCAGCCAATCGCAGGGCACATCGAGACAGACAAGAGTCCCCCTCCAATCACACCTTGGGGCAATTTAGAGTGTCCAAAAAAATGTTGGCATGGGAGGAAACTGGAGTTCCCGCAGAAAAGCCACACAGGTACGGGGAGAACATGCAAACTCCACACAGGTGGGGTTGGGATTGAAGCGTCCTCAGAAATGTGAGGCAAATGCTTTTCATCGGTTCTTACCGTGCGGCCCATGATGTATAATCTTTATTAATTTGCCGAATAATTTGTTCACATCACCAGTTAACTTGGTTGCATTTTCACTTACTTTGTCAGAAAACTTTTTGGGTTTTTCAACTGCTTTCGAAACATGTTCGCATCAACTATTAGCATTTCAGTTTCTCTCATTTCTTGCTGGACATGATGTGTAATCCTTACGGTTCTGCCTTAGCGCCGTTTCTTGTATGTTCAAATACACACTGTTGGCATGCTTGCATTTGAATCGTTATCCTTTGCAAATGAGTGTGATTTATAATGCCTACGGAGGTTGTGTCTTAGCTGTATGTTAGCCTACCAATGTTTAGCCTCCTAGCATTTCACTCATTTTCATATACTGTACTATCAGGAACGACGTAAAAGTCTCACCAATCTGCTTTAGTTTGCTATCCGGGTCAATGTTAGCATACCCCCCGTTAGCATGTGAACACTGTCATGAGAAATCGTCCCAATAATCCTTACCAATCTCCCTTGAGAGATTTTTGCACGCAGATGATCTTGCTATACGCTAAAACAGACGTGTTTTTATTGGCTGTGGTATCGATGATGACAATGCCCTGCCCTCTGGCCTTCGCAAAAAGACTTTTTTCTAACCTTCAATTACTACACAGATCTCGTTACTGTGTTATTATCGTTGTTACTTTCTTGGGGTTGAGTACCTTTCCACCTAATTCTGTTGGACAGTTAAGAATCCTAAAACGTGACTTGCAATATTGCCTGTACAGAGGACAATTTTTAAAAGATGACCATGTAATCTACCAACATTATCTCACATGGGAAAAGTTGCGACTGAAGTAAACCAGTGTCGTAGAACGAATGGCGGCGGATTTTGAGGGTTCCTTTGGATTATTAGAAAAGTTGTTGGTTTCCCTGGAGAACACAACATGCGGCCGTTCAGTAGTTAAGCGTTACTTCAAATAAACATGGCGTCTCCCAGCGCTGGCCCCCGGCAAACAAAATGGAAACGGCGAGGGGGATCAGAGGCGTGTGATTGGGCGCAGATGTGCGTCCCGTCTGGGTTTGCTTAAAGGGCCCGCCGCTGCCAGGAACATTCGGCGGGATTCAATAAATAGAGCTGTTAGACGAGAGCCATTTCCTTGTCACCGTGTCAAGGTTTCCCTCAGAGCGGATGTTTCGCATTTTGACTGCTTTCACTCTCACTGCACACAACAGCGATGCGTGTCACGATAGCACGCTCGTCTATTACATTTTACGTAAACTTTACCTTCGATATACACACACGCATTATGATTGTGGTTGTGGGTACTTCTCAAATCAGATAAGCTGCTTAAAAAAGCCACGATAAAAACCTTTGAACGGCTCCTAAGAAAAGATTTTGAGTGGCGTTTTGTCATTCTTAACTGCCAAACAATGTTGGCTGGTTCGTTAGTCAGTCGGTCGGTCGGTAGATCTGTCTGCTTGCATTTAGTTCCGTAGTTTGGTTGCTTAGTCAGTAAGTCCGTCAGTCTGTCACTGAATTAGTTGTGTAGGTAGTTCGCCAGACAATCACTAAGTTGATCAGTCAGTAAATCGGCGGGTCTTGCAGTTACTTCATCAGTACGGTCGGTCGTAACTCAATCAGTCACCGGCGTATTAGTAAGTCAGCCAGTCAGCTTGACGTACGGTGACGACTTCGTGAGTCATGTCAATCGACCTGTCAGTTAGTCAATCCATTAAGTTACCTGGTCAGTCACTCGGTCTTACAAAAATGGACTGTACTGTGATCGTAACGTATTATACGAACAAACGCTTAAACTGGCGCAAAGGTTTGACGTCGTTATATGTATTTCACCGGCATTCCCCATCTTGTTTTACATCATGGCTGCCCTCCCGCTCACCTCCTCCGCCCCCGCCATGCTGAAAGTGATCAAATCATCGTATGGAGAAATCCGGGCCGAGTGGTAAAGGTCACTGTGAGGAGTGCGTAAAAATGGATGAAGCCTAATGATTAGCTCAACCTTTAGCTAATCAATAATCATCTAGCCGGCCTGGTCGGCCATTAACCTCGGCCGCTATTGTGTCCTCTGGCAGCTTTACGGTGGCGCGAATATGAGCTCCAATAGATTCCCGTTATTAAGTCCCTTCAGTTTAGCGTTCATGCTACACTTACAGTGGATATGAAAAACCGCAAAAAACAGAAACAAAGACCTATCAATGTTTTACAAAAGTACCGATAAAATCCACCCGAATTCAACCTGACAAACTGGTGATTCAAACCATTCTAGTCATAGACCGAGTCTGGATCTACATTGTGGGTCCAAGTGGTCAGCTCCCATTCAAAGTGACTGTATATGAATTGGGACAAACCACCCATCCATAGATTTTCTTAGTCGCTTATCCTCACAAGGGTCGCAGGAAGTGCTGAACCCTATCCGAGCTGTCACCGGGCAGGTGGCGGGGTCCACCCCGAACTGGTTGCCAGCCAAACGCAGGGCAGATTGAGTCCAATTAATGTTGCATGTTTTTGGGATGTGGGAGGAAACCGGAGTGACCACCCGGAGAAAAGCCACGCAGGCACCGGAAGAACATGCAAACTCCACACAGGCGGGGTCGGGATTGAACCCGGGGCCTCAGAACTGTGAGGCCTGTGCTTTCCAGCAGATCCACAATGCCGTCCTTGGGACAAACCAATATCGACTTTTTCAGACAGAGGATAAGTACAAGTTGTTACACTTCAGTACTCACCCGTACCAAGTACCAATACTTGATAATAATATCATTAGGGGAAAAAAAAAAAGAAATGTTGTGGTTCCGATTTCCTACATTTCAGAACTAGTGTTGGTAGGTATTTCTTTTATTTTTTTTTTTTACAAAATATTTTTACTCCGTCTCCAGCACATGCCGCCGCCATTTTCTCGTCAGTTCTCGTTCATTCAGGCTCGCTCGTGCATAACGAGCTCAAAATTCATGAAGGCTTGGTCCAAAAAAATGTGAAATAATGTGAAAAATCGGACATGGCGAAACATGAAAAGGTAAGTTGACTTGCTCTGGCCCAGTAACGCTACGATGTGGGTCGAGGCGGTTACGCTAGCTGACGCTCGTGATCTGGCAATAACAATGAATTCAAGGCGCAAACGACGGGCAGCAGCGCGCTCGAAGGGCCACACGGCCACGCCACCGGGCTGAACGCTCCCGGTGATGAAAAGTCTTCTTGTGATTAATGCGCATGCCATGCAGGTATATTTTGTAAACTTCCAGCCAGTCTGAAACGTCCCCGTCCACGCTTCAACATGTGCCATGCGCGTTCATCACAAGGAGACTTTTCAGCACGGGGGGAGCGCTCAGACCGTCACAGCGGAACCCAACTTAACTCTGTGCTCCCGCATGGCTGTGGAGAACAACGCCCCCGACGTATTTATTACATGGTGTAAAAATGTTCGAGTGGCCGGGAATTTTTAGGGTGGGTCGTTTTTTTTCCCCTTCACCTTATGTCTTTGCAATCGTGATTCATTTCAATCACGTTGAAAAACACAAAAATCCAATTTAACTTGAACGTGGCACCAGTTGCACACCTTGCAGTTAAATGCAGCATGCGGCATTTTACCCCCAAAATAAAACCCGGAAGACTTCATGCCGCCATTGACGGCATTCATCCCATCTATGCGTCGACGCTACACTTGCACAGACGTGGCCGATATGTGTAAGATTTGCATCCACTTTTATTGGAGGCCCGATTCCGAACTGTGGGTATCCGACCATGTTTTCTTTTATTTGTATTTTTTTTTTTTTTACCCTACTATGACATTTATCAGGATCGTGACAGTTGAGAGCAAAACCGATTGTGAATACATGGACATATTTGGTTGTAATCATGTTGCGAATATAAAAGTGTGATTTAAAGATTGTCTCCCTCACTACACACACAGGCGCATGTGTGTTGCCATCTTCATCATAGCATCTCCCTCTTTATTGCCTTTAATGACGCCGCCTTCTCCTTTCATTAATTCTTTATCGATTCCTCCCGACGCCGCCTGAATTATTTTCCAATTACAGCGAATAAAACAAAAGAGGATACCGTCTCCGCATAAACGTAAAGACTCGCAGACACGCACGTATACATACAGATGTTTTTGCAAATCTTTTTTCTCTCCCCCCCCCGTCTTTGTTTCTTCTGTCCGACACGGTGAGATGACGGCGCCGAGTGGCGAGGTAAAGGTCAGCAGAGGCACTTTGGACAGGAGTGCGCGTACAGTAATGTAGTGTATGTGTGTGTCTGTGGGGGAGGTGTTAAGAAATCGCAAGGGCCGGTAGGTAGTGGTGGAATCTTTAATGCGGTGTTTGCGGGGGGGGGGGGGGGCATGAATGATGCTCCCAATAGCAGAACGCGTCCGCCGCGCAGCGAGCGCCTCAGAGGTCCATAGCAACGGAGCCCGCGGTTGCCCACAGGTCGCTAATTACTGCAATTATTCACCCTCATATTGCAGACGCGTATCGACTGGCGGGTTTGTCTGACGAGGCACCAACGGGGGAACGTGAACTTGCGCAAATTAAGCGTGATTTTCATGGCGAGGCCGGATAGAGATGGATTTTTTTTTATTTTTTTTTTATTTCATATCTTCACCGATATCTGCTACTTTTCAAGAGTTCTCTGTTGTTCAATTACATATCATTATCTTAAAGGCCGAAGGCACGATTAAGCTTAATTTTTCTTTATATATACAATATTAGACTTTATAGAAAACTGATCGGTTCTGCCGATAATTGGCATTTTGCTGATAAGTTCTGATGTGATAATTCGTCCATCCGCTCCGAGAAAAACATTTATTCCGCGTCGTCGTTGTGCACAGTATAGCTGTATCCAAATATTTGTATATTTTTACATGTGCTTTTTTTCATGTCTTTTGACCTAGTACAGTAAATATCTGAAGGCTAATAAAAGTCATTTTTAAAAAAATGGCACAATGGGAGAAACAAGGCAACACATAACGCACCGATGAGACTAAAAGACAAACTGGATTGAAGAGAAGTTTTCAACACACTTGTCAACATATGCATATCATGTCAAACTGGTTGTTTAAAAGAAATAAAAGAAAATAAAACAATTTTGAAATGTTGTCAAAAAAGTCCAACTGTGGTGTCTGTGTCTTATTATAAAAAGTGGGGCAGAAGTGTCGAAAATCACAAAATCACAAAAGAATGACTTGAACGTCCCCCTTGGATGATCGATATGCACTCTGGACATACAACTACTGGTATTTCAACACAATAATTCACATGTTCATTTCCGAAAACATCCCTTTAAAATTGAGTTTGCTTTTTGTAATTTCCAGCACTTAAGAAATTGCAATTCAATCCCTTTACAAAAAATGTAAACACAATAATTTGCACATTCAAAAACTTCTCGTTTCGATTCCATGTAATATTTATAACCGAAAGGGATATTTAACAACACTGAACCTAGTTGACCCATAATCATCGTGTATATCGTGCTATCTGTGCAGTAGACAGTAGCTCTACTAGTACGTTCATTGTCCCGTTTCTCCTTCCACCAGCCAACATCTGCTACAAGTGATTCCATCCATTTAGAAGTGCCATCAAAAGTGTGCAAGTATATTATATCACCGGCATAAATGACATTATTAATGTGGTAAAACTAAAATAAAACTTCCAGTTGACACATTACAGGATTTCCAGCCGAAAGTAGCTAAATAACAGCATCCAAAAAAAAAAATATATAATAATTTACTTACCCATTTGACTGCTGTTAGCAGAGTAGTTCCCATGGCCACTTACACTAAATGAGGCTAACACTTACAGACATTTAAATTCTGGTAAAGTTTGAGATTTGCGTCTCATCCATTTCATGCCAGCAGGGGACACGGAAGTGGTCAGTATGTGCAAATCATATATTCTCTGTTAATGTGTTGTCATAAGCGAAAAAAATACTACTAAATATAGAAACGTTTTAGCTAGCACAACTAGACACAAATTAAGCGCCACTTCCTGGTCGACCATCGGACCAACCAAAAGCCGTATAGCTGATGACGTCACATATTTGAGGGGACCTCCTCAAATTTGATTGGTTGACAAAAAACTAAAACCTCAAATCGGATCGCATGAATAGGGCGACCAGGAAGCGGGTTTCCGCATTGTTTTTCTTCCGCGGCGACACGAAATGAAGACGCGTGATTGGATGACAGCACAGGAAGTGGCGCACACGCACGCACGCACGCACGCAAGATGGTGAGAGCAAGCAAATCAACAGAACCGAGTAAGTACCGAAGAAAGTGCTTGAATATATTAACCACATTTAATGATTGCCGTTACACCCAAAATTGTCAGCTATTACTTTAATTCACTTTGACAGAATTTCAACACGTTTGGAGATGATGTCTTGTTGTGCTGATATCTTTGCTGATTCATTCAAGCTGTTTGCTTATTTGCCGTCCATTTTGGCTTAAATTGGGGCTCACCAAATGTGCTTTCTTTACCAAACAGAAAGGAATAAACGTCCGTAAAAGATTATTTTCTTCTTAGCATTGTTTTTTTTTTTTTTTTTTTTTTTTGATTTGATTACGTTCAGCCTCATTTGCAAACAACAATGAGAGGAAAGGATGTCTCGGTATTCCATCGTTCCGTGCATAACACGAGCCACGTGCAGCCTGTATGGCGTCCGCTACCACGCCGGTCCTCCGGTGTGAGTTTGTGCATTTTGTGTTTTGCAAGTGCGTATGCGATGCCCTCTCCCATCCCCGTGATATGCGCCGCTCGAATTGTCGGGCCCGGCCCGCGCATTCCTGACCGCGGCTGGCCCGCCAACACCGTGTCACTTTAACAACTGGAAATTATCGCCGCCGCGGAGCTGGCGGCTTGGCGGCGGCTCGGAGAATACAGATACGCGTTTCCTCTCGTAAATCATCGCCTCTCCTCGCGCTGACTGACGTTTTTACCGTGACTGCTTTGAGTCTGCCGCGTCGGACGGTTGTCGGGGCCCCTTTCGCCGTTATTTGACTGCTGTTATTGATCCGGCGGGTTTCCCCCCCATCACGGCTCGCAGACAGCCAAAACGAGGACAGGGGGGTATAAAAGGAGCTCGTGATATACGGGCCTGGATCATGTGGTCTCATCGCATCTGCTCTACAGGCTACAAGTGGCTTCATCTTCTGCTTCTGGATCCGACGAGAACAGGTTTTTTTTTTTGTTTTTTGTTTTTTTACCCCGTTCCATATGTTTCCCACAGATTACGGGTTTTCAGCTTTTAGGCATCAACTGCCAGCTTGGAAATACAGTGGCGCTTACGCGTCGGAGTTGAATTCCTTCCATGGCCGTCTTGTAACTCAAAACATTGAATTCAATGGAAATGCATTCAATCCATTCGAGCCTATCAATGATAGAGCAATTTATTTTTTGCAAAAAAGAAATGGCACCTGAGTCTTTTTTAAAAAAATAATAATAGATTGTAGATAAAAGACAATAACATTTATAAAATTTCAAAAAAGTTCAATTGATTTTAAATAAAAGCTCTTAGTATGCAATGTTTTCTTTTTACAAAAAAGTGTTCTTTGCATAAAATACAAAAACAAAGTATATGAACTATTTGGTGAATTAATTATCATCACATTAAGACTAAACAACATGAGTGTCCGGTTGGGCGAATTCAGTGTTATTCTACTTTTTTTTTTTTTTTTTTTTTTTTGCAGATAACATAGTTCAATCCGCGATTTCCAACTCTCACTTGAACGGCTCGTAGTCTCGCTGGAAAAAGGTGAAGTACCTGCTCCGGATTGAGGAAGTGATCCTGCCCCAAGCGGAGGAACTTGAGTATGTTGAGCTCTTGTTCACATGTGAGGGAAGAATGGAATGGCGCAACGCCTGCAAGTGGCGGTGGGGATTCCGTGTCGGTCTGTCACGCGGACGGATTCGTCAGCCCAACTACGTTCCGACCCGTGGTCCGAAGGAACAATATCGCGGAGAAAAGCGGGCGCAATGAGTTTCAGGGCATCCGGGCTCTCGCTTCGAGAACAAGGGAAAAGCTCGGTCATCGGGGAGGGGCTGAGAGCCGAGCTGCTTCTCCTCCGCATTGAGTGGATCCAGATGAGTTGGCTTTTGGGCGTCTGTTTAGGATCCTTCCTGGACGCCTCCCTGGTGAAGCTTTTCAGAACCCAGGGATGACCCGGGACACGCTGAAAAGTTGGATGAAGTGGCTGGGGAAAGCAAAGTCTTGGCTTCCGTGCTTAAACTGATGCCCCTTATGACTCCATTCTTTCTTTGAGATTCATAATTAAAATTAGATTAGAAATACAACTTTTAAAGATGAGCATTATGGATAAAAAAAAAAAAAACTATAGAAATCTGCAAAGCACAAAACTCACAAGTTTGATGGAAGCTCTTCAAATGTTGCGCTTCCTCTACCAAGAAACCTGAGCGTGCCTCGAAAGCTCCCTCAAGTGTACGCAAACGGTTAACCAAGTCCTGATCGGGCCGCCACGGTCTTCATTCCTCTATCAGCGCGACACATAAAATGATCCCGAGCGCTCAATCGGATGCGGCCTAAGTAGTTCCGCATGGCCCCGCTCGCGGCCTAAGTGTTTCAGCGTGTCCCGACAGAAGTACGCGCCAGCGCCGCCACGGGCCCGCGACCGGGACCTGGACCGGAGCTGCGCCTAACGAGAGGCAGATTGAAAGCCGGCCGTGATTGATTTCCTGCATCTTGATTTCATATCCTGAATTAATCATGGGCACTTGAATAATAGATAAAGGCAAAATACAAATACATGTACTCAAAGCACTCCACGCCGTATCTCGTACTTGTTTGACGTCACGCAGAAATGGATGTGGAAGTCGTCCGGCTGTGTTTGTGCGCGGTGGGCAGGAAATGGACGTTCGTGCGGAAGGACGGCCGCCGCCACGAGACGTGAGAGTGGATCTTCTTTACGCTTGTTTACGTGATGGTGGGCTACAGGTGGGCAACGCGGGTGAGATTTGAAACCCGAGCCTGCCTCATCTGCTTGTTTGCCGCGAGTTCAACGGCTGCCAGAGTGAAACCGGCTCCCGGTTTGAAACCGCAATTTGGGTTCCAAGGCCAGGTTAAGGCCTCGAGCAAAGCCGGGCCTGAATAACGACGTCCACTTTTTCAGAACTAAAGCAATTTCCCTTTTGTGGCGTGGCTCTTGCATCGCTCACACGGTGAGAGTCATCTCGTAAGTGTAAATACATATTTATATGTTCTGTATACATTTATGCGAACACAATTCGGTAAACAACCGCGTGATCTGCATGGGGCTCATTTGTTAGCCGGCGCAATCGCAGCCCGCTTTGCTGCCGTGACATCAGAGGAAATATGAAAGCACTTCCTGCTCATCGGGCGGCGGGGGGAAGAAGGATGAAGCGCCGGCGAGGGCGTCGGCGTCCCCCTTCGATTGGACCGCGCCGCTTTTCTTCCCCTCCGCATTTCCATAAAAGAAGACGCCAAGGTGGCGGATCTTGAAGCCATCAATCAGAAAAGTTGAGATTACCCGTAAAAGGTTGCCGTTCAAGCCCCCCCCCCCCTCCCATGTCTACATTGGCTCCATTTTCCTCCCCTTTACAATTTTATTTTTTTTTTTTTATTAATCTAAGCGCAAAACTCTAGAAAGTATTCATCGCGGCCCACATTTGGCTTCAACCTCTCGGTGGGAGACCTTGAAGGGAAACCGCTTGACAGATGATGCCCGGGTGGCAAAATTCACATGAGCCCCAATGGGACAAAAAGAAAAAAATGCCCCCAATTATTTTTCTTATTGATGTGTGTGTGTGTGTGTGTGTGGTGATCATCTTTGCTAAAAAAAAAAAATGAGTCAAAAAGGCATTTTTAGTCTTCCGTGACCTCAACGTCTTCATAAGAGAAACGATAGCTGAATTATGTCTGCTTTCTCAACATCTAAGAAATGTTCTTTTTTTTTTTTTTTTTTTTTTAACAAATCCAAATCCTGTGTGCATTTCTGAAAATGTTCAGACATGACGACAATTAAGCCTTTCACAAACCAAATGAAAACATTCTTTTAAAATTCAAAGACAATTTGGTCTTCATAAGCTTCACATGATTTATTTATTTTTAAATCAAATCGGATCTGTGTTTCTGGAAACTTCAAAGAGAAATCGTAGCCTTGAGAAAAAGCATCATTTTTGTTTTGTCAACAACGGCATGTTTCAATCAAAATCGACGACCTCTGATTCATTCGTTTGATGAAAAGCGTCACTATTTCTTTTAGCTGAAAGGCAATTGAGTCTTTTTGGAAACATCCGACGATGCAGTCCGTAGTTACCGGAACATGCGCATAACGAGCGACAAGTTTTCCAATTTGTAAATGTCAACATGTGCCTTTCCGCAATGCACCTTGTTGAGAATATTTTACAGTTTTTACGCTTAAATCCGTTATGGAGGAAACATTTTTATTTTTCGGTTATTGGCAACAAATGATCGCACGTTGCTGGAAAAAGACAGAAACGAAGCGGAAGCGGCCGATCAGGGGCGTGACGTAGAACGTCGTGACAACAACGTGGCTCCCGTAGGAATACACTGTCAGAACGCCGATGAATTTTCCGATAATTTGAGCGATGAACGTTGAACATTATTCTGAAGGGTCCCAAAAAGACGGTGAAGAATACGAGCTTTATGAAGGCGTTCAAGGTTATCAATTTGAGCCAGTTAGACAGCACACACGTTGGAATTTAGATGAATTAGCTGCTCACGAAGAAGCCGACACAGCAGTCAGACCCATCGTGGAGGTTGTGCCTTGTGTTGGAAATATTGACTGGTTTAGTTAGTCATAAACTGATAAATAGTAAAGGCTTCGATATTCTTAATGTATATACGAAGTTTTCGGTCTTGTGTTGAAATTCTGCAATCGTCGTGTATTTAGTCATTTTGGTACGCGGCAACTACTTTGCGTGAAAAATGCTGATTATTGCACCAAAACACAGGAGCCGATAACGGAGTCTAAGTTGGTACATTTTCAACAAAAGTAGTACTAATATAATAATATAAAGCTGCTTTCTTTGGGCTTGTCCTGTTCGGGTTTGCCACAGCGTGTCATCTCAGATGAACGCTCATATATGTTTGGCGCAGTTTTCATCATAATCATAATAATAATAAATTATTTTTACGGATTGGTTTTAGCGTACAATCCTTTTTGGCGTGAGCACAAAAGACTCGCAGCTTTTCGTCGTTGCAAAACGGGCCATCCCAGATTTTGTGACGTCAGAGGTCCGCCCGCGAAATGAGTCGTTTTGCAGGCGAGAGAAACTAGGTCGCGGACTTTAAGTCATAAACACTTACATTTTTTGGTAAAAACATCGAACAGGATATGCATTTTATGGGACAGTTGAACTTATATTTTCATCTAGATGAGATCATTTGTGCCTGAAATTACACATTCCATCCACTTTAAACATGAAAGCCAACTCTGTATTCCACAAATCTAACATCAAACTTTTGACAAAGTAAATCTCCTACGTTGAGACACTCGTGAGTCAAGTTATGGCAGATTTTTTTTTTTTTCCTTTTTACGTCGAGTAGGGTTGACGCGCTCGTTTAAAAAAAAAAAAAAAAAAAGTCGTCGTTGCGGCTGTTAATCTCGCAGACAAACACGCCATTAACGTTGAAATCTGCATGCGCCTCATTACTAACGCAGATGCTCTAAAAGCCACACTGGATGGGGCTAAAGTTCATGGGGGGGGGGGGGGGCGACATGCCACTTTAGCTCATTTTCATTATCCCGCCGCCGACTAAAACATCTCACGCATTATGCATTAACAGTTTAAAAGCTCCTCTTGAGCTGCCGTTTCACTTGCATCGAGTCCATCAAAGTGAGTGGGCCAACAATGACAGCTGGGGGGGGTGGCGAACGGGGGGTCGGGGGGGGGCTCTTTGATGGGTGGCCAGTGAGTCTCCAAGAGTGGCCACTCATAATTTTTTTGTGTAAGCAACAAGAACTGCGCACAAACCTCACACACATTTAAGCTAACAACAATGACGTTAAGTTTTTTTTTTTTTTTTTTTTTTTCATTTGCAAACGGAACATTTTTCTAAACATCATGAGGTACTTTTCACCTACCATGAACCTCACATACATGTACTGTATTGGGAAGCATCAAAGACATTTTTTAAATCCAGCAAAAATTCATTTTATCTTCAACGTACTTGAGATGTGCATTTTTTTTTGACATATCTTCAACTAGCCACGCTTGTGAAAGAATATATTTTTTTCCAAACCTTCGTCCTTCCATCCATTTTCTACCGCTTTTCCGGGTCAGGTCGCGGGGGAAGTAGCTTCAGCAGGGATACCCAGACTTCCCTTTCCCCAGCCACTTCTTCCAGCTCTTCCGGAGGGATCCCGAGGCGTTCCCGAGCCACCCGAGAGACCGAGTCTCTCCAGCGTGTCCTGGGTCGTCCTCGTGGTCTCTTTCTTCTGGTGGGACGTGCTCGGAACACCTCACCGGGGAGGCGTCCGGGAGGGATCCAGATCAGATGCCCCAGCAGCCACCTCATCTGGCTCCTCTCTATGCAGAGGAGCAGCAGCTCGACACTGAGCCCCTTCCTGATGACACCCTGCGGAGGAAACTCATTTCGGACGCTTGTATCCGGGATCTCGTTCTTTCGGTCACGACCCACAGCTCGTGCCCGCAGAGGAGCAGCAGCTCGACACTGAGCCCCTCCCTGATGACACCCTGCGGAGGAAACTCATTTCGGACGCTTGTATCCGGGATCTCGTTCTTTCGGTCACGACCCACAGCTCGTGCCCATAGGTGAGGGTAGGAACGTAGAAGGAAGGGTAAATTGAGAGTTTCGACTTTTGACCTAGCTCCCTCTTTACCACAACGGAGCGATAGAAAGTCCGCATCACCGCGGACGCTGCACCGATCCGTCTGTCGATTCTTCCCTAACTCGTGAACAAGACCCCAAGATACTTGGGGACGGATCTCATCCCCGACCCGGAGAGGGCACGCCACCCTTTTCCGACTGAGGACCGTGGTCTCGGATTTGGAGGCGCTGTTAATGTCAAAATTGAAGACTATCTGGGATGTTGAAGGAACCTGAAAGTATTGGTAGTTCCTGCTTTGGAGGCCACTGGTATTGCATTTTTCCGCAAACAAGAAGGATGGCTGAATGCCGGCCCCCGTGGATTGGAACGAGGGGTGAGGGCCGGGGTGTGGTGGTGGGGGGGGGGCGGCTACGCGGCCACATCGCGATCCCCGGCCCTCTCGATATGGATGGCCCTTGGAGGGTTCCATCATTCATAACTGCGCGGCGGCCCGACGGTCCCCGCCGCCGCCGCCGCCGAATTGATCTCGCGAAAGAAGCCGGGCGGCGGTGCGACCGCTTCATTAGTCTCCACGGCAACAAATCACCCGCGCTGCATTGCTGCGCTGCACACTGACCGCGACACGACAATTTGGAGTCCTCAGCGATGCTAACATAAGACATTTCACGGCCTTCTACCAAGCTCATTGCCATCTTTTACATGCTTTATGTACTTTTGTTTATTTGTATTTATTTTTTACATTAATTTTTCCTATGCTTAGGAGAGCCTCTTTAATTTCGTTCTAGTCATATAATGACAATAAATGGCATTCCTTCATGATGTACATATGTGTTTTTGTAAGGCAGTTTATTTATTTCAGTCAACCGAACGTGCTTTTAGAACATCAGAGAATTTCGTCTTCAACAAAGCTAACCGACTTTTTTTTTTTTTTGTTTGTTTTGTTTTTTTGATTTTTTTTTTTGTAAACAACAACAATTTACAGGCTTCAACAAACACCCATGCCTATTCCATTCCTAAACATCAGACCATTTAGCTGTCAGCCAATCTAATCTACATCCATCCATTTTCTTTGCTGCTAATCCTCACGAGGGTCGCAGGGAGTGCCGGAGCCTATCCCAGCTGTCAACGGGCAGGAGGCGGGGTACACCCTGAACTGGTCGCCAGCCAATTGCAGGACACGTAGAGACGAATAGACGCCCTCACAATCACACCTAGGGGCAATTTAGTGTGCCCAATTAATGTTGCATGTTTTGGGGATGTGGGAGGAAACCGGACTGCCAACCCGGAGGAAACCCACGGGCAGGCCTATCCAGGGTAGAAACCAGGACCTCAGAACTGTAAGGCCAATGTTTTACCAGCTGAGCCACCGTGGCACCCTCTAATCTACATATTTTGGAAAACATTTAAGACATTTTTGACTCCTCTGTCCAAGTTACGTATTCGATTTTGGTAAATAAAAACAATTTACGGTCTTCAATGATGTCACGACTTTTCTTTTGTTCAACATTTTGATTTTTGCGAACATCAAAACGATTTACAGTATAGCTTTCGATTAATTTTATATGCGTTTGATTAAATATTGAGGTTAAGCAGCTTGGAAAATGGATGGTCAATCGTGAAGTCTTTAAGGGAGCGAACGTCCGTCCGCGATCTGAGCCGCTCACCCTTGCGAGCTTCGCGAACACGTTTTTTTTTGTTTTTTGAACGAACTGAACGTTGTGCTTTTGCAGAACATTTTAAGACATTTGACTTCCATAAAGTCGACACGCTGGATGTGTTCACGCAAACGTGAAAAGCCGTTTCAAGTCCAAAATGAGCCGCACGTCTTTTAGGAAAAGTTTCTTGTGCGAAAATTCGCACCGCGTTTTCGTGAACCTCAAAGTTAAGGTCATTTTGAATGTGGGAAATAACTTTGGAGTTTAAGAAAACATTTAGAAATTATATTTGCGACTGTCATTGTCATGTCATCGGTAACCTTCTTTTGGCGAACAAAAATAAAGCTAACATTCTTTTTAACTATGGAAATGAAATGGAGATAAACTATGGGAACAATTTGTAAGCAATTTGCCAGTGTGTACACTTTTGGATGCATTTTCATAACTGATGATGATTTTAAATACCTCCAGATAACCTCCATGTTGTAAACAAGTGTATACTATATTTTGGTAAACATTGGTGACAACAACCCATGGATATAATTTTCATTCCAGATAACAATTTTGTGTCCTCGTCGATGCTAATGTAAGTTTTTGGACAATTTAGCGTTCAACAAAGTGAACTTCTGAAGTTTTGCTAATCATCAAAGACAAATTCGAGTCGGACGATCCCAACCAAATTGACGGCGCGACGCCGCTAGCCCCGCCGCCGTTACCCACGATGCATCGCCGCGCTCCGCGCTGACCACACAGCCGACACTTGGCTACCGACCGCACACAAAAAAAGCGCTAAAAAGCCGCAATGACAAACAGGAAGTGACATATTTACGGTGTGGCGCCAGGCTAACCTTTGATTTTATTGTGTTTTATGCCATTTTTGCGCCGCACCTCCACTATAAAAGTGAGTTAAAGCTGCTTTTTATTGCTTGTTTGATCGCCGCGTTATCCCAGTGCCATCTGTCTGCTTCACTGCAGACAAATGCACATTATGACTCACTGCTCACTTTAGCACAAGGCAACTTTACAGCGGATTAATAGCTAATCCTGACATAACGTAGCACCGCGTACTTGCGCTCAACTTTAAACTGCTTCTGCAATTGCAGACGCACGACAACGGAAGTTTCTGGTCGGCGGTGCGGTGCGAATTTGGTACCTGGACCTTCATCGGAGCCTCAACCGACTTTAGCAATATCATCACTATGCGACAATTACTTGAAGCATCGCTACTTTCCAAAAATGAAATGAAACTGCAGCAGATTACACAATAGTTAACTCATCATTTGACAAATGTGTCGCATTTGAAGAAAAAAGATCAGCGATTCTGCCGTAGTGTTGCCTGTTGATTGCGCCAAATGTGTTTTGCTGAACTGAAGTTGGCTGTCACGAGTTTTGCACTGACCAACTGATCTGGGGACAGGAAAATGGTGGAAGAATTTGAAAAGTCACAGACTGATTTTCAATGTAGCTGAAGTTGTATCTAGGCTTGTACGACCAACTGCGAAGCCCCTAGCGCAGATTACGTTGTCATGGCAATTTATAGAGGCGGAAATCTGATTGGCCAAAAAAACAAAAAACAAAAAAAAACAATAACTCATCCCTTCCAACCAATACAGCCAAGAGAAATTCTCCCAAACTAAAAGAATAAATGAGCCTCTTGGAGCAAATGAACTTTGTTTTTCTCTGACAACTTTCACGACCATTTTGAGGATAAGCGTCTTGTACGATGAATAAATATGGTCGACGAACATACCAACAGAAAGAGTCGACTCTTGTCTTTCAACAGAAACAAGTTTGTTTGTTTTCCATTTAGCAATGCGCAGTAAAATGTTCCAGCAAGAAACCGTTTTCTGACAAAGAAGCAGAGAAAATTAACTTTTCGTGAAAAATATGTCAAGCGGAACTGACTTTGTTTGCTAATACACTTCTAGATATAAAACAATAAATATGAGAGAGTGCTTTTGATGACATAGTTATAAATTTCTTGTTATACGACTCGCATCTTTTCTCATGATGCAACGCCAAAGCTTTTTTAAATTGCAGTGCTAAATCTCAAAATCTGTGACGTAACGCTGCCATCTAGAGGGACGTGTTTGTCATTAGAGTGGTTTACAAAGCTGAATTTCACAGACAAGCTCGGCGAGATCCTCTTCCATGGCTACCAGTTGAGAAACATATTTGACAAATGTATACATTGGTGGAAATAAACAGTTGGATTGCAATTGACAAACATAAAGCTCCCTGGCAGTTGAATGAGTTACAAGTTGCGGGACTCGAACCCGCAAGCTAGCCTTTTGTGACTCAAGCTCTCCGCGATCCTCGCGGGATCCTCAAATGCGGTTCCAAAGGGTTGCTGGACTCTGAGCGTCAGGGCTGGCAAAAGCCTGACTTGTTAGCAAGCAGGCGTCCGGGCCGCATATCGAGGCCAACGCGGTCCGCGGGCCGCTCGTCGACCCGTCAGCGGGAAGATGGAGCGCTCGGCGACAAGGCCGAGAGAAACAAAGTGCCCGGGCTCGTCGCTGTGCACAAATCTTGTCAATGGTAATTGATCGGCGCCGGTCAGCCGCACGGGACCCGGGACAAAATCAAGTGGCTTCTCCATAAAACAACGTCCAATATTGATGATGTTTCTGGGGAACGGATGGCCTCGTACCGCGTCGGACTTTTGATGAATGTTTGTTATCGCCGCCTCCTCTCTCCTCCTCGGCCCGCCGCGAGACTTCTCTGCATTTTTATTTCCCGGCAGCCCTCCGCTCTCTGATGTCATAATACGAGAAAACATCAAGCGGGAGATTTGGTTTCCGTGTCCTTTTGCTTTCATACGACGGACGATCGGACAAAATCTCAAACTGACGTCTTTTATGAGCCTCGTCCGCAAGGTTTTGCAAACTTCAGCATGCTCTTAGGAAGATTCAAGTTTAAAAAATATTTATATCGGTTCCTTCCTCCACTGGTTGCGATTGTTCTCGAGCACGAACAACACTTTTTGTGAAGCTACCGTACATTTTTTGAGGAAAAAAATGATTCTGATGTGATATAAAGGCGAGAGAAATATGTGAAAATCACTTCATTTGTTGTTGAAATGAAATTCTTTGCTATTGCCACGAGAGAGAGGAAAAAAAACTTTTTTTTTTATGGAGCCAATACGACAAAATCTCAGCCCACAATGAGCACTAATCAGCCGCCACTGCGTCCAGGACCATAAAACCGCCTCATGTCTGCGACCAACAGAAAGTTTGCGCTTCTCTGCATCCACGATTTAAGTCAAATTTTGGTCATTCCACGTTTGAACCAACAAGACGCTGTCGTAAAAGGCCTTCATGGTGGAAACAAAACATCCTTGTTGCTAGGCTAACACGGCAACGCCAATTCAGTTTTTTTTTTTTTTGTATCTCATCCAAATTGTTACCAGATTGCCACAAGATATCATCAATGGAAAGCATTTTTCATCCGTTTAGAGGTAATATTTAAATCTATCCTTCCCCAAAAAAAAAAAAAAACCAGTTGATTGGTTTTGTACTGGAGTGTCACATTTTCGTTTTCCTGTGATGTGGTATTTTTTTCCCCAAAAAGAAATTACCGTATGTTTTCAATGAAACAAATGTACTTTGAACTTGAAGATACCGTAACACACGCGTGCACAAACACACACACACACTCGTGCATGTATTAATAAAAAATATATGGCCAGAAACGACAAACATGGGGTCTTGTTTGCGTGTCAAATCCCAAAGTGACGGTTTGATGTGTCAACATCTCTCCGTCTTGGTGAAAAACAAACTCTTCTCCTTTTCATTGTCTCTTTAAACTTGTATAGCCCGCAAGATCGCCCCCCCTTCGCCCGCCCCCACCCCGATAGAAACCCCGCAGCCGCCCGACTCCCCCAAAGTGCGCAAAAAGTCGGCGCGCTCCCGATGGATGGCTTTGTGCGTTTGTCAGTCGCCGCTCTCGCTAGGACCACCAAACAACTTGTGACGAATGTTGGAGGGGACAGGACATGTTTTCTCTGATGGGGGCTGGCGGGGAGGTTGGGAGGGGGCGTGGGGGGGGGGATGCACACCCTGATTATGACAAACACACACACACACACACAGTGACAGTTCTCATCTGCCTCATGCAGTGAAACAAATGCATCAGAAGGATCAACATCAATTATTCACTACAGTGGCTGCAGTAAAGTGTGTTTGTGTGTACGTGTAATTGTGTGAGTGTGTGTGTGTGTGGGGGGGGGCGCTCAGGGTAGGGTGGGGCATGGGGGGGCGCGTGGGGAAGGGGGGGGGGCGGCAGCGGTCAAACAAGTCCCTGAAGGTGAGGCCCATTTGGCGAGCGAAGCGGGGCTAAACATCGCGACGGGCGATACAAGCGGAGTCGGGGGGGGGGGGGGGGTCCCGGGGGAATTTGGACTCCAGGAATGTTTGGCGGGTTGCTGACCCAGGTTCAGAAGGAACTGGAGAAAAGGACATTACGTTGGGTCCTTTGTTCTTGGATGTTTTTGTAATTTTTTTTTTTTTTTTGCAGACAGAGCGATTTGTCTTGGATCTTGATGAAAACACGCGCGTCAGTCAGCTTCGTTGATCACGAAAACATCTTCGACATGAATCTAAATTAAAGTCTTCAATTAAGCAACCGTGCACGGTTTTGGGATGTTAGCGGAGCGCCCACCCGGACAAAAGCCACGCGAGCACGGGGAGAAGGTGCATACTCCACACAGGCGGGGCCGGGGTTTGAACCCCGGACTTCAGAACTGTGAGGCGGACGCTCTAATCTGTCTTCATTGTGCCAGCTCATCATAATGTTAGCTGAAGAAAATTGCTGGAGATGGTTATGGTTGGAATAATGCATTTTATTTTGGTTAGGCGAAATTCTCCTTGACGTTTACAAAAAAAAAGTATGTGCTAAGTTCATTGAAAAACAGAACTGTCTTTAATATTTCAAACAAGTTCACGGTTCAAAAAAGATGGCAATTTTTGTTGTTGTTGCAAAAACAGCTAGCTTAGCCTCACAAAATAGATTACATTTACAAAATAACGTACGTTATGAAGCTCATTGACAATTCAATTGCTTTTAGTGTTTACCCCCCCCCCCAAAAAAAAAAAAAAATGTTATTTTTGCTGAATTATACCCTAAAATTACAATAGTTTTTGTTTGTTAACTAGCTGTTCTCTGCTTTATTTTGTCATTGATTTTGGGCACGTGATGCATGTCTGAAAACAAATCCAAATCAACTAATAAGTCACATAGTGATGCGATGGAAGCACTTGTAAGCGTTGTGACCTTTGCTACTTTTCACACCAGACACGACGTGTGTGTGTGTAGTGACGTGGTTGCGTTCGCTCATTTGTTTGGTGCCAAATTTCTGGAGATGGTTACAAAATAATGCATTTTATTTCGGTTAGGTGAAATTGACTTTGTGTTTACAGAAATGCATGTGCTAAATTTGTTGGAAAACAGAATTGTCTTTAATATTTCAAACAAGTTCACGGTTCAAAAAAGATGGCAATTTTTGTTGTTGTTGCAAAAACAGCTAGCTTAGCCTCACAAAATAGATTACATTTACAAAATAACGTACGTTATGAAGCTCATTGACAATTCAATTGCTTTTAGTGTTTACCCCCCCCCCCCCCCAAAAAAAAAAAATGTTATTTTTGCTGAATTATACCCTAAAATTACAATAGTTTTTGTTTGTTAACTGGCTGTTCTCTGCTTTATTTTGTCATTGATTTTGGGCACGTGATGCATGTCTGAAAACAAATCCAAATCAAATAATAAGTCACATAGTGATGCGATGGAACCACTTGTAAGCGTTGTGACCTTTGCTACTTTTCACACCAGACACGACGTGTGTGTGTGTAGTGACGTGGTTGCGTTCGCTCATATATGTGTGTTAGCGCTTTAAGCTGCCAAGGAGAGTGAGAAGAGGCAGCTAATGGACTCCAAAAGGCCGAGTGCTTGTCACACAAACATTTTTGCCGTCACAGCACTTTTATCGCAGGTAACGCACACACGTGTCCCAGAGCAGCCATTTGTCGTCTTTATTTTATTTTATTTATTTTTTTTGTCGGGGACGGACGGGAGCGAAGAACAAAGAGGAAGCGACAGCCTTAGAGGACATTTGTGTTTTCACTCTTGTTGCGGCAAACCTCGTGTGACACACTCGGGGAAACACACACAGGGAAGGGGAAGCTTGGAGTGGGAGTGCCGACGTACTCGGAAGCTTCCGGAAGAGCAGTCGGGGGGGGGGGGGGGACAACCAAATCTGCCTCACAATAAAGAACAGTGAAAAAAAATGTCGATCTTTAATGATGTGTGTGTCTGTGTCCTTCAAAATTAGTCAACATTTTCTCATTTATAAATTATTTATAATTTCAAAAAAAATATCGTGAAAGGTATTAGGACCCCCCCCCCCACCGCACAAACACACAAAAGAAAAAAATATTTGCCAACTCTGCAAAATACACGATACACTAAATACAAAATGAATACAAACTGTAAATATGATATTGTTACAGGTTTACACAATGTGGTGGTATTAAAAAAATAACGGGTGCAGTAATGGTGCAGTATCCTTCCCCAGTATTAAAACAATATTTGGATGAATGAAAGAATGAGGTGGCGAAGTCCAAGGGTGAAGCTCTCAATTTACCAGTCGATCAACGTTCACCTGTGGGCATGAGCTGTGGGTCGTGACCCAAAGAACAAGATCCCGGAATTCAAATGAGTTTCCTCCGCAGGGGGTCTCCGGGCTCTCCCCGAGCGAACGGGTGAGAAGCTCGGTCGTCAGTGTCGAGTCGCTGCTCCTCCGCATTGAGAGGAGCCAGATGAGGTGGCTGCTGGGGCATCTGATCCGGACGCCTCCCCGGTGAGGCGTTCCGGGCGCGTCCCACCGGAAAGAGACGCCGAGGACGACCCAGGACACGGTGGAGAGGCGGAGTCTCTCGGCTGGCACGGGAACGCCTCGGGATCCCTCCGCAAGCGCTGGAAGAAGTGGCTGGGGAAAGGCAAGTCTTAAGGTATGCTTGCGGAATCGACTTCCCCCGCGACCTGAACTGGAAAAACGGCAGAAAATGGACGGATAGATGAAACAATGAAGCGGCTATGGGTTGTGTTCTTTGTTGTCCGGGGTCGGCCCAAACAGAGAACTCTGGGAACGGAGCGGCGCGGGTGGTGGTATGCACGGTGAGCGGTCAGCGACGACAGCGTGGCTCATACGAGTGCCAGATAAACATGAAGAACAATGAAGAGAAATGAGCAGTTTACAAGGAGCTCCGATAACATCGGTGTGTGTGTGTGTGTGTAGCAACAATATCATATATTGCACTATGGGGTTGCTATCAAAACAATCCCAGTAATATCTGCTTTTCCGCCATTTTGAATGCGTCCCACCCGCACCCTCCACCCCACCTGACCCTCTATCACCCCCTCCTGTGCACGGTTGAACTAATTGAGCATGTAAATAAAGTCATTTATCACGCCTGTTGGGGGAAGACGGACGCGTCCAGAGAGGTGACGTTCATTAAATTAGCCCCCCCCCCCCGCCTCTCTCCTTTTTGTTCCCTTAATCGCCACTTGCACTTTATTTTGCTGAGTTTGCACATTGACACACACGCACAGGCGGAGGCGAGGTGGGCGGGCGTGCACGCGCGCGCGCACACACACGCGCGCTCATCATCGAGATTTTTGCATGGAGGACCTCCAGCGCGCATTCATCAAAAATAACGAATGAAATGATCGGTGCGAGGACGCGCTCGACCGCGCAATAAACACACGGCGGCCGTATTCATCATCGGCGCGGTGCTGATGAATTGGTTCGCGGCGGGCGCCTTGGTCACGGCTAACAACATCCCCCGTGACCGCCCATTTATTGAGGACCCCCACGTACGCGCACACGTGACACACACACACACCCCCCCCCCCGCCCCCAACGGTCTCGATGCGCTCGTCTTTCGACACACTTGATCCAAATTGGTCATATTTCTATTTTTCAAAGTTCACGTTGAAATGACTTCATTGCGTTTGATGCACCAATCGGTTCGCGTATTTCGTTAGTTTAGTTAATGTCTATTTCATTTTTTCAATTCTCATGTTGATACAATTACAATGCAAAATACTTTTCATATTGGCTTATGTAATGGCCAGCGATACTGTTTCTATTTTTCAGTATTTTTTCCTAATATTTGTATGCCCAGGATTACTATACAACCAACTTTTGGTGCTTCATTTTTTAAATTTTATTTTATTTAATTATACCTTTGTGTTATGTAATCACTGTTTGACACTGAAAGAATTTTTATTCATACATTTAAGATTTTTTTAAAGTATAAATAAATAGGAAGTATATTGTTTATTTTATATATATTATATTTAAAATTTCATGATAGTTTAAGTTTTAATTTGATATCATTTTAGAAAATATATCGTGTAACGTGCTTTTATTTGAATATTTTTTCATCACATTAATTCTTTTTTTCATTGTTTTCATCGTTCCCTTTCATAATTATGGATGTTTATTTTTTTATCCTGATAGTGCAATTTCATAATAGTTTAAGTTTCATTTGATAAAATTTTAGAAAATATATCATGAAACATATGCCTTTATTTTAATATTTTTTAATCACGTTATATTTTTATTCATTGTCTTCATTGTTCCCTTTCATAATTATGGATGTTTTTTATTTTACCCTTACAGCACAATTTCATGATAGTTTAAGTTTTAATTTGATAAAATTTTAGAAAATATATCATGTAACGTGCCTTTATTTTAATATTTTTTAATCACATTTTTTTTTTTCGTTGTCTTCATTGTTCCCTTTCATAATTATGGATGTTTATTTTTCCTTTATCCTTATAGCGCAATTTCATGATAGTTTAAGTTTTAATTTGATATAATTTTACAAAATATATCATGTAACATGTGCCTTTATTTTAATATTTTTTAATCACAATATGTTTTTTTTCCATTGTCTTCATCGTTCCCCTCCATAATTACTTGCATAGTTCATTTTTATTTTTTTTATCCTTACAGCGCAACTGTTGGTAAAACATCAATAATAAAAAAAAAAAAAAAAATAGCATCTCAATAGTTGGGGAATATATATACACACAGGAACTCACGCAAACGCTTATACGCTCACATGCACATGAGATACTGCAAGTGTGTACTTTGGATAATTTGTGTTGATTATCGCGCTGTAAAAACGGAGAAATTGATCAACTTTATGGCTTAGCTTGGTTCTATTAGTCAGTTTTGGATAAAGTTGGTGAGCCGATCGCTTGGTCGGTAGTTTGTCGAGGTGTGCGCTCACTTGTTGACTTCGTTAGCTGTTTGGCTAGCATCACGTTATCACGTAAAAACACTTTCCAAGATCCGAGTATTGTTTGGTCTGGCGCTACGTTGGCGGCGTGGCCGTTTTTTTCCACGTGCGCGGCTTCGGTGAAATTGATTGAAGAAAATTGTGTGTTGTGATAAACGCGCACAAACGCAGACGCACACACGCGTGTGCAGCGTTTGTGAGTGGTTAGCATCAATCAGACATGACATAGTTGAAGCGAGGCTGGGACACGAGGCCACAAGGCTCGTCTTTATAATGCACACACACCTACGCGCACGTACTAAAGTATGACAATGTGCCGAATGGCCGCTGGCAGTTGGAATAGATGAATAGCAAGCAGCTAGCGTCTCGTCCCGGATCCCTGCGGATCCCCGCCAGCAACCGCGCACGCACGCACGCACGCAGCTTGCACGGAAACGCATTCTGAGGCATAAACGTGCGCCGGTTGTTAGCGCCGAGTGCTTGTTTAGTTTCTTAATTCATTAGCTGCTTTGCAACTTCGTTTGTTGCGTACTTTATTGGTTCAGAACTTTTGTTGGTGAGGCGATTCGCTTGTTGTTTAGATTTCCCCCCCCATCGTCGTGCAGTTAGTCAGGTTGGTTGTTGGTTATTTTGCGTTCGTTTGAAACGGATTTCATTGTTATCGTGACAAGTCGTGATGTGTTGACTTTTGCTTTCTGATTGTTGCGTTTGTCGTTTCAAAACTTGTGCACTTGTGGAGGCGCTTGCGGTCCAGTATTTCTGCCATGAGTTCATTCGTTGTCGAGTTACTTGGCAGAATTACACACTGAGGATAAGCGGCAAAGAAAATGGATGGATGGATGGATGGATTTTTGGGGTGTTTCAAGTTATGCATGAGATCTTACAATGTTATTGCTTATTTTGGAAAAAATCCCCCGTTTATTGCGAGGTTTGACCACAGCCGCAGTAGGTGAAATCTGGAAAGTATTGTAAAGTAAATAAAGTATTCCAGATTCTTATTAATCTTCCCAACATTCCTATTAAACTCTCCTACTCTTATAAACACTTTTTTCGATATAACTTGTAGACACACAGAAATGCGCCGAAGTGTTGTCCACTATTGATTGGTTTGATTCCTTGTAGTCTGTGTTGTATTGAATTTTAAGAGACCATCCCCCCCCCCCTCCCCCCCTTTTATCTTTCACTCTCCTATAAAGGTGTCCATTTGTGATGCGGTTCCGCAAAGTCGGCGTGGGTGTGCAGAACACTTCCAGTATACACACTTGTGTCATGAAAAACTGTCATTTAAAACCCATCTTGTGTTTCGTTTTGTTTTATATCGGTCGATAATTGTACAAAAGGATACGTTTTGCGTGTGTGTACGTGTGAAATTGTTCCGCGGCCTCGGGTGAAGTCAGACTTTTCCGGGCGACCTTGTCGTCGACGCGCTTCCCCGCCGCCTTTATCGCGTCGCATTATTTCTGCCACGTCCTGCGCTTATCGCCGCGCTTTTTCTTCGCCGGCCCGCTCAAGGCCTCAGCGTGAAACCCGAAAACGCTTTTTCCCGATCTGGGGGGGTTCATTTAAAAACGGCGACGACGCTGCCGAGCTGTTTCCGCGTCCCATTTGTCATTCTTTTGATATTCAAGCCGACGTTTTCAAATGTTGTTGCCGTTTTGTCTTCTTTGCTTGAAAATGCCCAGGTTGCCCAACAAGCTTTTATTTATTTTTCACATCTGTGCTTTCTCTTATTTTATTCCCAGTTTATGAATCATTTTCCACAGCCAGGTTTTCCCATGATGAGTTTTTTTTTTTTTTTGTCTCCACGCGCGCCGTGTCGTCAGGTCGTGTGACCCGGTTCCGACGTGTGTTTTCATGATCTTTGATTTTTGCTTATTGATCTCCGGCCTGCGGCACGGTGGCTCAGCCTGTGAAGTGTTGGCCTCACGGTTCTGAGGTCACGGGTTCAATCCCGGACCCCGCCTGTGTGGAGTTTGCAAGTTCTCCCCGTGCCTGCGTGGGTTTCCTCCGGGCGCTCTGGTTTCCTCCCACATCCCAAAAAAACACACAAAATTGCCCGTAGGTGTGATTTTGAGTGTGACTGCTGTCTGTCTTGATGTGCCCCGCGATTGGCTGGCGACCAGTTGAGGGCGTACCCCGCCTCCTGGCCGTTGACAGCTGGGATAGGCTCCGGCACTCCCCGCGACCCTTGTGAGGATAAGCGGGGAAGGAAATGGATGGACCTCCGGTCTCCTTGTTGCGCAAGACGCTTCTTTTTGCCTTATTCTGTGTCTTTGCTCTTTTTTTTTAGTCCCAACATGTTTTGTTATCGTTTGTTCTTGCTTTATTTCTCAATTCCCCCCGCTGAGATCACCTACAATCTGGCGATTTTACAAGCAAATACATAAAGTTAAAAAAAAACAACCTTACATACTGTATACGGGCTCATTATATTAGTGCGGAGCTTCCATTTTTGTCCATCTCCTGGCTCGTCTTCTTTGCTTTCCTCCTCCTCCTCATCCCGGCGGCGGCGGCGGCGGCGCTAGTTTTTTAAGTTCATCCGGCGAGAGCATGTCTTCATTAGCTGCATTAACATTCACAGGCTGTAGTAAATTCTGACAGTGAAAAGGTCCCCGTAACCTTTAGTTGTGCGCAAATTTACTTCCCCAGAAAATTACAGCTGGCACCGTCTTAATTAATGCGGCTCTCTTCCCGCGGACGCCGTCAGCCTGTCAGCGGGCCGAGTAGAAGAGGAAGTGAAATGGAGAAGAAGAAGAAGAAGAAGAAATCAGCATGGGGAAAAAGAATTGGTGGGGGGGGGGTTGACTAAACGGGTGGCGGAACGGGAATGAACGGAAGCTCGCCGCGAGGGTTTGCGTTTGCTAAGTACGTCGAAATCGACGCCGCGGGGTCGCGTTTGAGGGGGAGCGATACATATTTTCTATCTCCCGAGCGTGGATGTCGCGCCGTTCGCGGGCCCTCGGAGGAAGATGGGCAGCTCCGGAAGGAAGCGCAAATACGTCTGCGCGCGTCGCCGTGGCGATGCGGAAACGGGAAAGCAGTCGTCCGGCGCAAACGTGACGTAGAACATCATGTGAAAAACACGTGCCGCCATTTCGACATGTGGCACGACGCGGCTACACAAAAACTGCTGCTACAACCATCCAAAAATAATAACCCGTTTGCTTTTTATGACGTTTTTATATTCACACTTCATTGCGATTTTATTCTACTTGACAGTCATGAAAAAAAAAATCACCATAAGTCTGTCGATTGTGTTTCCAACATGATTGCCTCGAGTTATGTAACATGTACAGTAAATCATGTCGGAACTGTAACATAATTATCACGAATAACAGTAGGCGAGTAAAAAATAGATAATAGACACGACAATACAATAAATACAATAATTACAGTCGATAACTACAATAAGTAGCGTAAGGTGCATACAGTAAACAGCTCAAGTAACACAGTTAGCATAAACATAATAACGCAAGTTTAATCAGTCCGAGTGGTAGTTAGAATATTATTACAGTAAGTATCGTAATCACACCAATAATATAAGCATAAGTAACGAGACCTCGTGCCACAAGTCACAACATGAGAAGCTCGCACATCCAAACAAAATATTTTAATATCTGACCACGCTTATGTAGCACTTTTTATTGCCAAAATTGATTTTTCACTCTGCGATTATATTTATTGTATTGTTATAACATAAAAGGAATCACGTTATAACGTACAGCATATAATGTTATAACGTGATAGCGACGCTTTTTTTTGGGGGGGGGGGGTGTGGCAGCAATACGCTTCCGTAGTATTGCGTATGTCATTAAGGTCGCATAATTAGCATAAGTATCACGTATTACATGTAACATTTTTCAGCGCTAATGCTTTTTCATATTTTACACACAACACAACAAAATATTGCCCGTTTTCTTCAAAACGTTTGGCGGACGCCCAACCTGAGATCTAACCGGCATTTTTCATACCACCAGGGCCGATTGACCCCCCCCCCCCCCACCCAGTCCCCACCCCACCAAGTCCCGATCTCCTCTCGGGATTTGATCGTCTTCCCACGGATGCGTCTCACTCCATCTCGGCTAATTAGCGCGGCCGGCGGCGTCCGCGTTGATGGCCAAATGTCAGCCGCCGCCTCCAGTCGTTTGCTAATTGCCCGAATCAGAGGACCACGGTGCCGTCTGAGGGCATTGGACCCCCCCCACATGGATCTCCAAGTCAAATCGTCCTGGAGAGCACAACATCCTCTGCCAGTGTTCGCAGACGTTGATGCCACTCCAGACTTTTTGATGCTCATTAGCTTCAAAAGTCCGCGGCCTCCAGGAAGTCCAAACTGAGCCGGACTGAGGTCTAGTGCCAGTTTTCGAAGCTGGGCGGGAAAAATCGCTCAGTTTCTGAATTGTTCAGCCTCAAGGGCGAGTCATCAAGTCATGCTGCCAGTTTCCGACCAGACAGAACGAGAGAAACTCCAAGGAAATATTGACACCGTTGCAACGAGGACAAATTTTGCGTTTAAAGGATTACTGGCACGACGTGTGTCTTTTCAGACTTGTTTCCGTGGGAATATTTTGTGCGTCTACTCGCAATAGAAATGTGGACCAATTTTACCAAAGTCAAACTGGCTCCTTGGGATGAATTAAAAAAAAAACCAAAAACATTTGTGTCCCCGCAGCCGAGTCAAGTTTTGGGGCCGACGCATCAGATTTTGCCACCATCTCACAATGACACAATTTCACTTTTTTTTGTTTTGTCAGTTTCACGTCTACTGTCTTTAAAAGATAGGCGGCACGGTGGAACAGCCGGTAAAGCGTTGGCCTCACAGTTCTGAGGTCCCGGGTTCAATCCCGGACCTGCCTATGTGGAGTTTGCATGTTCTCCCAATGCCGGTGTGGGATTTCGTCTGGACACTCCGCTTTCCTCCCACATCCCAAAAACATGCGAGATTAATTGGATACTCTAAATTGCCCCTAGGTGTGATTGTGAGTGCGACTGTTTGTCTCTACGCGCCTTGTGATTGGCTGGCAATCAGTTCAGGGTTTACCCCGCCTCCTGCCCGTTGACAGCTGGGATGGACTCCAGCACTCCTGCGACCCTCGTGAGGATAAGCCGCGAAGAAAATGGATGTTTGGGGTGTTTCAAGTTATGCATAAGATCTTACAATGTTATGGTTCAGGGTGTGCGGGGTACAATCTTGCCCGTTGACAGCTGGGATTGGCTCCAGCACTCCCGCGACCCTCGTGAGGATAAGAGGTGAAGAAGATGGATGGATGGACGTCTGCTGTCTGTCTAGTATCGTTGACTCACATTTGTCAGCAATTGAACAAAATCGCTAGTACAGGTTCGGCTTTGAAGAATCCCGCCATCGGCAAAAGGACTCGAGAAGTTAGAGAAAGTGAAACAAAGTTGCAGTCCAGTCCAAATGCACATCAAAAGCGATAACTGCACGGAAACAAAATCATAAATTTGAAACAACACAATGACAGTCCCAAGTGGTATTAAAAGCCAATCAATAGAACCCGGGAGTGATATGCTCCCTCTTACGTGTTCCAGTTAGGAGGCAAGCGGCAGCATGTTACCATCCCCAAAATGGCCACTTTGAACCAAAATGGCAGACTTCAGACGTGACTTTTTGAAACGTTCTATGATAGGCGTGTCCGGCAAATTTCATGTTGCTGAGTGAAACGGGCTACAGGGGCTGCAATTTCCAAAATATGTCACGGATTAAACTGACAAATGGCCCCAAATGGCGCCCACCAACGCCGTTGTTGATTGTCTGGCGCACGGACCCTCCCGATAACGAGAGTACGTCGCAGCTTTTCCCTCTCAGGTTGGCGCAGGAGCGCGGCCGGCTACTTTTGTCATTTAAGCGTCCGTCAGCGCGAGAGCGGCAAGACGCTGCCAATTAGCGGCGGCGGACATCGCTAACAAGGTGGCGGCGGCCTGGACGAAAAACAAAAAAACAACCCTCTGGCCCTCGTAATGAGAGATCCTAGTTTTGGTCGCCGTCTGACACGGAATATGTTTACTTGACTTTTATTCTTCACCCAAAGCAGGAAAAGTTAGCAAAAAGCTCAGCGGCGTTGAACTTCTTAAAAATCACACCAGGAGCCCCACTCTAGGGGGCGCTCTTTACCTCCATTCAACGCTTCGATTACATACGAGAAGAAGACGAATTAGCAGAATTTTCTGTTTCATGGCGAGTCATCAAACGTTGCCGCCCACTTGCAATAAAAAAAAAAAAAAATGAAAAATGCAAACTTTCGCAGTTTGGCATCTTCCATTTGTTTGGTGAACAATTTTCTAATTTTGGTCCCAATCTAACAAAGTCTTTGAAGTACTCCTGGAAAGATCCACTTGTGTCCAACAAAAAGCACGATTCCGATGAAAATGGCTGACGCCTCCATACTCCTGATCCAACTTCCTGTTTTGCCACTTGAAAATGGCTTCCGGGCCAGAATTTTCACTGCAATTGCTGACAATCCAACAAGTGTGTCGTTTTTTGGAAGGCCCCAAACTGAGCAGAAAAGGCAACGTTCAACTTCTGCCGTTTTTTTTCAGACAGGACACTTTTTTGTGGCTCTACTCGTTATATGATATGATATGATATGATATGCAGATTGCCACCAAATTTCATGTTCCTGAGTCAGACTGGCTTTGGGCCCTGATTTAAAAATAATAACAAAAAAAAATAATATATATATATATATATAAAGGGGACATCACAGAGACAATGAATGTGTTACTGTACAAATCCTCCAATCTTTTTTTTTTTCCAGTGTTGTTTTTAATGGATACTTCCAGCCAAGGCACAAGATTCTAAATCTTTAATGATGAAATTCGTACGATTCGGTCGTGCAAAAAGTTATTAATAGATACACAGACCCAGGTGACCATTCATAAATCTATCTGAATAATTTATGAGGGACTTTGGTCCCAAAAAAAAAAGGGAGAAAATGGGGGGGGGGGGTGTTAGATAGAACCTGAGAAGGTGTGTGCGTCTGTGTGCGTCTGTGTGAGTGTGTGTGGGGGGGGGTGGGGGCGGGGGTGGGGGGGGGGTGGTCTTCGCTGTTAACTCGCTGCCCAATTTGATCAATCGCCAGCCTCCTGCCTCTTCAGTCAGAAAATTACAAATGGGAATCTTCAAATCTGAAGCCGTTTATCATTAAAGCGAGTGTGTGTCATTGTGTTCATATATATATATATAAATGTGCGTGTGTGTGTGTGCATCTTGTATTTCATGTTGTTGTCGTGTTTTTGTTTAAGATGATATCAGTGGTTTTCAAACTTTTTGGGAGACTTGAAACCCGGCCCATGAAAATGTATTGTTTTTCAATTGTGGCCATAAATGGTAATAGCACCTTTGGTGCGGGCGACGTGGGGTCGATTCCCGCTCAGTGATGGCGTCTACGTGGCCTGCGACTGACTGGCGACCGGTTCAGGGTGTGGTCCACCTCTCGCCCGAGGCCATCTGGGATAAGCTTCAGCACTCCCCGCGTGCCTTGTGGGGATAAGCGGTAATCTAGCAATAGCAATCTCAATTGACCGAGTAAACACTAACGATGCATTGAAATACGTTTTGTGCATGTCGGTAAAGACAGAAGTTTATTGAACTTGAACACAATTTACGTGTTTCCCCTAAACTCTGTGGAGAAAAGTCATCCGAGCTACGCGTCAAACCGTGACCACGATAAAGACATGAAATACTTCTGACATATTCACAAAATTCATACATATTCATTCAGCACATGTACTGTATGACACGGCTTATTTTGCTGTCTGCTCTTGTGTGAATATGTGAAAACTGCTGCCTCATCCAGTAGCAAAAATTGGTTAAACATGAGTAAAACGTAGTAAAAACTAATTGAAAAATAATTCAAATGGGAAAAAAGAAAGCCAAAAAAAAGTGAAATATTGAGAAAAAAAAGGGAATGAAAATGATTTCAATGTAAAAATTGTAAAACTACTACATGAGCTTTGTACGGAAGCGTATTACTGCCACCCCCCCCCCCCCCAAAAAAAGAAAACGTCACGTTTCACATCATTATTTGTGAAACTTAGCACATAATGATGTGAAACGCGACCTTTTTTTTGGTGTGGCACTAATAATAATTATGTGAAACTTATCACATAATTATGTGAAATGCGACCTTTTTTTTTTTTTGGTGTCGCAGTAATACGCTTCGGTACAAAGCTCATTTAGTAGTTTTACAATTTTTACATTGAAATCATTTTCATTCCCTTTTTTTTCTCAATATTTCACTTTTTTTTTGGCTTTCTTTTTTCCTATTTTTTTGGGAGGTGTGGCGGTAATACGCTTCTGTCGTTTTGAATTGATGACACTGGTAAAGAAGGAAAATATGTACTACTAAAGAGTAAAAAAAAAAAAATACATAATCCAAATATGGATGTTTTTCTAATTATAATTTGCCTGTACATTTTTTATTTTTTCAAAGCTAAAATTGTTGAAAGTGAGTGAGGAGTGGGGAGAAGTTTGCAAAAAAACTACTGGGAAAATTGAGTCCAAATGGTAAGTGTAAAAGTAAAAAAAAAACATTTGTGACAATAAGTGTAATTTGTAAAAACAAAAAAAAAAATTGCGTGAATTTGAACATTTACAGAAAATGATTTCCTTTTTGTCGTGGAAAACAATGATGCAAGGCTGGAGACTATGGAAACATTGTGTACCTTTGTGCATGTGCGCGCGTTGTGCGTCGACAGCGCACATAGACAAGTGGCGCATAGTGCGAAGTTATTATCTGCTTTGTTGAGCAAAGCATCATTTCCATGAAACGGAGGCTTGTGGTTGAGGTAGGGCACAAGTGGGGGGGGGGGGGGGGGGGGGGGGGGGAGAGATCATTGGCCCTTGGGGTTAGCGTGGAACTTGTAACTCCCCCCCCCCCCCCCCCCACACACACACAGACGCCTCCGCCGGCCTCTCTTGTTGCGACGCAGCCAGTCGATGATGGGACGTTGCAAAGTCCAGCATTAAAGTGTGATAGATGAAGAGCGGGGGGCAGTCATACAAATCAATGAGTGTAGCATCGGTGTCATTAGCCGCCGCCGCTAGCTGCCATAAATCACGCCATGATGGGCTGTCGCGTCGGGGACCGACCCACCTGAGGGGGGCGGGGGGTAGGACAGGGTAGCAGGGGGGCGTGCGGTTCCTGCGTGAAATGATGATGACTCAGTAAATAGCAATTAGCGACTGTGACACCAAAAAAGTGCAAAAGTCTGGTGAATTTTTAGGACGACTTGTTTGCAAAGAAAGAAAGAAAGAATTCCCTCATTTGTACATCATGGAAAACTAAGACAATGACAAATGTGAGATTTGGGGATTTCGTGCGATGTCACATGGATGCTAGCAGTCGTACGCTAATACTCACATTTGAAAAATGCACGGGTGTGGTCAGTCATGCCCGCAGATATAAAGTTGCAGGTGTTTGTTCCGTTTGCAATTATGAGTGTGGCCCTTTAAGAGCGGAGGCGGGAGGTGTCAGGTAAACTAGGAAGTAGAAGTAGGCTGAACAGCAGCTGGTTGTTAGAGACCATGTGCTTCCGTGTTAAAATTTTTTTTTTTTTTTTTTTTTAAAAAAGATGTCAGGCTGTGGTTCACTCACTGCGCCGGATCGGTTTTCACGTGCGCCGAGCGCGTGCGACAAGTGCGCAATTGCGCAGTGGCGCAGCTTCGAGGGAACATTGGTCGCCAAATCGCAGTGACAGCTGCATGTAGCGACTAAAATGGCAAAAATGGACAACGATAGACTAAAATCTACTGTAATAGTACCTAATGGACGGACGAGAATACAGCGTGCTGAATTGGGTCGACCCGAACGGTTTGGTCTGAACTTGCTCAACTAGACCAGAACCTACTTTGATTCCCTGGCGCCTGGTGGAATACACTACACCCTCAAATAATAAAACATACTGGATTAGACTAAATTAGACCGATGATTCGACTTCTCCTTGCTGGACAGGCTATAACGGACTAGGATGAAGTAAAACTAAGAATGGTTTTGAAGCAACATCAAAATTGGAGACTAGAACCGCATTGACTAGACTACAACTCACTGACTCCACCGCAATCTACAGGAGGAGCTACACATTCTTAGAATTGACTAAATCAAACTCAAATGTCTTGAAGCTACGACAGTAGAACAGAACAGAGTACGTCTGAAAAGAAGACTAGACTACAACCAACCTGCCGACTTGACTGCAACGGAACAGAGTCTAAAAACTTACTCGATTTACTTGAAACCACTGGACTTATACTGGAAGGAATACACTGTAACCTGCACAAATTGTCAAAATCTACTACAGTAGACTACAATCTCGTAACATAGGCTAGACCTGATCTACTAGAACCTGCGTGAATCGACTAGAACCCACAAGAATGGAACTTAGCACTGTAGACTGGCTTAGAACCTGCTTTTTTTGGTCGTCGTTTTTCGTTTTTTTACTGTTTTTTGGGGGGGGGGGGACGAGTATGCAGGTGAGTAAAAGAGCCGAGTTGTGGGAAGACGAGGCATTAATCAAGCAGGCGCCTCAATTAATCAAAGGAAGAGCGTCCCCCGTCCCCCATCCCGCGACCCCGCCATCCAAAGCGGGACCCGAGTGTCAATAGCGGCCTCAGCGACGCGGCCAGCCGGAACCAATGAAGGCGACCGCTCAATAGTCAGCGGCGTGACCGTCACGCCGTCCTCCCACACCGACCGTGTCCACGTACGCGGCGCCGATAAATAAGTACTTTGCGCAGCGATACATTCATACACACAATAGGACAGCGACTGAACAAATGTACCCGAAAATACCCAGCAAAACTTTTTTTTTTTTTTTTAAGCGTTCAACGGTTATCTTGACGAACGAATCCCCCGACTTTTCCAGTTATGAGCCGCCGCTTGTCAGCTTAAAAACAAAAAATCTACAATTGAGGATTTGTTTGTTGCATTGTCATCATCATTGCAGTACGTTGTAGTCTAACCTTTTAAGGTCTGTTCTAATTTAGTCGGCACAAGTCTAGTCTAGTCAACAAATTGTGGTCTCATCTATGTCGTTTCTGTTCCGTTCGCGTGAACTCCATCCATTGCAGTTGTAGACCGTTTCATTGGGTTGTCGGCTTTTCTGGTAAGCTCTCATCGTTCCAACAAAGAAAAGTCGAATTAGCACGTTCCGCTCTAATATAATCCATGCATCCATCCATTTTCTAGGCCACTTATCCTCCTCACAAGGGTCGTGGGGACTGCTGTAGCCTATCCCAGCTGTCAACGGGGAGGTGGCGGGCTACCGGTCGCCAGCCAATCGCAAGGCACATCAAGACAAACAGCCGCACTCGCAACCACACCAACAGGGCCATTTTAGAGTGCCCAATTAATTTTGCGAGTTTTTGGGATGTGGGAGGAAAGCGGAGTGCCCACCCGGAGAAAATCCACGCCGGAACCGGGAGAACATGCAAACTCCACCCAGGCGGGGCCGGGATTGAACTCGGGACCTGAGAACTGTGAGGCCAATGCTTTCCAGCTGCTCCACCGTGCCGCCCCTCTAATATAAGAATAATCCAAAAGTTCCGTTGGTCGCGGTCTATTCCAGTAGGTTCTAGACCATTTTTGGAGGTTCTCATCTATCCTAGTAAATTGTAGTTCACCGGTAGGGTCGAGTCTTATCATCAGATTGTTGTCTTATGAACGACTTTCTTGTCAGTTATAGTCCATTCCAGTCAGTGGCAGACTGTCTCATTTATCTAAGTCGGTTCTAGTCACTCCAGTTGGAAGAACACAGTCGGGTTCTTGTAGTCTTGTTGATTTTTTTTTTTTGCTTGATAGTCGTCTTTTCTAGAAGGTAATTGTTCACTCCTGTATCTTGAGAAGGATCGGCGGAATGGAAGATGGATGGACGTATCTCTAGACTTTACCGGTACTGGAGGTCCTGGTCTATTCATGCAGTTCTAGCTAGTCCAGTAGCATCAGATTCGGTCGACATGTTTAAGTGTCACCTGGTAAATTGTGTTCATCTATTACTGTAGAGTCCAGACAGCGCTTGCAGCGTATTGCCAGAGTTTCCAGTTGATGACGGTCAGGTCGAGGACAGTCTGGTGAGCTCTCGTCTATTCCGGCAAGTTTTAGGCACTCCCAAAAATTAGTCTGCAAGTTGTTGTCGGTTGAAGTCGAATTCAAGTAGGTCGTAGGCAAACCTGGCAGGTACTAGTTTATCCTCGTCAATTTTCATCGAGTCAGCGGGTTGGGGTTTAGATCGAGTGGAATCTGTTCCAGTAGATTCGAGGACATTTCCCCTCTCGAATAGACTTCACCCCACGATATGAGATGGTCAGTGTATTTGTTCCAGCGAGACATCCAGAATAAACCCAAACGTTTTGTGTCGTGTTGTAGCGTTTAATAGAAGTAAAAAAGCACGAGAGGGTGAAATGAAAGCAAGCCTCGCTTAGGCGCCGGCTCCGCTTAAAAGGCCGATTTTCTTTCTTTCTTTCTTTGTCTTCGGTGGGAATCAAGTCGACGCTCATTTCCACGCCGGCCCGCGACTAAAAATGTGAGCGCGTCCCGAGGGAGCCACTCTGCATTTCATCTGCAGAAATTAAAAATAATCATCTATTTATGAACAAAGGCTCGACGGGCACAGTTTGTTCTACGATTCCGTGTCGTGTACGCTAGTCAACTAAATCAATTATTTCCTCTCATCTTTTTTTTTTCTTTGGGAAATTAACATCGCGTCTTTTGCTGGTTTCACAACTGACTTTTCAGTTAATTTCTTTTGGTCCTGTAAGTCTCTCTGATGATAAAATCGAGGCAGGATCTCCCTGGTAAATGTAGCCCGGCAGCCATGTTGTTTGTAGACAAGACTACAACTCACTAGAATCTACCCGAATGGTCTCCAACAAATCGAAAGCAATAACAACGAAAGAAAAAAATAACTTTCCGAAATGACACGACAGTTTGCTGACTGGGCTTTCCTACTGGACTATCTAGAACGTCGTAGGATACACTCGAACCAGCGAGAGTTGCCTTGCATCAACTGGATGACACGAGAGTCTACGAGAATGAAATTTGTTATACTTGACTGCTGACTAGACTTGAATGTACAGGAGTGGCTTACGAAAATCATCTATAAATTCCCAAAGCGTGCACGAACCCAATGAATGACGAATGGTCTCCAACCTACTGGACTCACAAAGGGTTAAATCCGAATTGATCGAGTTTTGATTGAACTTGCGCCCATGAGAGTTGATTAGAAAGAATGAGACAAGTCTCGAGTGCCTGAAAACGACATTATGACCTTGGGGACCTCAGCCTAGAGGTTGTTCCGTCGTTTCCATTGGGGTGTGTTCGTGTCTTGTGGTGTCTGTTGTGTTGCGTGAAATTGCTCAACGCTGGCGCTCATTAGGGTGGACGCGCGGCGGCAGGCGGCCGCCTGGGTGTCGAGAACGCGGGGACTTCGCTTGCTCACCCGAGAAAGACCACTAAAGCGCTTCCGTTAAGATCCGGAGTGCTTTTGATGCACACGTTGAGTCTTTTTGACGCTTCACCTCTGACCGCAGCGCAGCCTCCTTCTTCTTTGACCCCTTTCGGCCACGTCGGGTCACGTTCAAAAGCCAAGAACCTCTTCTAACACGCGAACCTTGAAGAGTTAGAAAAGCTCAGGCAGAGTTAAGTTTTCGAACACGAAGACAGCGACACTAGATGTATGATTGGACAACGGAGACATTTCTTCATCAGTCATTTAGCCGACACTTTCACGCGAGCGACATTCAATCGCTTTGACAGCAAAGTCACAAATCCAATCCAGTTGATGAAAGTGAATAAGAAGATAATTTCATGATGATTGCCGTTTGGGCGATACCCAAAGATTCAACAGATGGAAGGTAAAAACACAAGTAGGATGAATCCTGGTCTTTGGTCTGTTCAAAGACCTCAAACTTGGATTCTTTAATCCTCATTTTGTGGTATTCAGATCGCACTGATTCCATGTGGTTGTTCGTAGGAAAAAAAAAACAGGACAATAGATACAAGATCAATTTGATGAAAGGGATTACCAAATTCGGATCATTCTCATCCAGATTAGTTTCATGTTTTTTAAACTAGACCTTGCTAATGCTAATGAAGTAGCTAGATTTGACCAGAACAGACTAGAACCTCCTAGAATGACCAAGTACCTGTTGTTGTAGACGACATCAGATAAAAATTTCTGACCCGACTGGAGTAGCAAGAGTACAGTATATGCTACCAGAATCGGCTAGGATGTACTAGAATAGTCTAGACCAGGGGTGGTCAATGTGTCGATCGCGATCGACCGGGCAATCACACGACGGCGTACCAAAAAAAAAAAAAAAAAAATCATCCATCTCGTGGCTTGATTCAGGTGTGGCAGATGCGTCGATCACACACACACATAAAGGTGCCTTCTAGAAAGATGGCCGACTATTTACGGTCTCTCTTTTGCTTTCTCCACGGCAGTCGCGGTGATCATCCTTTAACAGAATGTCAGAAACTCGAGGTTACCCCATCAAAACGTAGAAGCATCGGCAGACCCGGAACACATTTTTGAGCCTCCGCGACTCCCCGACGGCCCATCAGCAATTTCTTGATCGGTCGGCTTTGAGAAAACCTCGCGAGACTGGAATATGGAGAAAACAACGGGAGAAAATCCAACGTTTCGGGTAAACGAAGCTCGCCGTGCCCGCCAGGGACTTGATGTCAACGAAGCTTTGCGGACTCAACTGCGGACAGAAGACCAACTCGTACGGCAAGGAATTTATCGGGGACGAGGACGTTTCATTCATCACAACCAGGTCACACACACGCATGCACACGTGCACAATAGTAGACGATATCGGCAAGTTTAAAAATGTCTAATGTATTCCCAGGGCTACTTTTGAATATTAATAAAAGCTCAATTATTAATGTTGCCGTCGGCGTGCCAGCGCTACGAGCTTTAATTAGTGTAGTGTACTCGCGCACAATTACACACTCAGCATTGACGGCCATTTGGCTCCGCGGACTTTCTTGTTGTTGTCAACACGCTCATCTTCCTCTTCCTCTTCCTCATCTTCTCGGGCCTCATCAAAAAGGTGATAATGAGACAGATTGAGGCCGCTTTGCAGATGATTAGGAGAAGGACGGCCAAGGGGACCGTGTTTACGCCCAGCCACGAAAATGATATGTGGATCTGGTCCAGTTGGTCGGGGCCTCGGTTAGGTTTGCTTTTTGGATCGCCTCTTCGGAGGAATTATTGCTGTGAGGGAGGAGTAAGTAAATACTCGAGTACTGAGTGAAGGCGGGGAACCAGATCTTTCTGATCAGAGCGTGGACGTCAAGCAGACAAAAGTTCGTGATGTGCAAATTCAGGTCACAAAAATGAATAAAATTGCCGCAAAATAATAAACGTGAAAGCAAATTTAGTTCGCCACAGGAAACTCTAAAAAGGGAAAATGCAACATGCATATACTGTATCATCTGTCTGATGGAAAACCTCTTGATCCAAATATGGTCAAGCTTTGAATTTTTTGACAAAGCGATTAGTTATTGGTGTGTGCTCAAGTAGTCTGTGATTATTTTCAGTCCATATTTTTAACCAATTCAACTCTTCTGTGTTATGTGACAGAAGAGTCTCTGCTGGGATGAAGAAGGGCAAAGTTTATAAAACAGTGGTGAGGCCGGCCATGATGGACGGATTCGAGACGAGAGGTGGCGCTGAAGAAACAACGGGAACCAGAACTGGAGGTGGCAAAATGACGATGTTGAGGTTCTCGCTCGGAGCGAGCGGGTCGGATAGGATGAGAAATGAGCTCATTAGAGGGAGGGACAGACAAAGTTGGAGGTTTTGGAGACGAGGTTCGATCGAGAGAGCAGACTTCCGTGGTTTGGACATGTCCGGAGGCGAGAGGGGGGAGCACGGTAAGGATTAGGGATCGCAACCGGTAACCGAAACCGTAATCGGACTTTCGAAATCGGTTAAAATTTCCAATCATTTCTTCCGGTTCCGGTACTCCACGTTGCGCTATTTTTTCAATATCATTTCCACTTTTTTCAAGGTTCGCTGTTAGAGTAAAGGCGGACATTCAGTTAAATCAAACATGGCATCGAGGAAACGCTCCAAAGTATGGGAGTACTTTACAAGAAGTTGGAGCGCCGGAGAAAGAGGAGTCGGAGTCGGAGTGTCGGACACAGGAACAAAACTTGTTTTATTGGCAGACGCCAAAACACTACTCACGTAACTCTGTGAACTCGTCACTCCGGAAGAGCAACAACAAAAACAGTCCGTGCGGAACCGCGCACCCCAACTCGTGGTCCCGCGGGTGAATTATGTAAACACCGCAATGGTACCGGTTTTAAAACCGGTTAATCGTTTTTTTGCTACAGGTGTTCGGTTAAAACCGGTTCTGAAAGTAAGCGTTTTTTTTTTTTGCGATCCCGAGTAAGGATGGAGCTACCAGGGAAGAGAGCGAGAGAGACGAAGACCAAAGAGAAGATTGATGGATGTTGTGAGGGAAGACATGAGGACGGTCGGGTGTTAGGGAGGAGGATGCACGAGATGGTCTTAGACGGAAAAAGACGACACGCTGTGGCGAACCCTAACGGGACAAGCCGAAAGGAAAAGAAGAAGATTTTCAACCAATTCAAGGCGCTTGAGAATCAACGTATATCCTCTGATTCTGTGGAATCCCTGCAGCAATTTGAGGGTCGGCTTGGGTTTTTTTTTTGGACAATAATGAGTGAAAGTAGTTCATTGAGCTACTTTTGAGCAAGCCGCTTTTGTGAAAATGTCTTTGGTGCAGAATTGGAATGATCGGCCACGAAGGTAAATCACGATGCAGATTCATTTCCACTTGTTACTCCGCTCATCGGGCTCATTTTATTATTTGGCTCTTTGACCTTTGGGGGGGGAGACCACACAAGATAAATAAACAGCCGTTATTTCAATCTTTTTCCTGATAACTGGACAAAAAGTGACAATTCAAAGAGTCGTCAACGGCCTGCAAATCTGCTGCGCTTCAGTCCTTCAAGCGCCGCCTGCAATTTTGGCCTCCTTTCGGCGTGCAGTTGACCGCCGCCGCCGCGGCGAAGGCGCCAAATGAGCGGCGTTACGACGAAGGGATGACGACCTAATAAGAAATTGATGCGACACGCTGACTGAGACGTCCCCACGCCGACGACCGTTCACTTCGCTTCACGCAGACGACCATTCATTTCACGGCTCGCCGGGCCGCTGACGATCAAAGGAAAATCCTCCAAATGAGATCCTGACACCGACAGCGCTCTTCATACGGCGGAAAAATAGATCCGAAAAGACAAGAGGACGCAGGAAGAAGTCTTTGATTTTTCCTCTTGGGTCAGACAAATTGGACAAGTGACAGAATATTGAGCATCTTTCAAAAAAAAAACGTGGAGCCTGAATTTATCCAGAATTAGTCTTCATTTTTTTTTCAAGTCAGACGAAATTACGACACATTTTGCATATATCTGGTTCAGTTTTCATTTTTGAGGGATTCAAATGACTCTACCGGTTTACTGGAGAGGAACCGAGACGAAGCCAAAACAGTGTAAGAAAAAAAAAATGAAATAAAAGTGCTCCATATACAGCAGAGGTGTCAAACGTGGTTTCCCTCAGACAGACACCTTGGGACTTTACGACAAACCATCTACATAAAAAAAAAAAATGGATCATGATTTACATATACAGTAAATGTTAATTTGGAAATTAGAATTCAAGGATAACAGTTTTCTTCACCAATTGTCAAAAAGCGGTTTTAGTATATCAAAAAATATCCTTATTATCTGTTTCCAATGACAATTTGCAGTTTTTGCAGTTCTTCGCAAGAATTGTAGAAGTTTAGACGCAAATTCCCTTCGAGGGCCACGACGTAGTGGGCCACATCTGGCCCTGGGCCTCGGGTTTGACACCTGTAATATTAAGTGAAGGCCTCAATCGGGCTGAACAGGGGGAAGATTATATTCCCTTCCTTTAAACCGATTTGGAAGTCAAATAAAATGTTTAGTCGGGCTCGTCAGGCTCCGTTCTGTCTGTGCCTTGCTCTGCCTTGACGGTCATCAAATCAATCTCAATCTGAATTTATTTTGGAACTTGTATTTTGTTTTATGAAGCTGTTGCTTTAAAAAAAAATGTAAAAACATTTGCAACGACTTTGCCGAATAGACGACCAACGCGATGTTTACTGACAGTAGATGTGCGCCTGTCCACGTGGAGAAAACTGAAGAAACAATGTTGACCTGACGTCTTCCACGGGGGACTGATTTCAATCGGAATAAAAAAAGTCTCCATTCTAAATTTGGGCGTGGCTTTATCCAGATTTCATTTCATTCATGCGCAGTTTCATCAAGAACATTTTTTTGGGTTACATCAAGTTTTGCTTCGATTTCAAGGAGCTCCAACAACCCGTTTGATGACTGCAAAGTTTCAGCCAGATCCTGCGTTCGACCGACTTTATGGCTTTTATTTATTTAAGGAACTCAAATGAATATGTGGACTGCTCATAGCTCTGAATTATTATGGAACTGAATTGACAAGGCGGATGGCCTTATAGCTTTATTTTTGTTTTCTCTTCATCTATAGCTTTGTTCTGACTTGATCCTGTCACGACCCATCGATGCGGGAGAGGACCCAAGTGCAGGACTCCGGAGACGCAGAGGCAGTTTGTGGAAAAGCGTTTATTCGTTCCAAGGTCGGGGTTCAGGCACAGACAGTCAACCGGAGCAGCGGTAACCGGGACGTCAGGTGTAGAAGGCAGGTCAGCGGGCAAGCAGGGATCGGTACACTGGAGATCAGTCGGAGAGAGCAGCAGTCTTACGAGCTTACGGGGTCGGTCGGAGGAAAGGCGGAGGTCGGTACACAAGGGTTCGGGATCAGCAAACGAGGAAGTGCCGGAACGAGGCATGGATGGCAACGATCTGGCAAAGCCGGACCGTCCGCCGGGTCCTATATAGATACTGGGGTTAATCATCAACGATGAGGCGCAGGCGTGCGCCAGGGCTGGTACCGGCAGGACCATGACAGACCCAGGATGACAACATAGCTGGATGTAGAACCTGCATTTATCTTGGTGAAGTGGATTTTTGTTCTTGTTTCTCCAATTTCATGACGGCCGCAAAGCTTCATCTGGAACCTGCATTTATCCAGATTGCGTTCGATGATTTATTTTTTTCTGCATTTCTTTGTTTTTTGCGGGGTTGGTACGGAAATGCCGACGTCGTTTTAGCCCGGACGACCCGGAAGGCTCCTTTGTCCGAAGGCCGCTATGATCTGTGCTGATTTTTCAATTTCCACGGATCGGAACGACTTTGCGGACGACCTCGTAACTTCCCACCCGGCGCCTGCGTTCACCTGTGTTCATTTGGGGTTTTGTGCAAAAACTAGTTACCTTCGACCTCTCCGGGTAACGCCGGACACCCCTCTTCTAGTTGTCCAGCGCGCACTCCCCCCCCCCCCCCAGCGTGTACTCTATATTTATTATCCAGGCTGGCACAGTTGATAGATGGGCCGGCCGCTCAATTACAAGGGCACAACATTGCCTTTCCGAGCCCGTCGCCTGAAAAAACGCGGCGCCTCTCTTTCTCCTCTCATTTTTCCCCGTCCGGGCGGGGAATGATATAGAGGAGCGCTGGGGGGTACTTTTGCTTGTCAAGCGCCAGCTCAGCCACCCCGCCCCCCAACACACACCCCCGCACTCGCGAGATGGAGAAGAGTCCGATGACGGCGGCCGTTTGGGCGGACATCTTGCAAGCCCGATGTTGAGCTATGTTTCCACTGCGCCCCGAGGGGAGTCGAGGGGCGGGGGGGGGGGGGGGGTGTGTCATATAAAATGCTTGTAAATTTGCATTAGGCTCAATCCATCACGATAGGCCTGCTGAGGGAAAGGGGTGGGGTGAGGACGGGGCGGGGGGCTGCGCTGAAGACATGGCTACGTCCAACTCTGACTGATTTCTATTTGAGCGAGTCCAAAAGCGACAATTTGCTAAATTGTCCAATTGTTGAGTGTGGATGAAGAAGAATGAATTTTGCCAAAATGTCAACAATAACACAAAAAAAGATTTCAGAGTTGTGCACGTGATGCCCCCCCCCGAGTATTTCAGCACTTAAGAGCCGTGCATGGAGGAACTGAATGTGAACCATTCCTCCGATAGCAGCCACAGAATGTTCGAAATTGCTTTAAAACTAATGCATAAAAATAACGTTTACATTCAGAAAAACATTTTTTTTTTTTAGGGAGGGGGGCTGGAACAGATTGAATTTCAATTCATTTCAATGGAGAAAAAAAACGTGTACAATACTGTAAGCCTCCATTTTTTTTCTTTTTTTTTTTCAGTTCCTTGGGGCGCACAAACAAGAAGACGGAGGTGACATTAAAACGTTGCCCTCCCGGCCCACACCCAGCTGGGGGGTCTGGCAAAATTGCCAACTCTTCAGAGGTATCGTTATTATATTAATGATGGACTTGCAACAAAGCCAAAGTATCATCCTTGAGTCTCGTTCACGGGACAAGCTCCTACACACAGATGCAACGGTGTCTTCCTCCAAGTGGCCGAGGACAAGTCCATCATAACCAAAAAATGGGCCACGTCTTTTCACCCAAAACTGCACCTTTGTTCATTTCATCTGCTCGCCCCGGCTCAGAACTGCAACTGGCCCGTCTCTCGCGTCCTCCTGATCAGAAGAAAGACGACTTCTTGTCCGTCATTTGTGCAACTTTTCCAGCGAGTTAGGCGATAAACCCAACAGCGACCAATCACCGCAGCGACGCAAACCGAGCGACCGTCGCCAACCAGACTGTCGGGCAAACGCCGCACCGGATGGAAGCAGGAGCTAAAATAGATCACGTTTCAATTAAAGAAGACTTTAAAAAAAGAAATGATGGGGGGGGGGGAATTGCCATGATCTCAGATCTTAATGATGAAAAAAAGGTGGTGGAGGAAGGAAAGAGCCCGAAGCGACCACTTCTGGGGGCAAAAGGGAGAGTGGGGGGGGGGGGTCTTCATTCATCATTATTGTCATGGGGCTTTGGCAAATGATAACAATTTGTCTTCATCGCTATTTTTAGGCGATGAGTCACAATAGGCAATTTTGGCGCCAGATGGGAGAGAGCGACAGCGACTCCGTCTTTGGCGTCCTCCGGGACCGTTTGCTGAATTAGGATTCTCCGCTCATCGTCTTTATCGCGAGCATGCGAATGCAAGTCCACTCATCCTCGTACAGTAGATCGATTTGTTTTGGGGCAATGCCACAAAATCTCTGATGGGAATGACCAATATTTAGCGCACTCGCCAATGGAGCCGGCCTACCACCAATGGACCCCTCCGACTGGCGGTCTTAAGCTCCGCCACCTTAGCTGCACTTGCCGTGTCCCGCAAGCTTCCAAAATTGCACGTTCCCCGAGCGCACCCGAGGACCGTTTTCTTCGTAACATGAACTTTTCCGAGCGCAGGCTACTGGCAACCGGCATTGCTTGTGGGGCAATATGGCGGCAGGGGCGTGGCTATCTGATTGGCTATTACTGGACGAGTGATTGACAGGTCGGAAAGGTCCATTACTTCAGTGATGGCGGATTGTTGTTGTTGACTAAAATTTCACGCTACTCGTTTCCGGGAGCTGAAATTTCAGAATGTTTGCCGGAGTTCAACCAAACTGAATAATTTTGATCCAATACTTTGATTTTTGGCCTTTCACTGGGACTGATCAAAGTCCGCCTAGCAGGGCAACTTCAAATAGGAAATTGAAATGGCAGAAAGTTTTGTAGGTGTACTCATAACGGACACGCCTCCAAGTCAAAATGGTTTGTTTGCAACAGAGATGATTTTTAGCGCTGTTGAGTCCAAAATCAGTCTAGCGCTGCCCACAAAAGCTGAATGAATCCCTTTTTCAATTTCATTTGTCTACTTCTAGTGAGAGCGGCACGGAGGGCGACTGGTTACGGGCACCGGGGTTCAAATCCCGGCCTCGTCTTTGTTTTGCATCTTCTCCCCGTGCCTGTGTGGCTTTTCTCCAGGTGCTCCTGAGATTTGTTGGAAACTCTCATTTGCCTTTAGGTGTGTGTATGTGTGCACTCACGTGACCCTTGTGAGGATAAGTGGCTCAGAAAAATGGATGGTAGGAAGTTTGTTTTTGAAGGTCCCCTGTTATTAGCCCAACTCACCCAGCCATGACTGATTTCTGTAGTGATTGTAGAGAACTGTAGTAATTGTTGTGAAATACGAAAGAATCAAAATGCTAAACGCCAGTTTCAGCGCGACTTTGGGCCTTCTTCCAGGTAGGATAAGGCAAAAATGTTCACCAGTGGCAGGAAACAAAATTCTTCCACACCTGTAATTAGCCCACCTCAACCAGGAACGGCCGATTTCCGACCAAGTGTCCGACTTCCTTGAGACTTTCTCGTGGTTCTACTCCCGCTAGACACGTCAAGCAAATTGCATGCCGCCTAGACGAAAAAAGGTGGGCTGCGGACTTTAGCAACTAGCGCTCCAAGTAAGAACGCAAAGCCTCTTTCACTGGCAATGTCTTTGGAGGAAAAAGAACACGTCCGGGAAGCCACGCAGCACGTGACGCCCCCTGGGGACCCCGCCGATGACGGTCCGACGGTAACAAACGAGAAGTAACAACCAAGTAACGCTCGAGTAACGACTGACTAACGCTCGGCGAACGTTAGTAAAACATTCTGCGGCGTTTAAAATTAAACGTCGATGAACGCTGGTCTCGGCGAGAACTTTTGTGCATGTTCCAAACTTGTTTTTCCGGACCGGCGTTCTCCGCCGATTCCCAGCGATCACTGACGTTCGCTAGCGTTCAAACGAAGCTCTTCCGGCGCTTTCCCGGCGAGCGCGGGCGACTACCAACGTTTCCTCAAACGCTAGAGAACGCTGACCGGAACGTCGTGGTGTGACGGGGCCTTAACCCAAAGACGATGGACCAGATCAGCACGACTTTGGGCGTTCTTCCAGGTAGGATAAGGCAAAAATGTTCACCAGTGGCAGGAAACAAAATTCTTCCACACCTGTAATTAGCCCACCTCAGCCAGGAACGGCCGATTTCCAACAAAGTGTCGGACTTCCTGGAGACTTTTTCGTGGTTCTACTCCCGCTAGACACGTCGAGCAAATTGCGACGTGAAACCGCCTTCGTGGACTGAATTTTCAACATTGACGGAACGCTAACGATCCATTTTTGAAGGGACCACCATGACCTGGAAGTCGCAGTTTTCGACTAAAATGTGAATTTTTCCTGCATTTTTCCAAAAATGGCTTTATGAAACTTTTTTTTTTAAAGATTGACGTGTCTACCAATTTTTTTTTTTTTTTTTTATGTTGCACGCTCAAACTGCTTTCAGGGACGAAATTTTGGTCATGAACCCCCTATCCCTATCAGAAAGGGTGACTTTTTGAGTATGTAGAAGCCGTCAACCCTCAGCGTAACCATAAGTAAGAAACGAAGCAATTTTTCCATAAATAAAATAAATGAAAAGTGCTGCGCTGGACGGTTATGTCACTAAACGAAGATGCATGAGCGAGTCAGAGGTGTATGTTGAAGGTGAAAAATCAGCGATACACCAAAAAGCATAAGTGCTCATATAATTAAGTCTCTGGGGGAGGGGGGGGGGTGATTACTCACAAGTATGAGAGATGACCATAAACAAGCAACTTTGATAGACGGCGGCAAAATGTTGACGAGGGACAAGGAGACATTATTATTCGGCGCCGCGCGTGTTAGGTCACCACGCGATGAAGATAAATAGGCGAGCGGCGGGACACGCGGGGAGGTTGTAATTGACGTCGAGCGCCGACGGCGACCCGGTGACCCGGCCAAATTATTTGCGAGCGCGTCAACCGGGCCGAGGTGGGGAGGGGGCGTAACGCTCGCGAGGGGGCGTCCAAACTCCTCTAATCAACGCTTAATGAAATTGGCTTAGCGCCTCGCCTTTGATGCGTCTCGAGCAAAAGTGCAGTCGCCGGCGGATTTTTTTGGTCACATTTTCCGGGCGGCGATGATGTCATTGGACAAAACGGCAGTTGAAAGCTATAACCCCCAAGTTGTTTTTCTTTTTTTAAATGTATTGATTTCATTTGTACTGCTTTGGTCATATCAAAACTGTTGTAATGCACACTCCACGTCCATAGGGGGCCACAACGCACAGAAAATAAATTAGAAGACGAGGGGAGGGAGGACAACGGTGGAAACTTCCACGACTTGCTGTCATCGGATCGTGCTTTGTTTATGTTCAATTGTTGTGAAATATGAAAGATTGAAAATGCTAAACGCTAACCCGAAGACGGCGGAGCAGTTCAGCACGACGTTGGACGTTCATCCAGGTGGGAAAAGGCAAAAATGTTTGTTCCCAGTGGAAGGAAAGAAAATTGTTCCTCGTTATTTGACCGCAGCAGTTATCGACAAAACGCACAAACGGCATGAATGACGATTTGAGCCTTTTTCTCTCTTGGCCAGTGTTTGAACGTGTCACTTGAAAACAAGATGTCGCACGCGTACCGATTCTTTTGTGTGCTACTCCACCTCGGGAACGCTGATATCCGATTTCCTCGGTAGGGGCGAGGCCCCGACCATCCTTCCGGAATGACACATTCTCTGGATCCCGCCCTCCGTAATTTATGAGCCGTGTCTTCGTCGTCCGCGGCGCCGTGTAGCGAGCTAGCGCCGCCGCCGCTGAAGACGCTATCGATTCGGAGTTGATTAAACGTCCTGCTGCTTTGCGGCAAATTAGCAGGAGTTTAATCAAATCACAATCGATAGCCGCTTAATAAGCAGAGCCCGCACGCATGCACAAAATACCCAAGTGAGTAGAAGAAGTGACTTTCGCCTTATAATAGCCGCAAAACAGAAGGCGTTTGCACGTTAAATAGAGGACGCGTCAGCAATTATACGCACACTTGAAAGACAACCAGACAACAAATACGCACTTTGAGAAAAATGAATCCACTGGAACCAACCCCAACTCTCCATTCATGGAAGTGAAATATCTATTATATCATTTCATATTGGGGTTTGTTTACTTCATCTTTTAAGTGCCAATTGGCAGAGAGAAATCAAACTTTGCTCACTTTTGCAATGAGATCCACCAGTAAAATCCAACCTTCGCAATCATGCTAATAATTCAATTTCTGTTATCATTATGAGAAGTTAATAAAAAAAAAAAATTGTGTATAATCCCACCGGCAATTTTTTTTTTTTATTCTAACACTTTGCTACTCATTTTATAATCATGGATTTTTTTTTTTTTTTTTAAGAATGACAACACTAACAACTGCAATAAATTACAACATCCTGTTTAATATGCCACCATTGGGCTTTCATTGAAATTGTACGAATTAATTTTAAAAATGATCTTGCTAACTGATGTTGAATGTCCTGTGATATGAAAATTACACTTTATTTTCTGCTATTTATGCGCATCACGTTACGTTCCGCTAAGAGAGCTTAACTTAGCCAAAATATGGTTCCATATCTGAAGGGTTTTCTATGTAAAGCTGGTTGGTGTAGTGCAGGGGTCACCAACGCAGTGCCCACCCACGGGCGAATGGTGGCCCGCGAGGACCACATAAGGCGCCCGCGAGGTATGTTCGAAAAATACCATAGGCCACAAAGTGTTACTATTAGTATTTGCGCTTTAAATTCTGAATCTGAGTTGCTTAGGTGAATTCAAATTTTAAAATACCTGTAATGTCATTTACTGCAATAAATTAAAACAAAAATATTTGACGTACGTGTCATGAACCGAGTCTGAAGCTTGCCGCAAACAAGTCGTACGATCGGTGCTCACGAAGTAGGCCTCGGCCTCAAAAAGGTTGCTGAGCCCTGGTGTATTATATATTCCCATCTATGCAATGAATTCATGCTTATAGTTGCATTTACCAAAGAAAATCAAGTCAATAAATCCGTCTTTCACTTCAAGATATGATAGACTTGCTTTCTCGTCTCGGAGCACCGCAGAACCAAACTGTCAGCAAAGTGCGATTGTAATTTCTTCGTTTCCCCTCCTTGCCGACAGTGCAAGTCAACCTCAATCTTTGTCGGGTTAAGAAGACGACGGGATTAAAGGCGCAAAAGTGGCGTCCGTCAGGCTCGTTGACGCCCCGGGGCCTGCCGCTAACGCGCCGTTGTCGCCCATCATCTCCTATCACGTCACGGCCACGAGGCGGCTCGAGGAGACGGACGGCCCGATGAGGACGGGCAGCCGTCACCCGAGCCGACGGCGTCGGGAGGCCGTCAGCCGCCGCCGCCGTCCATCCGGGCTGACGCGGCGCCCCGCTCGGGAGCCGCGAGGACGCATCGCCGCAAAAGTGCGAGACGGACGTGCCGGTGATGGGATCAGATGGAAAATAGAACAAGACAAAAATGCGTGACGCCTGATATCTCACGCCACTTGATCAGATGTGGGAACGACATCTCAACACCAGAAGAATTTCCCGATAAACGTGAATGACGAAATTCACGTTGATTCAAAGTACGCAGCCTTCAGCGATGATTGACGTGACCACAAGACGATGACTCGCCAAAGACTGAGGATTGACTTACGGATCAGGGACTTCCCTTTTTGAGGTTACGCAGAATGGAGGATCTTTATCCCTTTTTTGCCGGAACACTTTTGTCGTGTTCCAGCGGAGTTTTTAAGCTTACCCTGTGGTTTCTCAGTATTATCATGGGAGTTTTACTGACAATAAGATCTGAACAGTCGAACAAAACAAAGTTTCTAGAGATGGGAGAGAAATGAAGACAAAAGACAAAGCACTAATTGTGGACAAAATGAGAAAAGTAAATCATTACGTGTCTTGAATTAGGAACCAAATATGGGTGTTGGATAGGCCGGTGTCGAGGGAAGGACAGGACAAGAGAACAAGCATGCAGGACCAGGACCATGGACTTGTGCTCTCCTTTCAACGCCGTCGTCCACAAACTCCTCCAAGCTTCTTCAGCTCAGCATCTCGCCTGCCATCTGCCACTGGATCGAAAACTTCCTGACGCACAGGACACAGCAGGTGAGGCTGGGGGACACCACCTCATCCACACGCACCATCAGCATCGGGGTACCCCAAGGTTGTGTTCTCTCCCCGCTGCTCTTTTCATTCTACACAAACGACCGCACCAGAACGCACTTGGCTGTCAAACTCCTGAAGTTCACAGATGACATCACAGTCATCGGCCTCAACAAAGATGGCGACGAGGAAGTGGAGAAGCTGGAGATTTGGTGTGGCTGACACAACCACGAGGTGAAGGCATTGAAAACTGTAGAGATGATTGTGGACTTTAGGAGGCATCCTTTACCACAGCTGAACCTCACGCTGTTCAACTGTCTTGCGTCAACCGTCGAGATCTTCAAGTTCTTTGGATTTACAGTCTCAAAGGACCTGAAGTGGGAGACGAACGTCAACGCCATCCTCAAAAAAATCCCACCAAAGGATGTACGAGTTGTGGCGTCTGAGGAAGCACGGCCTACCACAAGTGCTGCTGAGATAGTTCTACAGCGCGCTCCGTCACGGTCTGATTTGGGGCTTCCACAAAAAAGGACAAAGTCCGACTGCAATGCACAATCAAAACTGCTGAACAGATTGTCAGCACCACCCTGCCCACCCTTGAGGAATTGGGACTAGAGTGGGCAGGATCCTCTCTGACCTTCAACATCCCGGCCCTACCAAAACTAGCAGACAACCAACTCAGTCTTATGACAATCAAGTTGGTTACATTTATTCAAGCAAGTTCAGAATCCGAAAGCTGGGCGACTTGAGCCTGGCCGAAGTCAAGTCGTGTGACTCGCCTCCGCCGCCGGGGAACATGGCAGCATCCGTTCCCGTCATTCTGCGTGCTTACAGTGGACGTCGCTTATCCCCCCCCTCCCCCCTTCCCTAATCATCTGATAAGGTGTCGGTCCGCGAGTGGCGCTGACGTGCCGACACCCGAGGGTGACAGGCCCGCTTGGCCTTGAATTAAGGGGTGCCGCTGATACTCTGCAGATAAAGTGACGGCGTCAGAGATGAGGAAAAAGGCCAAGCGGCCCCGGCGGCGACGAGACGAGCCGTCTCCGCGGAGGAGACGAGTCGAGTGATGCCGCCTGTCACTCGGAGCCAAAAAAAAGAAACAAAAAAAAAACATCACGACTGCCGTCGAGCAGCTGGCTGAGGCCACCGGGAAACAACCTGATGTCGCTTTAAAGATCGAAATTTCCCGACGTTGGTTCTGTGTTTGCTGTACCCACAGAGACAAAAATCTGTTAGTATGCGTCCACGATGGCTTTTGTCCGTGTGTGCGTCGTGTGCACGGTTTCAGCCTCTCAAGTTTTGTGGCGCTCGCTGCCTTGGAATAAAAAAGGAGAGCAGAAGCCGAGCGCCAGGTTTGAAAGGATGGAGTCCGTCCGTCCGTCCGTCCGTCCGTCTGTCCGTCCGTCTTCTGAGCCGCTCATCCTCACCGGTGTCGCGGAAGTGCCGGAGCCTATCCCGGCTGCCTCCGTTCCAACGGAATGTGCTGCGGCGGGAACGGAAACTCCGCCAACCGTGATTATTTTCCTCATTTTCATGATCAATCGAAGTCAATGCCGACTGTAATCCCGATTTTGAGATCTTGGGGAAGGCTGACAACAGTGATCAGCACGTTTCACGATTCATTTGTGCAACACTGGGCCAAGGTGGATTATTCGGCCTGAAAACGGAATTGGGCCAATATAGCAAGAAAAAAAAAATAAAATAAAATTCATTGATAAATATATTACACATTCTATTTGTTATAGTCGATACCAACATGTTTTTATTTAACTCAAACGATATTTTTACAATGAGCGTAACATTTCTGTAAAAGCAAGCAACCAAAAGGAGCAATCGTGGTCATATAAATCACCGCGATATCAACCCCCTCCCCAGATGTGATTGTAGCCATAAATCTTGAAATCACTCTCCCGCAGCGTGACAAAAAAACGGAGTTAGGCCACTCCCGTGATAAGTGGCGCCATCAGGCTGCGGATTAAGTCAGGTAAATCCCCATCGAGGGTCCGGGAGGAAAAGGCACGGCCCGCCGAGCGACCGTTTGTCTTGTCATGCAAATGTAACATTTGGCGCCGCGCTCCTCCAACAAAAACTTTTAACGCCTGATGAGCTTCTTTAGGCCTTTCGATATGTTAACATCATTGTGGCATTTTGGAAAAAGGCCACCCCGAGTGAGTATACAGTAAAGGCCACTTTATATTCCCGCGTCACATCACGTGACCTACGCGTTGCCCCCCCCCCCCGCAAAACCTTTGCCGTAGGGCTAAATTCTCGCGATTGGCCCGTTTTAGTCACATGCTGTGACGATGCACTCACGGTTTCTCTCGGCTTCGCGTCGCACCTACGTCGCCCCCTCCTCGATCGATTTTGCAGCGTAATTCAACGTTTGGTCACGTTTGTTCAAGCAGAGACGCTTCCGTGGTCGCCGTTTGTTGTTTTGTTCCTTGTTGTGGAAATGAAAATAACAGCAGCTACCAAAAAGGACCAAAATGTGCTGAGGAAATGCCGTGCTGTGGCGTCTTAGCGAGTACCAGCCGCAGTGACGACTCTGGCTGTAATTCATCCATCTATCTATTATCTGCAGCTTTTCTGGGTCGGGTTCGTGGGGGAAGTAGCTTCAGCAGGGATAACCAGACTTCCCTTTCCCCAGCCACTTCTTCCAGATCTTCCGGAGGGATCCCGAGGCATTCCCAAGGCCAGCTGAGAGACATACTGTAGTCTCTCCAGCGTGTCCTGGGTCGTCCCCGGGGTCTCTTTCCGGTGGGACACCTCACCAGGGATCAGATGCCCCAGCCACCTCATCTGGCTCGACACTGAGCCCCTCTCGGATGAGTTGGTTGAGGGGTTTCGGTACACCGTACTCCCGTAAAACTTCCCACGGGACTCCTCGAGGGACACGGTCGAATGCCTTCTCCGAGTCCACAAAACACATGGAGACTGGTTGTGCAAACTCCCGTGCCCCCTCGAGGATCCTGCCGCCGAGGGTCTAGAGCTGGTCCACTGTTCCGCGGCCAGGACGAAAACCACATTGCTCCTCCTGAATGTGGACAAGATTACAAAACGACCTGATATTCCACCGTACAAATGCTGCGTATTTGCAGCAAGGGCAACGAGGGTTCAAAAGTCACATCTTGGACGAGCTCCCTGCAGACATTTTTCCGCCCCCACGCGAAGCAACTGCTGCAACCCCCCCACCCAGAGGTGACGTTGGTCCTCATGCTGTCAATCCCTTTGCATCGTGTCGCCTTGTTGCGCTTTTTCTATTTCGCCACCTTTAATGAAGCGCGCTGGCCCCTTTAAGTCACTAATGTGACAATGCGATAATGTCCAATGACGGGCGGCCCTCCATCCACCGGCATAAATAAACCATGCCCCCCCCCCCCCCCCCCCCCCATTAGTTGCGGGAGTGTTTATGTGGCAACTTTGCGTGCGAACATGAATGAAACATGAGCACGGCCCCGCCCGCCGAGCGGTGAGCGACGCTAACTACGTGGGAAAAAAAAAAAAAAGCATGAATCATTGATATTAATAATGAGAATTGATCGGCCCGGCGTCCGCTCGGACGTCTCGTTTTGTCTTCCCGCCGACGGCGAGCGAGAAGACACCGAAGAGGCGCACAAATACGCGCGCCACAACGTGCGCGACGGTCACGTCACGTCGGCCCGGAGCACACTTAAGCTTCATGTCACATTTGGGAGGTCGATTTGAGTCACGGCGCGTTCAAACGCACATAAAGACGCACGTAGGTGCACACACTCGCTTCCTGCCGTGCCGGCTTATCCTTCAGCGTTTGACCGTCGTAAAGAGGCTGACAGTCATTCGCTTGTAAATCCTCAGCGGGGAGGGAGCGAGTAAAAGGCCCAATTACTTTTTGATCTTCGGACGGCGCCGGCGGCGCACACGTAAACTCTCACCTTCCGGGACCTTGACCCCGCGCCATTTTTTTGATCTGATTATGGTTTTTTTTTTTCAACCTTACCCCCAACCGTCGTGTGTTTTGCCTCTGCCACGCAATGACTGCAAAAGAATTTTCCAGAACCCAGCAATATGTGCCGTTCCCGACAAATTCTCACATTTCCGACATGATTCCCAAATTAATGCGGCGTATTTCGCGCCTCCCGCGTCAATTTTCAACCGATCGCAACAAATCCGACGTGGAAACGTTCACCTCGTCCATGACGTGTTGGAAACTATTTATCGCGTACCCAAACTTGTGTGTGTTTTTCAGCAATTCAAAATCATTCCAACTTGGGAAGTATTGATGAGTATTCCGACAACTCAAGTGCAAGTTTCTTTCTTTCATGCGATCAAAGAAGAAGAAAACAACAAGTTTGGGCACTGAAGTGGACGGACATGACGCGGCGTTGACATTTCGCCCTCATCACGGCAACGCGATGCCACAAAACGGCAGGAAGGCCGCGCCCTGGCGCCCGATTGGCTGCCGAGGGCTTTTCCGCTTGTAATGTCTTTCGTTGAAAGATTTGTGTGTTTCGTAAGGTAAATAAGTTAGTTATAAATATGGTTATTTCATGGTGCGATGTGTTCTAATGTCTTAGAAGAAAAAGCGTCACTTCTGGACCTGTGAGGATCATTCAGTTGCTATGCGGAGTGAAGCGAGCTACCTGTACTTTGCACAATGGCACACAGTGCACAGTGTAAAGTTTATTTTTCTGTATCTTTCAGTTCCAAATTTGTTAATTCGTTTACCACAAGAGACGTCCATAAAAGCAAGAAAAGAACGCCTTGCGTGCGGAGTTTCTTCATAAGTTCGCTGGCTGCCTAGCTTCACTTCGTAACGTGTCGTGAGGACAGCGCGCTGCTCGTAACGACATGATCGGAGGGACGAGTGGAGCCCCCGTTTTGACCATTCTCAAAAACTTTTCAAGAATGTTTACATTTGGTGGCCGTCCTGAGTGGGAAACCCATAATTTGAGTAGTGCCCCGTCATTCCGACCCCCCCCCCCCAAAAAAAAAAAAAAAAAAAATCAGTTGTGGTGAAGTGGGAGCTAAGCCTCTCAATTTACCAGTCGATCTCTGTTCCTCGCCTCACCGATGATTCACGAAAGAACAGGATCCCGGATTAAAAAATAAAAAAAAAACGGCCCAAATGAGTTTCCTCTGCAGGGTGTCCGGCCTGTCCCTTAGAGGACGGGTGAGAATCTCGGTCATCCGGGAGGGGCTCAGTGTCGAGCCGATGCTCCTCCGCATCGAGAGGAGCCAGGTGAAGTGGCTGGGGCCTCCCGGACGCCTCCCTGGTGAGGTGTTCCAAGCACGTCCCACCGGAAAGAGACCCAGAGGACGACCCGGGAGACCCCGGAGAGACTTTTTCTCGGGGCTGGCTTGGGAACAGCTCGGGATCCCTCCGGAAGACCTGGAAGAAGTGGCTGGGGAAAGGGAAGTCTGGGTATCCCTGCTGAAGCTACTTCCCCCGCGACCCGACCCGGACAACCGGTAGCATAGATGATGGATGGACGGATGGAAAATTCAGACGCGGGAACGCCCAACTTCAAATGCCAACATGAAGTTTTGTCATCATGTAATAGACCAACAAAAAAAAATGTCTCAAGAAGGTATGTTTGAGAAGATACAGGAAGTTCGCCGTTTCTGTTTAAGGTGACCGTTTTTTAAGTCATTTTGGCCATTTCCAGATTTTTCTTTAAAATTTAGCCCCGGAAGCTAGCTTTCCTCATCAGCATATAATTTGGTAGTCTTGTCTCTCAGGTAGGGTTGACCTAAAACAAACTCCCGAGAAACAGATCCAGAAAGTCATCCGTTTTAGTTGGTTGCGGACATTTGAGGGCCATTTTCAGATTTTTGGAAAAAGGCAGTTTAATTCATTTAGCAACATGAAATTTTGTTGGCATGTCAAGAGTGAGTTGAAGTCCAAAAATGGCAGAAGAAGGTAAGTCCCGATGGATAGAAGAAGAGGTTTACGGTCGTTTTTGTCACTGCTTGAAAATTCGACAACTGAAGTCAATTCTTACTTGGAATACACGAAATTTGGTAAGCTTGACTGTGATTGGCTGCCAGCCAGTCCAGGGTGCACCCCGCCTCCTGCCCGAAGATAGCCGGGATAGGCTTCAGTACTGCCGTGCCCCTTGTGAGGATAAGCAATTCAGAAAAGGGATGGATGGATCTTATTGGTAGGCTTGTCGTCGATTTAAAAAAAACTCTGCCATAAATACATCGAAAGTCCGGCGTTTTAGTTCAAAGTGGACATTTTATATCGTTTATTATGATTATTATTGTTTTAATTCAACCTCCAGAGTCACTTTGACGTAGAAGCACGAAATTTGGGAGGCATGTCAATGATGAGCAGACGCGCAAGTCAAAACAGCCGCTTCGCTTCCAAGAGAACATTTTGGCCAGATTTTACATGACTGATGTCATATTTTGAAAATGGAATTCCAATTTTGACTAAATACGCCCATCATGAGTCAAATCTCACGAAAGCAGACGCCTCAATTATTCATCAAAGCTGCCATTTTGGTTTGTACTTGTAAATTTCTGCATTTAAAAAAAAAACAAAACAAATCATTCCCAGAAGTCATTTTGGGGTTTTTAACGTGAAGTTTTGCAAACATATTTCTGATGACCGACCCAACCGCCCCCCCCCAAAAAACGATCTCAAGAAGCCTTGCCTGAGGAGACATTTTCAAACCTCGACCGCCACTCTTGAACAAATGCTCAACGGCGCACGTGAGCCAAAAAGTTGTTTTAACGCCGACAGGCGCCCTCTAATTGGCGCCGACGTGAACGCAAGCCGTGTGACGTTCCCGACGATGCTCGGATGCGTTCCCGTCGAGCGCTGACGCCGCCGCCGCCCGCTGACAGCCGACGCTCAAATGGCCGTCGGCGCCCGGCGCCATCGCTTTGTGGTCCTCAAAGACGAGCCGGCGCCTCGTCGATTCGGCTTTGGAACGCGCGTCGCTTGTCGAGAGCGCGTCCCCCCCCCCCCCCCCCCGCCGCCGTCTCGTTAATTAGAGGCGACGCCTCACAAATTAAGATCATTCATATTGTGTGGCTGCCCCTGACGGAAATATTCACTTACATACTGCTCATTTTCCATGTGCAGATTACTACGTTGAGCCGTGACCCAGACCACGGATATCCTCACAATTGCCCTTATCAACTTTTTTTTGTTGTTACAATCGTTCACTGCGGTCCTCGACCACAGTCCGTTCCAGAAAACGGTCCGAGAAGTGATTTGTTCCAAAACCGAATCGATGTTTCATATTACAATGAATGGAAAAAAAAATAATGCGTTCCAAGCCTAAAAAAATTGGGCTTTTTTTTTTTTTTTAGCTTTTCCTGAAAATAAACTGCCGAGTAGAAATGCATGTATAGTTTAGATTCTTTATATAATATTATAATTGAAGAAATTTTAATATTATGATAATAATATTTATTTTTTGCTTAAAATGTATGCTTTGGTAGTAGAGTAGCCCAGGCTGGTACTGCATTGCCGTACCTGTAGCGACTCACCCCGCAGCCTTAGAAACTTCGTTTTTTAAATGATAAAAGCGCAGAAAAACTTAAAACAAACACTATGGGGGGGGGGGGGCATTTCTTTGGAGCCGTGATTTGGGGTTAATGTGCGATGATGAGAATGAGATCCCGTGACACGTCTGTGTACAGGGGCTGCGGTATACACAATAACAAAAGTGTGCTAATTGCGCTGCACACATTATCTCATTTCTGGGGGGGTTTTCGGAGGGGGGGGGGGGGGTCGTTCGAATGGGCAATACCGAAACGCGCCGTGGGTGGGTCTGCCGCTTGCGCCGCACGCATTGTGCTATTTCCGGGTTTTTTCGGCGGCGTGGGAATTCACAACAAAGCGCATCATGGGTCAGCTGGTCTGGCCGCACGCAATATGTTGTTTCCGGATTTTGCTGGGGGCGTTCGAGTACCAATTTTCGTTTGAAAACAGAAGCAAAAAAAAAAAAAAATCTCCATTTTCGCTCGAAAATGGAGATATTCGAGAACCGAGGCTTTACTGTATACGGTTACACAGTATTCAACAATCAGATGTTTCAACTAGTAGGCATGAAAGACGGTTTTGCCCAATTTATCTGCAAACGTCAGCTTTGTAAATCACGCAACGACAAACTGATCCCTGTAGATGTCGCCATTGCGTCCCTTTAGTTTTCCAGATCAGTGCAACCTTTGAGTCGCAGATGACGGCGAGCCGCTAAGTCGATTTCCGGGGTGAGAAATGGCAAAAAGTTACGAGCTGGACAAGGTACGCGGCACAAAGTGAGTACGCGTTGTGGCGCGGACAAGAAACTTTGTGTCGTGACTGTGAGAAAAGATGAAGCAGTTGACGGAGTGAAAGGAGAACGCCATCAAAAAAGAAAACGCTACCGACGTTCAACTCGAGCTACGCAAAACGCGTGTGCTGAGTCGACGTTCCAAAATCCTACTTCGACTTTGCAAAAGAACAATATTTTTAAATATGTTCATCCTCACAGTTATTTTGGGTCTCTTGAGCAAATTTCAGGGGGCAAAGAATGACGTTGAGGATATTTATTCAGCAGTCAAACTACGCCGGAAGCTCCGCCCACCCATTCGCCGAAACGGTCGTCGGTCGCTCGACTTTGCTCGTCACGAGGCGACGTCTCGACGGCGGGCGCGAGCGTAATTAACGCCGCTCGAAATCAACGTTCGGCGTGGGCGAAAGCGCGCGGGAGGGAGGAAAAAAAAACAACAACGTGGCGGTTGTCGAAAAGTTGAAGGGAATCAAATCAATAATTCACGGGGCTCTTCTCGGCCTCACCTGGCGCTCCGCCGGCGCCTTGGCCCCCCGTTCGGGTTGAATAATTCACAGGAGCGAGCGGGCGGGCGGCAACTCCTAAAAGCCATTATTATGTTCGATAATGACTAATACATGCGGAGGAGACGCCGAGAAGAAGCCCGCTCGTCCGCGCCGGCGCCAGGTGACGCTCATTTGCATATATTTATTAGACGGCCGAAAAGGAAGCCGACCCGTCGTTTTTGGAAGCCGAGGCGTCAACAAGACGTCAACTCGAGATGACGTTGCGCTTGAAAAGTTGAAAAGTGTTTTCTCTTTTTAACACCACCACATTTGATTTGAAACAAAACCAATTTTAAAATGTGAACTTTTTTTGCTTTCATTGAAGAGCTCCCATAAAAATAGGAACAGGGCAAAGTGACCCGAAAGTGGCCACTTGAGTCCAAAATGGCAGACTTCCTGTGTCATTTTTGCTAGGACTTCTTGCGACTTTTTTTTTTTTTTTTTTTTTTTTTTTTTGGGGAAGTCTGCTCAAGAAAGACACGCCTACCGAATTTCCCGCCGCTACATTAAAGATGAATTTTACAAAAAGTTACGGCGGCAGTATCGGAGACGGGGACTCCTCAAACTCGGCTGCCAAGCTCAGAATTTCTCGCAAAATGAAAATTTTTTTGGGGAGGACACCTGGAAAAGAACATAGAAAAAACCCCAAATTGTATTTTCTGCCAAGGCTGACTGGGAATTCACAATAGACATGAAGACCAAATTTCATATTCAAGACTGAAATGGAATACAAAGGTTGAGTACCTGCCCCCTCTCCCCCCAAAAATGAAAAGAAAAGAAAAATAATTTCGACAAAATGAGATGAAAATGTTCTCTTTAAGCTAAATTGTTTGACTTCTGCATTTTTGGGGGGCACGGCGTCTTCATTATGGGCGGGACGCCCAAATTTCGCACTGCTAGCTTGCTCGTGATGCTAGCTTCGGGGGCTAAATTTTACAAATCATATCAAATCCAACGGGACAATGCAAACCAAGACAATCTGGTGGGAGTCAACTTTCTTGCCATGCTCCGCCCTTCAAATTCAAATTTGGCGACGAGGAACTGGACCAGTCAGAACCAGCGTCAGCTAACGCCAACACCTTAAAATGGCCGCTTCAAACCAAAATGTCCGCTCCTTGTGTCCTTTGGGGCAGGCCTTTTTTTTTGCGGGTCGACATTGATTGAACTTCGGTCAAAATTTAACCCTGTGACGTCAAACCAGTTTTTCCAAAACTTCCTGGGGGGGGGGGGGGTGCTGCTACCGAGCCAGTTTTTTTGGGGGGTGGTTGTCATTTTCCACCAGGATGAGCACACGCGGTGGGCTTTGACGTGCGTGAAAGCTCTGGAAAGTCCGATTTATGTGCCTCCACTTGGCGCCTAACAAGTGGGCGCAAATTCTTTAGCATACAAATGACACAATTCATCATGCGCCGCTTTCTGCGAGAATAAACGCACGATTTCCCTCGTGCCGAGCGCGGCCAGTGGATGGAAGGGAGACGGAAGTTGGCCTCCCCCAAGCCCCCAAAACCGAGATGAGGCTAATAAACCCCTGGTGTCAAACACGCTGCCGGTCCATTCTTTGCTTGTTCTGGATTGGAGGGACTGGAGAGGGTCACGGGGGTCGCAAGCACTTTTTTAGTCACGGAGGCGGGACTGAGGTGGGCTGGGGGGTCGGGAGGGGGGGGGGGTAAAAGACCTAATTATATATATATATATATATATATATAAAAAAGAAAAAGAACAACAGAACTCCATTTTATTTATAAAATACTTAAAAAATGCTGCACATAAAACACAAAACAAGAATTACATTTAGCAATAATAAAACAATAATAAAAGTACGTAAATGAATCAAATTAGAGATGTTAAAAAGTGACAAAATGAATTTCCTTTGTCCTTTCCTTGGGAAAATATAAAACAAATATTTGGAAAGAAAGTAAGTGATGGAGGATATTGATTAAAATAAAAAAAATGAATAAAAAACAAAACGGGAGTAAACAAAAAATGAAATGAACAAATTAATAGCATACGGTAGGCGGTATGATGACGCAGCTGAGGCCCTGTGTGGGGGTTTGCATGTTCTCCTCCGTGCCTGCGTTGCGCTCCCCTTAACTCCCAAGCCCCCCCCCCCCCCCCCCAAAAAAAAAAAAAAAAAAAAACATGCAACATTCATTGGAGACTCTAAATTGCCCCGTCGGTGTGATTGGTTGTCTGTCTCGATGTGCCCTGCGATTGGCCGGAAACCAGTTCAGGGTGCACCCCGCCTCCTGCCTGTTGACAGCTGGGATAGGCTCCAGCGCTCCTGCGACCCACATGAGGATAAGCGGCTGAGAAAATGGACGGATGGATTACATATGATAGGGAAAAATTGCGAGTTAGTTAAATTTTATTCGTGAAATGGAAAAAAATGAAAAGAATACAAGTGACAAATTAAAAAAATACAAAAAGAATATGATTGAAATTTTAAAAAATATATATATATTTTTATTTTGAATTCTTTAAAAAAATCAAATATAAAGCAGGGAAATTGCAGTGGAGTGACAAAAAAAGATGAACGTGTTTGTGTGTGTGTGTTTGTGTGTGTGGGGGGAGGGGGGGGTCCAGATTAGGAGTGGAGCTCAGCCGGCACCCAAGGGTCCGTCTGGCCGGCGCTTTCATCGATTTCTGCCCACCGTGCTCTTTGTCAAACATCGCACGGACCCCCGTCACCTTTTAAAAGCACAGAAACAAGCCCTGTGTGTGCGTGAAAGCGCTCTTTGTTTGCTGACGGGGGGGGTCAGAGTTCACTCGGAGACCAAACTCGCCCACGTTCGCTGAGTCCCGGGCATACAACGACGCTACTTGCGGATTTCATGAAACGATAAGGAAAAATTCATAAACAGGCAAAAACATATTGATAAAAAAGCCCTCAAAATTTCAATAAATCATTAAAATTTTACCAAATAAAAGTAAAAAAAAAAAAAAGATAATTCCACAAATAGAGGATATAAAAAAGATGAAAGTAAATATAAAGTGACTTTAAATTAAAATCAAAATTGAAATTTAAAATAAATTTGTAAATTGTAAATTAAATAAAAAATGGGTAAGTAAAAAAATTGAATTGGAACTAAAAAAAATTTATTCAAACTTAAATTTGAAACAAAGCTACACATAAACCAAAATTCAAAATCATAGGGGAGCGTAAATAAAATAAAAATGATGTTCTAGAGTAAAAAATAAAGGGGAAAAATGGAAGTCAAATAAAAATGAGTAGAAAAGTCAATTCATCTCATTTCAAATCAAGAATTAAAAAAGCAATTGAAAAATTTTGGCAAAAATGACAAAAAACACAAAGTGAATGTGAACAAAAAAATGAAAGAAACAATCGGAATCAAAATATAATTGATAAAAAATGAAAAAATAAAAACAATGCAAATGAGTTGTTTTATTCATTCGTCAAATAGGCGCTAACCATGCTATTAGCGTAGCACCAACATGTCGCTGTCGGGTGAACCTGAGCGACCAAAGTCCAATGGGAGCCCATTTTTATTTATTTTTTTTTTTTGGGGGGGGGGGGGGGCAGTTTTTTTTTTTTTTTTAAAGGAGCCACACCCTTGACACGCTGCCTTGCGGTGATTCATTGCCCAATTTGATGCCTCCGCGCTGTTAAATTGCATCAGCGCTGCCAAAAATCCACGCAGGAGATATGAAAAATTAAATGTCATCTCAGCCACGGCGAGAAAGAGAAAAGAACTTTTGGTTTTCCACGCGATGGCGGCTAAATTGGTCTGTGATGGATGGCGGCGCGGGGGGCAGGGGGGGGGCGATTAACCTACTTAACCGCGTCAACGCCGCGCTTCTTTACCTGTCAACAATTATTTTTCCACAAAAATGTGAGCGTTCTGAAGCCACAATCCACTCTCTGACTTTCGAGTTTCCAGCGAGAATGATATTTATTTCCATTTTATTTGATAATTCCCCCCGGAACTTTGGCAGTTGGACGTCACAAAGTCACGGGCGTCTTCCCCTTCTGCTCACCAGGCATACCACCACCCTCACGCTCCATTCCGGCAGTTTCCTGAACCTCTAAGGTTCTTTCGGCGTGTCCCGTTAGGGGTCGACACAGCGTAACATCTCTTTTGTTTGGAACAGTTTTCACACCGGATACCCTTCCTGACACAACCCCCCCCCCCCCCCGGGGAGCGGAGGCCCCAATGGGATGCGAACTCACAACTCCTGGTTTACCAAACCAATGCCCTAACCACTGAGCCATGGGGCCTCTGAAAAATGCGAGAACAGAACTACAACTAAGATTTCTAGTCAGTGCAGTTGTATGATCGTACCAAAGTCCGACGGTTGAGGCCTGCATGGTCGTATTGTAGTTTTTGCTTGGAGTGCCGCCCAGTGGCCAGCGTCGGCGACCGAACTTGGAGATTTGCGCTCCTTGCGAGGGGTCAAGGGTTACAAAGTAAGATGGCCGCCCCGAGCCGGGTCGAGCGTGGGACTCGGGGCAAAACTGCAGCGAGAGCATCAGCGAGTATTTGGAACTTTGCAAAGATCAGCGTGGTCTGTATGCGGTCCCTGACGACGTGTCAACAAGCAACCGGTGAGTGGACGTCTGCGCTTTTGAAATTGCCACAAAGATTCATTTTCAATTTTCTGCCCCAAACGACTGTGACAAACAAAAAACTCGCCTCACTCATACTAAGGTGATGTCGCTTTACAGTTTGTAGCCTCCATCTTTGCAGTCCTTTTTTTTTTTTTTTTAACCAACGGCTCATCGTCAGAACTGTTCCATTTACGAAGCACAAAGCAGACCAAGATATCACCCGATGAGGCGGCGTGCGAACGTTCGGCCGTTGCGGCGTGGCGGCGCCTCGCTCGCTCTCACGCCCTCGTGGTCGGACGCTAATATTTTGGAAGATTTCGTACATTCACTATGTGAAATAATGTATTTGAAATTGTATTTTTTTCATCATGTCTTCTGATAGGTTTTACATATTTTGTTTGAATTTCTCTATTTATTTATTTTAGCGACCCCGAAAGGGACAAGCCGAAAGAAACTCACTTACTTTATATAAAACATATTTTGAGATCTGCTTTGATATTTTTTTCCATATGTAATTTACATTACAGTATTTATTCAATTCATATTAATGAGTTTTATTTTTACATCTGCTTTGCTCTTTTTAGATGTTTGTTTTCCAAAAATTATATATTTTTTTCCACATTGTCTGAGGCGACAAGCGTGTAAATAAAAACAATGTTTTTACAGAGTTGGAGGAGGTACCAAATCGTTAGCGCGCGCAGCGACGCGGGCGTGCGTTTAAATTATTTACCATTACAAACTACAGTTGCGCTTTATGAAAAAAAAAAAATATATATATATGGCTGATGTGAAGGAATTTATTGCCTTGCTTGTTTTTGCATCATTGATTCTCACGGAGGCTGTTGATTTATTTACATGTTTATTTACAAGGCGTGTTTACCACACCAGCCACTTTTAGCAATTAGCTCACAGACGAACGCGTGGTCGGCTAGCGTTCCCTCAGGGGGCAAATCGATGAGCACTTTTGGGAGCATCCGATCCCGGTCTGCCATTTTGCTCCAACATGAAAAATACATGCGGAATTTACACTTCAAAGTCGGCGGCCATTACGTGAGCCATTAGCTCGCCGCGCTCCCAGTGGCCACCTCGTGAATCATTTAGCGGACGCTTAGCGCAACGCTACGGTGCCCCGCGCGTGACACGGCGGAAGAAAAAAAAATATATATATATATATATATTGTGGCCAGAAAATATTAAATAGTCACAGTACAATTGAGTTACTGTGAACGGTGGCGACCTTTATTTTACACTTGAACATATTCATGATATTTTCCATAGTTATCCAATTTATTTCACTTCATTACTGTCAATTATATATATTTTTGGGTGGCATGTAACATTTTTATACATGCTTGATCTTCATGTACAGCATGTGCATTTTTTTTACAATTTGGATTTATTATAACTTGTTGGTTTAAATTCAGTAATATTTTGTTCAATAATTTTGTCAGGATATGTGAAATATCGTGGCCGTAAAAGAATTATCACGTGGACGGAATTTCTTTCAGCAATTTTTTTTTTTTTTAAATTATGAACAGGGGTCAGCTTAAAAGTGAATTTAATTTTAACATTTTAGCATTTAAGTAGTTTAGCGGACGCCTAGCGCAAAGCTACGGTGCCCCGCGCGTGACACAGCGGAGGAAAAAAATAATATATTTATATATTGTGGCCCGAAAATATTAGTCAACGTACAATTGTGTTACTATGAACGGTAGTGACCTTTATTTTACACTTGAACATATTTACAATATTTTCAATACCGTTATCCTATGTATTTCACTTCATTACTGTCAATTATATATATTTTTGTGTGGCATGTAACATTTTTATACATACTTGATCTTCATGTGCAGCATGTGCATATTTTTACAATTTGGATTTATTTTAGCTTGTTGATTTAAATTCAATAATATTATCTGCAATGATTTTGTCAGGATATGTGAAATATTGTGGCCGTAAAAGAATTATCACATGGACGGATATGTTTCAGCAATTTTTTTTTAAATTATGAACAGGGGTGAGCTTAAAAGTGAATTTAATTTTAACATTTTAGCATTTAAGTAGTTTCAATTGTTTTTATATACTGTGTGTGTGTGTGAGCGTATATATAAATTCACATTTTTTTCACACATTATAAATGTCTACAAATTAATATTTGGCAGCCACTATTTTGCAGACACGTTTTATCTCTCTAGTTGCTCCAATGATTTATTATTTTTTTTACTTCCCGTGTCATGTGTTGGGTTCAGCGCAGATCCAATTGAATCCGAGCAAAGAAGAGCAGATTTTTTTTTTTCTTTTTCTTTTTTTTTTTTTTTTTTCCCCCTCAAAGGGCGGCGGGGTGGACAGACGGCGTCCAAACGGCGAGCGGCTACGTTAGCAATTAAAACGTGCAGCAGCTGGCTTTGGACGAGCACATTCATCATGGCGAGCTGCCATAAAGCGGCGCGAGATGGATTTTTTTGATTTTAGCCTTCCAAGAACATACATCAAAATCTAAAAAGCGCCAGGCCCCGTCACCGCCACGTCACCCGAATTATCCATCGAAGAGCCCCGAGACGCCCGGCTACGCTTGTCTCTCGCCCTCAGCGCGGCACGCCGGCTAATCCATAAGCGTCTCGTCAAGATGTTTTCGGCGCAAGGCGCGAAACTTGCTAGCGGCAATTAGCGAACGTTACAGGAAGCGCTCATTGGATGTCGTTTGGAGACATCAGCAGAAGCAAATTCAAAAGTCATAAAATAATTCATGCTTTAGATTAAAAGAAAAAAGAATTAAGATCAAATTTTGTTCATTTTGTTGATGAATTAGGTCATTGTAGAAAATATCAGGATAGTTTCATTAAGTCTTGAAGAGAAAAAACAACCGTTACCTCCGTTACCCCGGAGGGATTGTGAGTATCGTGTATAGTTTTGTGTTGTTTTTTTAATTGGTGTTCGATTTTTGGCAAGCCATGCCATTCTTCGACGATTCTCTTTAGTCACTATTTTTGTCGCTTAGTCTTATTTATTTGTCATCCGCGCAAGACCACTTGTTTGCTAGTTCTTGGCGTGGGACGTTGCTTTGTGCTGTCCCTCTTCAGTTGTCATTGAGTTTTCGAGCTTTTGTTCCTTATCTATACAATCTAGCACGTCCTATATTGTCAGTTAGTCCATTTGATGAACTCACGAACGAGTCGGACATTGGACTAGTAGCTGGTCATCTTACCCGAGAAACTGGGCAGGAACTTACAAACGGAGCAGCTCCGAGAGGTACGGGGTGTTAGCCCATACACTAGATTGGAAAACAAAACGAATCTTCAAATACATTTGAAAAGGCGCATTCAGCCAGTTGAGGGAGGCCAAAATCACAGTCCTGTGCTCCCTCTTACATGCTCCAGTTAAAAGACAACGGGAGCGTTTTAAAGCCACTGGAAACATTTTGAGTGCTGGCTGGCTGGCTCCAAAATAAAGTGCAGCCCATTTCTGTTTCTAAGTGCTGCTTTGTACAAAGAGGTTTCGCCTTTGCTAGCTACCTAAGGTGGGGGAAAAAATGCGCCGATTTGATGATCAAATTTCAAATCCGCAATCACAATTCAGTCAGCGAGGAACGGAGGAAACATGAATTCAAACGATTAAAGGAAATATAGAAATGTTTTTTTTTTTTTCTTGCAGGTGTCTTATTTTGAAAAGACAACCACTTCCGCCCTCGGCCGAATTTTCGCACTTGATTCCGGCGCGTCGGCCACGCGAGCTCGCTCTCGTAAAATGAACCAGAAACAGAGTTTTGCTGGAGTTTCTTTGGAATGGCTAACAGAGAAAAGAGGTGCTAAAATTCACAAAAAAGCTAATCGAGACGCCACTTTAGTTTGGGAAAAGCAGGAATGAGACTTTTTTTAAAGCCGTGCGTGCAATATGTGATGTTGCTTCGACGAAGTGTTGTGGTTTCGCCATCACCAAACACCCCAAACACAAGATGAAGATTCACCTCAAACTCAGGAGGTGAACAAATTGGACAAAAATGACTGAAAATAACAAATGGAGAGAAATAATGAATGTTCCGGAAATATCCCGTCATCTGATGGGCGCGTACTTATGTTCATTCTTTTGACGTTCCATCCAAAAGTGATCACTTTGTGAAAGTCCGAACGCCGTCGCCTTTGTCGCCAATTCCGAACTGGGATGAAATTGGCGGTGTTGCCGGCCGGTCTGTCGGCCTCAAACGTCCGACGGCCGCTTAACGTGGACGCTTTTGTCTCCGTCGTCGTGGCGGCTCCCTCCTCCGCCGCGCTCGCGCCCTCAGTTCTCCAGACATCGCGCGTAATTCCGCCGTCTTCGCCACTTAAGGGCGCATTCAATCATAAAACGCAAATAACGCAACGTGCGTATGAAATTCCCCCACGATGTACTTTCAATTACGTCACCAGGGCGACAATTAAAGTCTGATTTCATGTTCAAAGCATATTACTCCCCATTATTGTGCGCCTCGTATCAATAACGCGTCTTTTGTTTGAATTTTCATTGCGCGCGTGCCCTCACGGCTAATTTGTTTTCCATAATCAAGCTCGTTTAGACGATATGAGAACAAAATCTTTTGCTTTCCCGTGTCATCGCGTGACGTACATCAAAGAGAATGAAAAATTCATTTCACACCATAACCGTGGACGCGCCACTATCTAATGGAGTATTCTGCAAAAAAGCACAAAGTCAGGATACTGCCAGTTGAATTGATTCAAGATGATTTTTTTTTTTTCATTTTCTACCATTGGTGTTATGAATTTTGGTGTTCTTTCGAGAATTTTATGCCATCAGGCCTCTTGTTTGTGCCGTGTAACTACATATTGTAAATTTATTGCCTTGAAAGAGGACCACAGATGCAATATTTGCCTTGAGGATGCTAGTGGAAAAGTACAGAGGAGGTCAGAATGAGCTACATTGTGTCTTTGTGGATATCGAGGGAGGAACTGTGGTACTGCATGCGCAAGTCTGGCGTGGCGGAGAACATAGTACGGGACGTGGATGAGGGCAGCAGAACAGCGGTGAGGTCCGCCGCGGAGGTGGGACTGCATCGGGGATCCGCGCCGAGCCCCTTCCTGTTCGCTGTGGTAATGGAAAGGCTGACAGATGAGGTTAGACCGGAATCCCCTTGGACCATGATGTCCGCAGATGATATTGCGATATGCGGTGAAAGCAGGTGGAGGAACGATTAGAAAGATGGAGGCAAGCACCGGAAAGGAGAGGAATGAAGGTTCGCCGAAGTAAAACAGAGCACATGTGCGTGAATGAGAGGGGCGGAGGGGGAAGAGTGAGGCTCCAGGGAGAAGCGATGCCGAGGGTGGACGACTTCAAATATTTGGGGTCAACGATCCAGAGCAGTGGTGAGTGTGGTAAGGAAGTGAAGAAACGGGTCCAAGCGGAAGGTGTCTGGTGTTCTATGTGACAGAAGAGTCTCCGCTAGGATGAAGGGCAAAGTTCTGAGGCCGGCCATGTTGTATGGATTAGAATTCATGACATTTGTCCAAATACATCACTCAAGTAATACGAATATGAAAGGATTTACAAATACAAGCATATTAAAAGTCCGAAGTGGCAGATGGTTTGTTTGTTTTCGGGAGGCCATCTTGATTTTGGCCAGCAGCGCCCGCCCCCCCTGTTTCAGACGACCGGACACCCGCACGTCTCTGCCGCCAGACTGGAGCTTGGTAAGTGGGCTCAAAGGTAACATGTGGTCATTCAACCAAGCAGCGTGACAGCGGCAGCTAATAAATCACTTGTTCGTCCTTTAATTCCAGGTATCCCCAACCACCGGGGCCTCGGACCGGTGACTAAAGGAAATATAGAAATGATTTTTTCTCGCAGGTGTCTTATTTTGAAAGACAACCACTTCCGCCCTTGCCCAATTTTGGCACTTGACTCTGGCGCGTCGGCAATACAAGCTAGCTCTCGTAAAAACGAACCAGAAACAGAGTTTGCTGGAGTTTCTTCGGAACGGGTAAAAGAGACAACGAAAGAAAGGTGCATTTACGAGAAAATAACTAGATTCCTGGCTGTGCTCCGGCTTCGTCGCCACAAGTAAGCCACAAGCCCCACACGCACTCTTGTGTAGTATCCGGTGACACGTTCGCTAGTGAAGCCATGAAACCATCAAAACTGCGCCGCCACACCGAGACAAAACGCCCAACCTTGAAAGAAAAGCCTTTAGAATCGTACCTCCACTTCCGGAATTAATCTGTTCCGGAAGTCGTTTCATATCATGAATTTTTCGTAAGGCAAAGCGCATTTTACATGCAAATTAGCGTAATCCGTTCCAAGCCCCCACGCCAATATTAGTATTCAAAATACATCACGAAAAGAATCATGCAAATGATGATCATTTACCTTTGGCGTTGAGTGACTGTTCGAAGCCAAGGATGGATGACAAGCAAAAGGCATCATGGGGGATGGAGGGGGGGGGGGGCAAACGTTTGATAGCCGAGAGAAAAACATACGTACAAAAGTGTGCATGCAAACAGCATAATTCCGCTAAAGTTTCTCTAGCACTCCCGCGACCCTTGTGAGGATAAGTGGCAAAGAAAACGAATGGATGGATAATAATAGCTTTTTATTTTTTAGACCACAGAACACAAGTGTTGGTTTTTTTTTTTTTTAATAAGAAGCTAAAAAGCGGACCAGGTCGGGTTCTTAAAATGTGTCTACTTTTATATTCACAGCCAACATCTGATTGGTAGCACAAAAAAAGATATACATATATATATTTTTTTTTTAAGTGTGAAGTTTTAATAATTTATGAGCGTGTGAAAGCTCATCAAGATCACACTCACTTTGCTCGCACATTTCTTTCATGTAACAAAAAAGGGAAAAAAGACGCTTCATGTCCACTCTTAAATTAAAGCCGCCATCAAAAACCCCTCAAGCTTTTTTTTAATCTCCTTTTTTATTCCGTCTCTCCTCGCTGCCCCGTTTAATTGTCCACTTTCCAAAGCCCGACGTCTCGGGGGAGGAGCGCGGTTGGAGGAATTAAGAAGGGAGCCTTGAAAATGGAAAGATATCGGAACAAGTGCGAGGAGTGGTTGAGGGAGAACCAGCGAGATGAGAGAAGATCGGGACGAGTACCGAATAAGGCGGAGGCGGGAAGTACGCCGGATTGAGCTCGATGAAAACCGCTGGGACGCTAGCGCGGGTGGTGGTGGTGGTGGTGGTATGTAAGGTGAGCAGTCGGGCTCGGACTAAAGCTCTAAATCTCCGTTCGTGACAGTCGAACTAGCCCAAAATAAAAACGTTTCATTGTCCAACAGCAGAAAAATCCAATTTGCTTCTTTGAAAAGTAACAAAAGCCACAAGGTCAGTTTTGGAGCGTGGGGGTCGCAGGTTTAGTAAGTCATTTTTATTTTGACAACCGTTTCTCAGCCAAATGCCACTTTTTTTTTTTTTTTTTTTTCCTTCCTAATGGCTTCTTTGAACCAAGATCCCTCGCTGCATCGTGGCTGTGTTGGCGCTTCTGTTCGAGTTTGCATCTTTTCCCTCCGGGTTTGTCCTCACCTCCGCCACCAAGTGCTTGCCAATAGAATGGGCATTTTTTTCCGTCACAGAAATGTTGGAAATTAGTAGCATTTGTGGATGATAATGTATTGTAAAATAGAGAGGAAAAAGCACAATTCCTTCCAAAAATATTGACAGTGCGTGCGAGGATTCCTACTTTGGGAGAATCTCCATATTACGGTGTTATTTATGTCTCGGTATTGCACTTGATTATTAATATTACCCTTGTGTTGAAATTTCGAGCTTGCTGTGGTAGAAAGTGTCGTTGAGGTCGAAGGTTCTTGACTGTGACGTCCTGTGGCGAGGAGAGCGAGAAGTCCGGCGTCGGAGGGTGGGTGGGGTGCCGTTTAATGGATTTCCTGAAGTTCCAGATAAATCACGTCTTCAGGTCCAGGTTGTCGATTTCGGACCGCCGACTCGTCGTCGTCGTCCCCGCTCTGTCCTACGAGGGTGGTGCGGTCGGCAAGTTTGAAGGTTTGGGTTGAACGGGAGAGCAGTCGGAGGGAGCGGAGGTGGGGACTGAGGACGCATCCCTGAGGCGTCCCCGTGCTCGGAGGTGGTTTTTCTTCCCTGTCCTGACATTCCCGGGTTCTGTTGCTGAGCAAGGCCAGCATCCCGCTTCTTGCAGCTTCCCCTGTTTCCTGCCACTCGTCACCACTTCCTCCTGTTCCCGTTTCCTCCCCTCGGATCCAATTTCTTCCCACTTCCTTTCCTCCTCATGGCGCCTCTTCCCACCTTGCGCTTCCTCCTTCCCGCCTCGCTCCACTTCATCAGGCGCACACCCGCATATCTTTCTCCTCCCCTCCACCCATTTGATCCCCCCTTCGTCGACACCCCCCTCGTCCCACCTCATCCCAAACGGCCCCCGTCGCCTCCCGCTTCCTCACCCCCTTGACCGCCCTTCTCCTCCCACTTCCCATTTCATCTCCCGTACGCCGGTTCCTCGCTTCTCTTCATCCCGTTCATTCGCAAACCTCCCGTTTGCAGGGCGGAAAAAAAAAATGTGGGATGAGACGGGAGGGCGTGCGGAGGAGTGCGATGATCCCAATGTCAAATAATTGTTTGAGACACATCGAAGCGATTGAAGCTTGTCCGGTTTGGGAGTGGACAAAGAGGTTCAGTGCGGGTGGGGCGGGGGGGTCGGAAGCTATCTCAGGCTAATATCCCCGTCGTCCGTGTCACTCTGACAGAAAAGGAGGAGTCAGAAGCGGCCGTAACGCCGACACCTAATTAGCGAGCGGCGCACTCGGCTGCTTTTAACGCTAATTGGACCATCTCGGCCTTCATTATAATTGACTTCCTCGCCCAAATTGTGATCATGCAGACAAGCAGAACTGAGCGCGCCCGTTAGTGGCCCACAAAGTGACATCAGTTAATGCTTCATTATAGGCCCCACGTTAAAAAGGCAGACAACGCCGCCGCAACCTTCGGACCGGCGCAAATGAAAAGAGGACCTTTGCTTGATCCACGCAGAGGATTTTGACTGACAGAAATGTGAAAATGCCATGAAAATTACAATATGGAACTATAACGCTCGCTTATTTCGTCCCGTATCGTTTTTTGTCGATGAAAGAAAGCAAATATGATGGATTTGGTGACGACTGTAAATTGCCGTTGTTTCAAAATTGCACGTCATCAACAGATTTATACTTTCTCTTGGAATAAAATGTTTGCTATTGACAAACAAAACAAACAAACAAAAAAAACAAACAGTTGAAAGCACCTTTTTCTTCATGGACGACCAATCACTCGTTAGGTGTACTTAAGATGAAATAGTGACTGACGGCGTAGCGGTACGTAGCGCGGGATCGATTCCCGCTCAGTCATGGCGTTGGTATCCGTCCTGCAACTGAGTGGCGACCGGTCCGGGGCGTGGTAAGCCTTTTGGCCGGAGCTGGCTGGGGTGGGCTCCGGCTCTCCCGCGACCCTTGTGAGGATAAGCGGCTCGGATAATGCGTGGACGGATGGGAGTGAAAAATCTGTTCATGGTTCATTGCAGACTATGCGATCAAATACATAAACAAATATTGAACATCAATTTCGTTGAAGTCCAAGACTTTGAATCAAAGTTTCATTGAAGAAGAATCGATTTTTATGAAAAACGCTGCATACATTTCACACAAAATAGGATTAATTGATGATGAAATTGTCAAATTAGAAAAATGAATTAAAGACAATGGAATGTCATCATTTTTGAAGACTAAATTGACTTTTTTTGTTGAGGAAAATTTGCACTATTGTCATAAACATCTCTCGATGAACTTTGACCAAATATGAGCAGAGCGACGCTTTTATACCACATCATGAGCGTCGCTTTTGAGATTTAAAAAAAAAAAAAAAAAAAAAAGCAACAGCAGGGGGGGGGGGGCGGAGGGGGTTGGGCGACTTCCTCCCCATCGCAAGCGTGACTGTCAGGATTTCCCGCCGACGACCTCGCGGCTGACGGACTCAAACGCGACACGGGAAGGATCTCACCTAAGATGACACTTGACGTGAATTATCATAATCGCACGATTACATGTGTACTTCAGATTTGCTTGCCTGTGACAAGTCGCGCGCACACACGCACACACGGAGTTAACTCGTTGGCTTTGTCGCCGCCTTCGGTCCCTGAAAGTACTTGAGTACAAATACTTTGTCACTTCCATACTTTGTTTTCGGTTCCAAAAACATTTTTTCCCACCAATTTTTTTGTAATGTTTGTAATCACGCTGCGACACTGAAGTATAATAGGAGTTGTCGCTACCGCGCGGCGACCGCGCGAACTGACGTCGGACAGATGTCGTGACGGTCTCCGCCGCCGTCTAGCGACGAAGTTCCTGAAGCTCGCTCGTAAACGCGAGCGCCGGCCCTCCGAGGTCAAGATTGGTCGTCGAACGCGTTGTCGCCGCTTGTGCGAGATCTGAAACAATGAAAGAGTTCGCGTGGTGCCAGTTTGTGCCGTCTTGTTGGTAAAGCACTATGTTGAAGCAAATTGAGGAGTTTCAGTTCGACAAAAAGTAGGGCTTGGCGCTTTCTTGTTGCAAAGCTCGGTTCCTGTCCCTGCATGTACTGTCGTTCTCCATGCTGTACTTTTGTACTACTTGTTAAAGTACAAATGGGCGGCGCGGTGGTTCAGCTGGTAAAGAGTTCTGAGGTGCTGGGTTCAATCCCGGAACCGCCTGTGTGGAGTTTGCATGTTCTCCCCGTGCCTGCGTGGCTTTCCTCCGGGTGGGCACTCCGGTTGGCTGGCGACCAGTTCAGGGTGTACCCCGCCTCCTGCCCGTTGACAGCTGGGATAGGCTCCAGCGCTCCCCGCGACCCTCGTGAGGATAAGCGGCTAAGAAAATGGAAGTAGAAACACTTTTAGCAGTATCTTTTTTTTTTTTTTTTTTTTTGGGTTAGGGTTAGTGACTGACGGTGTAGGCATAAACTCGGCTGACTTTGGCGCCGGGAGCGTCGACGTCGTCTACGCGTGCCCCGCGACTGACCGGCGACCAGTTGAGGGTGTCGAGCGTTTTCGCCCCATGTCAGCTGGGATGGGCTCCAGCGCCCTGCGACCCCGACCGGGAAAAGCAGCGTTGAAAATGGGTGAATATCCAAAGTTTGAGTACTTTTGCGTTTAAAAAAATATATTTATACTTTCACCTCATTTATTTGATTACATTGCACAATTATTTTTTTTTTTTGTTAATTTATTTACTACTTTATTTACTACTACTACTACTACTACTTTTACGAGCAATATTTGAGTGTCGAGTGTGCGTATGTTTGTTACCTACCTACCTCTGATTTAAAAAAGCCAAACAACCTTTTCTACTCGTTACATTTCTGATTTTGTCTTTTTTTAATAGAAGGAAAGCAGTTCAATAAGTAATATTTAATTGATATGCATCTGTGTTTCTATTTAAATACAGAGTGTGAGTTCTTTTGAAACCTCTGATTTAAAAAAAAAAAAAAAACAACAACAATCTACTTTTGTACATAAAGGCATCATGCCATCAAAAGGCAATCCATTATTTACCACCGAGTTTTGTGCATAAGATGTGTCAAAAGGAGTCCGTGACATGATTTCAATTTTGATGTTTTTTTTGTTAGTTTTTTTTTTTACAAAATGCAGAGGAGAGAAGAATCATAATCTGCCGTCAGAGCAAAGCTCACTTCCACACTGAATATTAATGGGAAATTTGGGTTTGAGTCGAATCGAGGGCATCCTGGGCATTTTCAACCCTTGTTATTAGATATAAATATTTGGGTTACTATGACCGATAATGTCTTTTTTTTTTTTTTTTTGTACAGCGTGCGGGTCGCGTCGCCACCTCCGGCCGCGGCTCCGCCGACCCGCTCGCGCGAGCCATCCGGAGGTAATCGCGGGCATCACGTCGGCGCTAAAATGGATCCCAGCCCTCGTCTTCGCCGCACGCCGGCTGGCTCCGACGATGATCCGTCGGTTAAAACCCCCGCCGCCGCCGTCAAAGGCGAAGGCCCGGGCGTCAGTCACGCCGGCGATTACGGCGCTGAGTGGCACCCGACGACTGACACTAAGCGGGCCGGCTCAATGCGCCTCCGTCAGGGCCTGGCAGGTCCCGGTGACGCCGGGGGCCGGGCCGCGTCCCTCACGTGAGGGGATTAGCCCAGCCGGCTGCCATCGCCGAGCCACTCCGGGCTCACTCATGCTCGCGCCCACAAAACATTTGCCATTACTCACACACGCGCCAGGGGAAGTACTAAGCGCGCCGTCTCAAACGTTTCGGGTCCGAGGACCCGCCCCTCGCAATCCGAATGCAGAGGAATGACAGACTCCAACGTCTGTCATTCGTTTTCAAATCCTTCACCCTCACGTCCCTGGCAGGAGGCTTTCATCTTGTATTTATTCCTCCTAAAAAGCTCGCTTGAAACTTTATTTTCCAACCCCGATCCCGAATTTTTGCTTCCATCCTTATTTTCAAGCTCCCAAAGAACCCGTTCAATTCAAAACCCGGTCGGGACTTGAAACCCACTTGAAATCTTAAACCCTGTCTTCAAACCCGAACCCGGACTACGGCGTCACTCCTAGTTTGAAAGTTAGCGCCTACGTTAAAATGTTGCTGTTGACAAAAACTCGTACGTCGGTGTACATGATATTTTGTACACCGTGCATTGATTGCAAATGTCAACGCAATCCCACGCGAACTATGTGAACCACTAGAATGTTCTATTTTTGTCTTCCTATGTCCAAATGTAGTGTGTCCACGCGATCAAGCGTTCGGCAGCAGCTGAGGCTAATCCTACGCTATCGGTAGCATTGAGGTTTGGCTGCTGGAGTGTGCGAGTTGTGTTGTGAAATTCAGTGTTGTAACCTTAAATGGAAACAAACCTTTGATTCGTAGCCTTGCGTTTAAAACTCAAACTTGAAAATCTCAAAGTTTTGCCTCGAAACTCTTAATTTGAAACCCAAATCAGACAATAAGACAGTTAGCGAGTTAGCCAAAAGTGGCCACGGTCTGTTAGCTCCACTTTGTCGTGATTAGTAGCCTACGGATATAAAAAAAAAAAGGAACGAACGTACGAACGCAAGGAAGGAAGGAAGGACGTCTTGTGCCACAGTGAAGACGTGAGAATGGGCGAAATCCTGAACTTGGCCTCAAACTTCAAATTGGAACCCGAACCCCTGGTATGAAACCCCAATCGGGCCCAAAATCCCAATTTGAAACCCTACCTGAGCCACTAAACCATCATTTGTACACAAACCTGGATTGAAAACCACATTTGAAGCCTTAGAAACCTTCTTATCCTGTGTTAGAACCTAAATTTCAAACTCTAACTTCGGTTTCAAAGCCAGTCAAGCCCTAATTTGAAACCATAATCCTGGGTCGACACCCGAACGTGAAGTCCTAAACCCTGACGTGTTGTAACCTTAAATGGAAACAAACCTTTGCTTCGTAGCCTTGCGTTTAAAACTCAAACTTGAAAATCTCAAAGTTTTGCCTCGAAACTCATAATTTGAAACCCAAATCAGACAATAAGACAGTTAGCGAGTTAGCCAAAAGTGGCCACGGTCTGTTAGCTCCACTTTGTCGTGATTAGTAGCCTACGGATATAAAAAAAAAGGAACGAACGTACGAACGCAAGGAAGGAAGGAAGGACGTCTTGTGCCACAGTGAAGACGTGAGACTCTGGGCAAAATCCTGAACTTGGCCTCAAACTTGAAAATCTTGGAGTTTTGTCTCGAAACTCTAATTTGAAACGCAAATCAGCGAATAAGACAGACAGTTAGCGAGTTAGCCCAATCTGTTATCTCCATTTTGTCACGATTACTAGCCGACAGATAAAAAAAAACAACAACAAAACAAACGAACGGAAGGGATGAAGGAAGGAAGGACGTCTTGTGCCGCGGTGAAGACGTGAGACTCTGGGCGCCAAAGCAAGACTGACATCTTTTTACCGCCGTCTCATCCCAAATTCGCTTTGAACACTTTGAAATGTTAACTTCCCTTTTGACGTGGCAAAAAAAAAAAAAAAACAAAGTAAATAAAAGTAAAAGGGAATAGCAATCACTTTAACGCGGACGTCTTGATGTGTCAATCAAGCCGCCAAAGGCGCGTAAATAGCTCATCATGTACATCAGTTATTCATCACAAAGTCACAACTCGGCCGCTTTCGTCCCACCAAATACTGACACGTGTACTTCAAGTACGCGTGCCGAAAGCCTCGTTAAAAATGGATCAAGTCGTATTAATTAGACGCCAAAGGAAGCGAGGGGGGGGGGGCATGATTCGGATAGGCCTGGAAATTGGCGAAAGGCGCGTTTAAAAAAAAAAAAGGTTTTAATAAAAAAGCAAAAAAGGGGGGAGGGGCGGGGGCGGGGGAGGGGGAGGGGGTCTTTGTTCTCGGGCCGCTGTCCTCTTTGTTCATCAAGACTAATTTGCTGGTCGTCCCTGCCATATTTCTCCTTTATTGAATCTTCATTTTCGCGCAGGGGGGAGGGGGGTGCGGAGGGGGTCGGTCGGCCCCTCATTTCAATTGCTAATTGGACGTATTTGAATGTATGCGGCGGGCTCGTACATCAGCGCCCTCGCGACCACGTTGGACATGATTTGCGCTCGACGCTCGGACTCATTTTCATTTTTTTTTAACGATTTATTTGGTGTGATCCAGCCGCAAAAAAAGGATTTGAACAGCAGAGAAAACCAATGTACATATTTGGTACAGTAGCCTTTGGTTGCAATGACAGAGGTCAAACGTTTCCTGTAGTCGTTCACCAGGTTTGCACACACTGCAGGAGGGATTTTGGCCCAGTCCTCCGCACAGATCTTCTCGGGTTTCTGGGCTGTCGCTGGGAAACGCGGAGTTTCAGCTCCCTCCGAAGGTTTTCTATTGGGTTTAGGTGCGGAGACTGGCTAGGCCACGCCAGAACCTTGATATGCTTCTTACGGAGCCACTCCTCGGTTTTCCTGGCTGTGTGCTTCGGGTCGCCGTCATGTTGAAAGACCCAACCATGACCCATCTTCAATGCTCCGACCGAGGGAAAGAGGTTGTTCCCCCGAATCTCGCAATACACGGTGCGGTCGTCCCGTCCCGTGTTCATAAAAACACCCCCGGAGCGTGATGCTACCTCCCGCATGCTTCACAGTAGTGACGGTGTTCTTGGGATGGAAGTCATCATTCGTCTTCCTCCAATCCCCGTTTAGTGGAATTAGTGGAGCAAAAAGTTCCATTTTGGTCTCATCTGACCACAAAACCTTCTCCCATGACTCCTGCGCATCATCCAAATGGTCATTGGCAAACTCAAGACGGGCCTCGACGTGTGCTGGTTTCAGCAGGGGAACCGTCCGTGCCACGCGCGATCTCAAACCGTGACGTCTTCGTGTATTACCAACAGTCACCTTGGAAACGGCGGTCGCGGCTCTTTTCAGGTCATCGACCAAGTCCTGGGCTGATATTCCTCACCTTTGAGGTGACATCTCGCACTGCGATTGAGATTGACCGTCGGGTTCAACGGTGGACCTTTTTTCGCCAATTTCTCCGTAGCCCTTTCCAGCCGTGTGGAGTTGTACAATTTTGTCTCTGGTGTCTTGGGACAGTTCTTTGGTCTCGGCCAAGTTCGAGTCTTACCGATTGTCTGGGTTGGACTGGTGGCTGACGGCCTGGACTTTTAAAGGCGGACTAACAGGTCTTTGAGGGTCAGAATTGTAGCTGATAGACGGGCGTTCAAATGCTTGTTTGCAGCTGAAATCACACAAATAAATCATTAAAAAAAAAAAAAAAAATCACAATTGTGATTTCTGGGTTTTTAGATTATCTCTCTTGCAGTGGACGTGCACCTACCACGAAAATGTCCGTGATTTCTAAGTGGGAGAACTCGCAATATTCCAGGGTGTTCAAATACTTTTTTTCTTCACTGTAAACCCCCAAATGAGGAAATACTGCACAGAGCTTTACTGTGTACATCAGTCCAAAAAAAAAAAAAAAAGAAAAAAAACCTCGTCTCCCCGAGAAACACAATCATAACCAACATAAAATTTCGGGAAAAGAATAAATTCAAACATGTTAAATGAAAAACAAACATACCTAAAATATTTCAAAAAAACAATTCTTAAAGAATGCATTGAACTTGAAGTGTGCTGCGGATTTTCGTTATTTCTAATAATTAGAAGAACGTGACAAAGAAAAGCAGCAATTCAACGGAATTCATCATTTGTATTATTCGGTTGCATCTTCCTTTTCCACCTTCAACATTTAATACGCAGTTTCATCCTTTTACCACCTCCTAGTAAATCGTTTGCTTACTAGGAAATATTATTTGATGTCATTGTAACGCAAACGAAAATAGCGTTAAAAGTACAAGTACAGCATTCTCGTGTGATTTTACTTTGAACGATAGTTCCAAAAATACGGGCAACAATCGGAGTTGATGTACATTATTGACACGACCGCGTGCGCACGTGAAGGCGGTCAGCGCGTTTAATGAGCTGCCGCTCGCGCGTTCACACCTTTAATTGCTTTGCCCGTGCGCGCGTTTGTCGTTTCTGACGAGGCGTCAACATGTTTTGCCGCCTAAATGAGCCAGAAGAACATCTGATGAACCGCAGCAAGCGTGTCAATAAAACCCAAAATAAAACAAACGCGCGACGCCGGAGCTCGCATTCGAACGGCTCAGATGAGAGGGGAAACCTCTTTGAAGACGGTTGCGATCGGGTCGGATCGATGGGAATATTCACAGGCAGCGTTCTTTCTTTTCTTTAGTACAGGTGCTGCTATTTTGTAGAATAATAATAATAATAATGAAAAAGCAGCACCTCTGGCACCACTCTCTTGTCGTGAATTGATTTAATGAAAAAGATGGATGCCGGTCGACCGCCACAGCGACAGCGATTGTGTTGCGGGCGGCCGCCGCGGCGAGAGTGGCGACGGAAGCCTATTAGCCGCGCCGCAATCAAATATCGCTGGCGTCCCGACACGCTCGTTATTTATGCGCGCTAATACGAGTATATTAAAGCGGCTAAACGGGGTTTAGCGCTCCATCACTCCCGGGATGAATCAGACCGCGCATCCATCACGACCCCGGGAACTTCGCCCGCCCGGGGGAACCGCAATCACCAAAGATTGGACCAACGCGTTATTGCCTGGCACGCTCGCCGTTTGCTGTCAAACTAAACATCCAACAAAGGCAATTGTCTCTTTGAAGCAACCGCGCAGCTTTGCCTGATGCTAGCAAACAACAGCGAACACCAGAGGCGGTTAGCATTGGGGTTGAAAACATGGGAAGAATTCATGCGCATTCTAATTACCATGAAAAAAAAAAAAAATGAAAATGAAGAAAAAGTGTGCAGAAGCGGGGAAAATACCTCCAAGAAAAAATTATAATATTATGGGCAGTGCGGCAATTTTTTTTGCCTTATTGAGATAAAAGTCTCTTAACAGGCCACAATCTTGGAAATAACTCATTTTTTCGTTGATGGTTAAGTTATATGGTAACTTTGCTAATTTATAATCTGGTCCCATAAATCTAACTGCTAACTTTGACCGATGAGTTATCCTCTCCTGATACCAAATTATGGCTTCAGATTAAAACAATTAAATATTTTGATATACTGAAGGATATAATGCCTGAAAATTGTGATGTCCCGAAAATGGGACGCTGCCCAAAATGAATTAATCCGCAGATGCTGATCTGCGGAAATCCCTTTTTTTTTCTTTTTTTTTAAACTACATACTGATTTTTGAATTATTTTATCAGAATTGCATACAACGCAGTACTATATCATTGACTAAAATCACGTGATTTAAAAAATGTTTTTTTTTGGGGGGTGGAGGGAGGCGGAACTGATTAATGGCATTTCTGTTCAATTCAATGTCAAAAATTGATTTGATTTTCGAGGAAATTGAGAAAACGACTCGTCAGTCAAGTTCTTTTGTTTTGATTTGTGCTCCCGAAATTTGAAATTTATTAAAAAAAAAAATAAAAAAAAAAAGGATGTGTTGCTTCACCAACTGGGTGTGAAGTCATGAAGCGGCCGTTATGAAGGCAGATTTTTCAACTTATTTTAAGATGACGCGCGTGCGTGTGTTTGGCCATTAACGGCGGCTCCCCGTTCGCCGTGTCAGCCCGTAAAAAGCGCAGATCTATGATGTTTTAATACGCGCTTATAAAAGGAAACCATAAAAATGCAAAATGCAATATCCAGCAGCTGTCACGTTGATAAACAAAGCTGAATATTGATACATCTCTAAATTGGAGGGCGAGGGAAGTGGGGCGGGGGCGCAATAATGTTAACATGAAATTAGGTTGAGCAAACAGAGTGCTCCGCGCCGCCGCCTGTCACCGCGCAGCCGCTCGGCGCTTTCTCAAACGCAATAAAGCATCGCGGCGTCAACTCCAACCAGAGCGGCGAACAACACGCGCGCGTTTGACCGCCGCAATTAGAACATGCGCAATATTTCCAATTGGACACTCGTTTCCCTCCGGGCTGGACCAATTTGGATCTTGAGGACTTACCGGTAGGTACCGAGACCAACAACGCCGCCGCGAAGGATAGTTGGGAATCAAAATGCTTCTGTCGTTATGACGCACATGATGTTGGAGTCAAACTGCCGCAATGCAGCGCCAACTACTGGTGAGGAGGACCGCGTTGGATTTCACTTTTTTTATGTCACTGGTTGATATCTGCATCCTTCGCGTGTATCCAGCAGCTGGTATCAGTTCTCGCCCGTACCAACTCGGAAGACGAGCTAGTGCTGAATTTGGAAGTCCTCCAGTGGCGTGAAGTGCGGTCTCGGCGTTTTGCGTTCTTCCCGCTGTCGACATTTGGCGAAGCTGTTAAGCGAAGCCGTCAGGTGCGCAACGTGCCCCGGCCTCAAACGTCTTCGTGCGCAGCCGACGCCTGATGTCGATTTGTCGGGAGCGCTAACAACGCGCATGCTAACTCCATCCCGCTAACAAGGCACGCACCTTCCAGAGTTAGCGCTTCACGTCTTCGACAAATGGACTCGCCGTCTCTCCCGCGGCGGCGAGTCCGTCGCTCTTATGTTTGAAACGCACCAATCAGGCGCTGTCAGTCATGCATCCCGGCTCGCGGCTGACAGCTTGGCAGGCGCGAAGCGAGAGCGCTTCATTCATTCATTCGTTCCGATGACACGCTGCCGATATCCACGCGCGGCGGAAACGGGCAGGAAGGCGGCCGAGCGAGCAAAATTAAAAAAAAAAAAATCTTCGGCTACAACTACTCGGATCTCGTAGAGCGGAACTTCGGCTTTATAAATTTCATTCATCCGTCTTCGGCAATACTTTTGTCAGAATGAAGCGCACCAACTTACTTCGACATAGTTCCCTGCACCACAATGTCTCCGGATCACGGTCACGCGCTAGTTTTCTCGAAATGAAAACCTTCACCTCACCCCAATGTGGTTCTTTGGCACCATATCTCGAGATGACAACAAAACACTACTGTTGATAAAAAGAAACTCCTCAACTCAGTTTGACATAATTCATTCGTGGCACAAGGTTGAGGTGGTTTTGGAAATGAAACCCCTCAACTTACTCCAACTGAGTTCCTTGGAAATTCTCCACTGAGCTATTAAGGCTCACCCGCACGGGAACCCACACCTGGCAAGATTCTGCCTTCCTGCCACAATATGGGCAGGAAAACCTTCAACTCACTTCAAAATAGTTCCTTGGCACCAAGATACAAACGTAATAGTTTTATAGCTTTTTTTCCCGGAACTGACCTTGTTATTCAAAGCATTGTTAGAACTTGAAGTTGTGTTGCATGCTGATAGTTAGTCTGTGCGAGCATCTTGGGGGTGAGTTGTGGTCGACAACAGCACCTTGCAAGGGTTCCCGTTTTCTATCGGACCTTGTACTGGCCAGTCGTCCGGCTCAGTCAACGGCTGAAAGTGCGTCGGCAACTGTGGGAGCCCTTGCCTACGTGCGAGGGCATTACAGATACCTAACAGTAATTGCTCCGCAAGCGACTGCTCGGACTTTGTAAGACTTTGATTCGGTGGTTCTTAAGTCAAAGCACCAGCGCCCGCGTGACTGCTCAACGCAGGACGCGAGAGCGTTCGATGCCGACGGGGCGCGTCGCGTATCGACGTAGCCGAGGGGGCCAGCGCGGCCGCTTGCTGGGCTTCGAGGGGGGGGGGGGGGGGCCTTCGGGGGATCCCGGACACGCCCGATAATCACAAACACCGAGGCGGATCGAAGGGACTTCACTCAAAACAACAAATGGACTACTCGCTATTTGTTCTTTTAGTACAATTAACGGAAAAACTCCTCGATGGTGAGACTTGGCGGACTTGCGGTCTTGATGTGCCAAAGTTTATCGATTGATTGGCAACTTACCGGCAACTACTTCAACCATCGTTTTGAGCTTGACAACAAATGTTCTCCTTTTTTGCCAAAAGCCTTAATGCAAAAAAAAAAATCAGCTGAATCCAGTCATGGATTCTAAATGTATTTGGAAACGATCCGACTTTTTCCCTCATCCTGGGGTCCGTTTCCCGAGCTCACAAAACTTGCGCTTTCAAGCAAACTTTTCCAAGGGCGAAGATGAACAATTAAAATTCAAACGTGCACCCGATGAAGCGTGCGGCGTACCGGTGAGTTCCACCTCCGCGCAGTCAAAAAGCCGTTTCGGAACCGGCCCAGTCCTTGGCGACGTCCCGCGTTCGTTAACAAAATAAAGCCAATCAACAGCTTCTTGGAAAACGCTGGCACGTAATTGTGTTCCTGTGTTTTTTTGCGCGGCGGCGCTTCAAGTCGACTTTCTGGCCCGGTAATGAGCGGCCGGTCCCAAGCGGGCCAAAGGAGGCTAATTAAGTGGCAATTAAGCAGCTCGGTCTGCCGGGAAAGCAAACGTAGCGTTCGTTAGTCGCCAAGCTTGGCGGAGGAACTCAACTGGGAAGTAACCAAGTACAATTACTCTGTTACTCTGCTCGAGCAGATTTTTTTCTTTTTTTCGTATTTTTCTCACTTCAAGCGGTTTTTAAGTTCATTAGCGTATTGGTCACAAAGTTGTTGGTTTTGTTTTTTGGTGCTGCCGAGTTATCAAAATGGGCGTTTGCATATTTCCGACATGAAGGATTCACACATCCATCCATCCATCCATCCATCCATTTTTCCGGGTCGGGTCGCGGGGGAAGTAGTGTCAGCGGGGATACCCAGACTTCCCTTTCCCCAGCCGCTTCTTCCAGCCCTTCCGGAGCCGAGAGACTCTCCAGCGCGTCCCGGGTCTTCCCCGGGGTCTGTTCTCGGTGGAACAGGCTCGGAACACCAAAACCAGGGAGGCGTCCGGGAGGGATCCCAGTCAGACGCCCCAGCCACCTCGTCTGGCCCCCTCTCGGAGGCGCAGCTGCTCGACTCTGAGCCCCTCCCTGATGACGGAACTTCGAACCCGTTTTCCAAGGGAGAGCCCGGACTCCCTGCGGAGGAAACTCATTTGGGCCGCTTGTATCCGGGATCTTGTTCTTTCGGTCCCGACCCGCAGCTCGGGCCAATTAAGTACAAGAGTAAAAAGAGAAAAAATAAAGAAAAAGAAAAATTCAGTGGCAAACGTTCTGGAAAGTAAATGTGATTTTTCTATTTGTAATCTGAGCAGTTTTTTTTTTACGTGGGAGTATACTACAAACTGTGTACATTTTTCAGTGTGTAGTTTTTTAAAAAATATATATATTTACTCAGTGTTTCTTCTTTAACCAGTATTTTTTTCTTGTGTGTGAATACATGGAAAAAAAAAATGGAAAAAAAAACAAAACCTGGATTTGACTCAGTACTTTTGCCGAATTTCTGTACTACTTCGTAAACACGGGATGTGTGTAATTTTGCCAAAAGGAATTGTGACTTTTCCAAGTACCGACATTGACTCAGTCATTCTACTTTTCTCTTTGATCTCTTTAAAGCACCAGTACTTCTTCTTGGGTACTGAATGCGCGTACATTTTCCACCTGTAGTAACAATACTTTATATTTGACATACTTAAAGAGTGGACTGGGTTACTTGTACTTTTCCCAGTCGCCGAGTTTAGCCGAACTGGATTCTTTTCTTTTCTTTTGTATTCCGGGGGATGAAAGGGCGGACATTGATCTGCGGCGAGATGACGGATGGTCGGCGAGGAGGTCAAACGGGGACGACGATTGCAGGAAGGAACGCGGGCCGAGCCGCTGCGTGAGTTGCATGTTGGCTCCAAAGTGGGATACATACGAGGCCTAACGCCGGCTGACAGGCCGTGTGATGTTTTCCTATCTTTCATTATCAGCCGGCGGGCCGGCCACAGACATTACCCGTTGATGTCCGAGCGGGCCGGCCGGCTGATGGACAGATGGATGGGATGCTTGATGAGCGTCTGGCAGGTGCTTTGTCAGCGCGCCGGGCAATCTAAGGCCCTGAGGGGGGGGGGGGGGCGGAGAAAAGAAAGAAAGCGCTCGGGCTCCTCCGAGGGACACCGCAATCGAATCAAGGCGCCGCTAAACGAGGCGACGCCGGCGCGCTTTGATCACCGCGAACGGCAGCCGGTGTCACTCCAATATCAGCTGCCTCTAATTTAGAAGAATGCCCAAAGAGGAGGTCAATCTCCTCGCTCATATGCGATGACTGATAGATCCAATACCGCCGCAATCAGATAAAACTTTGACAAATGGCCCCGCGCCGGGCCCCGGCCGGGCCGGGGCCGGGGCCGGGCCTCCGCCGCCGCGTCCCCGCGTCCCGTCGCCCCGCCGATGGCGTTGATCAATGGGGGCCGCGGTCCCGACGCGCAGGCGGCCAGACGGCGCCCTCGGTCCGACGTCGGCGTGATGAAACGGCCCTGAGGATATTGCTTTCTCGCCGCCAAAAACAGAAAAACTTGATAACAAAAAAAAAAAAAAAACGAGGCGACGCGTCGGAACACGGCCGATGACCGCGACCTGCCGTGCATTTGAATGCACGCGATTGCGTTAAACGGTCGAGCCCACGTTTGTTGCGGTGGTTGCGTTCCTGCGCCGGGTCAAAAGCTAGCATCAAGCGACAATATCAAAATATACATAAAAGCTAGCATAAAGCCACAATATCAAAATATACATCTACCTTTCCTGCAGGAAGGCAGGAGCCCGGATTCGAACGTACAACCTCTGACGTGGTACACGCATGTGCTAATCGCGTGGCTCCCGGCGTACCACCCACAACAAAAACCAAGCAAAATATTCAAACGTCCTCTAGCTTAACGCTAACATGTAATGCAAAACACCACTGACTGGCTAAAGTAAGTTAGCATCAGTACTCCAGCAGGGGACAAACGTCAACTAATTTCTCTTTAAAATGTGAAAACATTGCAGCACATTCATGATGACGATGTTATAGATTTTCATCATTTACTTTTCCTTCTTTTTTTGTATCCAGATTGGCTGTTGGGAGTCACATGGTTCTAGCAGCTAGCGGCTGTCACAATATTGCATTCATACAACAAACTCCTTCCATTATCCGTCATTTCCTTCTGATTCCTACCAACGTGAAATTATTTCTTGGGATGTCATGTTCCCTTTTTTCCTGTTGTCGTGACAACCCAGATTGATCTAAAAATTTGTTGCCCCCCCCCAACACACCTCTTTCACGTTCCTGCTGCGCGGAGGGTAAACACCGTTATTACCGACGATGTACCTGCGGCAAGAGAAGCCCCCGCCGCCGAAAACGCGCTTATTCATGCATTTATGTATCTCTCCATCTATCGACTTCCTCGTTTGCATGTTGGCGAAGTATAAACAAAAGTAAACAACCTGAATGATATTCTGCTTGCGCGTCTGTTTGTTGGTGAGGTCACGTTTACCGAGAATTGGTGTGCGTGTGTTTGTGGCAAGTTGGCAACGTGTCACAAGTTTAAGCTCCTTAAGTCCACAAAGAGCTTTTAAATTCCACTTGATCTCGTTCTCAACTTTTTTCCCCCGCAAAGTTGCGCCGTCACGTCGGAGCCGCCGGAGACGTTTTGACGCGTCATTAGTCAGGTTTTTAGCACGACTGACAGGAAATCGTTACGTGGAACCGAGCGACGCGCTAATTTTGTCAGATTTGCTTCCATTCTTCGAAGATTTCATTGCCGTTTAAGGTCGGATGCCGAATGCGGTGGCACCTCGACGTACAAGTGGCGCGAAAATTAAGAGTTTTTCAAGTGTGTCACGGAATTTCTTTTCACGTTTGTGTGGGTGTGGTGGATACGCAGACCGTTTTACGGGCTGATTCAAGCGCCCTCTCACGAAAATATGGACATGAATGGAATGTACAATTTCATTTTTTGGGGCTGTAATGCACACTTTCAAATTGCACTTAATATTTAGCAGTATGTGCTCTCGTGTGTTTAAAGTGTGAGAATGATTGACAGCTCCCTTTTGACCAATCAGTGAGCGTCATTTTCGGAACTCCGCCCATGCGGCCCACAACCGCAATTCTTTACCCACAAACAAACAAACGAGCTTGAAGCCTCCGAATTGCGAGTGTATCGTCCTGCTTATACGTGTGTACGTGACATGAAATGGAGACAAGCGCTATCCAGAGAGATTACCGGGAGGCTATTTGGTGCGCTTTCCCGCCCCAGAGCGTAATTTAGATAAACGCAAACGGCGGATTAAGCCTTGCGGCCGACCTCGGCACAAAGCCGTCTGCTCCGAGGTAAGTTCTTCAATTAGTCGGCGTTACGCCTATAAAGGAAGGATCAAGTTCTACCTGAGCCGGGCCAAACTGAAAGCTTCCAGCCGCACTCGGCTCTGCTCTCAAGCGTTCTTAGCCGTGATTAAACAAATCACCCGAAAACAAATATTTTGGTCCTTCATTTACATCTTCAGACCGATAGAGGACACGCATGCCGCCATAATTTATGTCAATTAATTATCCACTATGAACGTAGGTATCATTTCGAATCGACGTGTCTATGTAGCATAAAAATGCAAACTCACCCTATTTGCATGAACAATAGGCATCAAAAATCCAAGCGCATTCGATGTCCAACATTAGTTTATGAGTTTGGTTCTTGCGCATGGCCGTACGGCCAACACGTTGCAGGAACTTTAATTGGGGTTCCCGTTTGGGAAACGTTGACGTTATGAATACATCCCCGTTGAAAGTAATTTAGGCCTTTCTGTGCACTCTTTGTCGATATTTCTGACACCACGGGCACAAAGGAACCAGAAATACTGTCGGGAATTCGCTCTAATCAATGGCTCATAACGTGCTTCGGCCGCATCGCGTCCGCCATTTTGATCAGTCGCTCGGGGTGCATGAGAACAGCGTCTGAGTAGGCGTGGCTTAGGCGAGCCCTGCATGGATCTATCCATTGACTCATCAACTTTGATGCACAACAGCCTGAGGATGCACAAACTTTGTGGCACTTGTTCAAAAAGTATGAACATTTGAAATTTGTTCAAAATTTCAGGGTGAAATTGGGACATATTAAATGAAATTCGATGTATACATTTTTTTGCGGGGTGCAGGGGTTGAGTCCTCGGGTTAAGACGGTCTCGACCTAAGATGTTTTCGACTTTACAACGGCCGTCCCCCGTTTGTCTGGTTAATGCTTGTCTGCGCTTGTATCTTTGTCGACATTATGCCCCCCAAAAACGAAATTTGTGTCTTTTAGCGATGCTTCTGCACCCAAAACAAAATCCATGACCACGGAAACGAAGCTCGAGATCATAAAAAGATTGGAGGAAGGAGAGACACCAAGACCACCAAGGCTTCAGTGACAAAGCTCGTGTTTTAGCGCATGTGAAGGGTTCTGTTCCTGTCGGATCCAATGATCACAAAACAAGGGTCTTTGATACTTGTCGAGTTGGACAGGATTGAGGACCAGGTTGCTTGGCGATAGCTAAGCGCAGCCTCCCCTTCTTCTTCTTCTTCTCCATCCACCTCTCAGCAGTCATGCTAACGACATCAGCTTGTTTCTTACAAACGATAATGGCAGAATCTGACCTCAGTCGAAATTCGAGTTAAGACGCTAGTCTAGGAACGGCTCTCAGTCGTAGACCGAGGACTTGCCGCATTTCAAGTGTGACTCGTAAGATCGGCTGTACAGTCGTTTATTTTTTATTTTTAGCATGAGTAGAAAAGACAATAACTTGCCGAGCGAAAAAAGTGCCAGTCGGCCCGATCAATCACGTCGTTGTTTTTGTACAAGCGTAACATCTGGCCCCGCAGACGTCCTGCTGGACCGCGGCGTGGAAGCGGAGGGGGTGGACTCCAGATTTTGATCTGCACGCGTTCGCAAATGGATGAGAAAAATGATCACGCGCAAACAAACGGAAGTCATCTAGTTCTGCTGTGCCTGTTTCCTTTGTCATAAATAACAACAGGCCACTTGGACTCTGTGTTTGTTGCTAATGATCCCTCAGGCTAGCCGGGCCGGGCTAAGCCTCAAAGCAGCGGACGTGCGTTCTGACCTAATGGGACAATGGAGGAGTCCTTATTTGTGTTTGTGTCGTATTTCGGAAGGAAGGAAGGAAGGAAGGAAAAGGAAAAGGCGTTTTTCTATGTACACATCACCGTAAAGAAATGACTAATGTTTGCTATTCAGTCATACTTCCAAAACTGTTTCACAATCATATGTAGCCCTGTTATACTGGAGTGAAAGTCGAGGCTCCACCTTTTTCGTAACCTCTTGGTGGCGGTGGCATACCGGAATGAAAGTGTTCGGCTTTTCCTTCACCTCTCGATGGTGGCGTACATTTATAAAATGTGGAAATTGTTTTCATTTTTTTCCTAAAACTATGTAGAATGCACACTTTTGACTTGAAAATTTTAGGGGGGGGGGGGAATGTGCATTATACACGAGAAATTATTTTGTCACCAAAGGCCCCTTTTCAACCTTAATTTTGTTATTTTACAGTTTGGGGAGTCCCAAAAAGCGTCAAATATTTGGCTCAAAGTTATTCTTCTGCTTGAAATTTATTTTCATTGAAATTTCGTTTTGGCTACTTTTTTTAGTCAGAAACTGTTCATGGTGTAATTTAATTACCAAAGTACAAAAATTATACAGAAACAAACATTTTTTTATAATTACATAGAGTGCATACTTTTGACTTGAAAATTTTGAGGGGGAAATTGTGCATTATACACAAGAAATTGTGCAAATTATTTTGTCACCAAAGACCCCTTTTCAACCTTAATTTTGTTATTTTACAGTTTGGGGAGTCACAAAAAGCACAAAATATTTGGCTCAAAGTCATTCTTCTGCTTGAAATTTATTTTCAGAGAAATTTAGTTTTCTCTGCTTTTTAGTCACAAACTGCTCACGGTGTAATTTAATTACCAAAGTCCAAAAATTATCTAGAAACGAACTTTTTTTTTTGTTATAACTACGTAGAATGCATACTTTTGACTTGAAAATTTTAGGGGGGGGGGGGATGCAAGGAAGGAAGGAAGGAAGGAAAATGCGTTTTTCTGTGTACACGTGTGTTGCCTACTAGCCGTGTGCGGTGTGCGCGTTAATAGGCCGGCGGAGGATTGCACGGAGGCCCGACGTTGGCATAGATGGATGGTCCAGGACAGAAAGTGTGCTGACAAGCGGCGAATGCGGGCCGTCGTTGCAGAAAGGTCAACACGCGCGCTACACGAATGTCAGGCGAGGGGAAGGCTGGAAAATGCGCGTCTCCTCATTTATGTGACTTTGAAACTTTTGAGCGAGTGCAGGGAAGATGTGGGCTGTTTATTTACAAGAGAGACTCAAAAGAGGCAAAGTTAAGCCATCACCGAGGAACATGACCAAACTAACTTAATTGACCTTTTAGGTATCGCAGAGACGTTACGCACTAGTGGGTGGGAACAGAAAGGAGCTTTCTGCAATGGCGCCGTGAGTAAACAAACCCTTACCACCTCGTTTGGACAATTGAGAAAACTGGGAAAATGCCTTAGACTGCGATTTTATTCTTCTTCTCGACTGCTCTCTCGGCTCTGGACATGTCGAAACAATCGAAGTCTGCTCTCTCCAACCTTGTCTCCAAAACCTCCGACTTCGGCTGTCCCTCTAATGAGCTCGTTTCTAGTCCTATCCGACCCGCTCACTCCGAGCGAGAATCTCAGCATCGTCATTTCTGCCACCTCCAGTTCGGCTTCCTGTTGTGTCTTCAGCGCCACCTCTCGTCTCGAATCCGTCCATCATGGCCGGCCTCACCACTGTTTTATCAACTTTGCCCTTCTTCATCCTCACGGGGGAGACTCTTCTGTCACATAGAACACCAGACACCTTCCGCTCTGACCCGTTTCTTCACTTCCTGACCACACTCTCCATTGCTCTGTATTGTTGACCCCAAGTATTTGAAGTCGTCCACCCTCGCCATCTCTTCTCCCCGGAGCTTCACTCTTCCCCCTCCGCCCCTCTCTTTCACGCAGATATATTCCGTTTTAATTCGGCTAATCTTCATTCCTCTCCTTTCCAGTGCGTGTCTCCATCTTTCCAATTGTTCCTCCGCCTGCTCCCTGCTTTCACTGCATATCACGATATCATCTGCGAACATTCCAGTCTAACGTCATCTGTCAGCCTATCCATTACCACAGCAAACAGGAAGGGGCTCAGAACGGATCCCTGATGCAGTCCCACCTCCACCTTAAGTTAAGTCGCTACTGTAGGAACGGATCTCAGTCGTAGACCGAGGACTCCCCCCGTTTCAAGTGTGACTCATAAGATCGTCTGCACGGTCATTTATGAGCATGAGTAGAAAAGACAGAAACTTGCTGTGCATTCATCCGGGAGCGAAAAATTCACAGCAAACAGGAAGGGGCTCAGAACGGATCCCTGATGCAGTCCCACCTCCACCTTCAATTCTTCTGTCGGAAGAAAAATGTTTTGAGTGGGTTGCTGCAACGTGCAGAACAAAACTACACTGTGTGTATTTAAAACAACAACATAGCTTAGCTGTTCAGTCCACTTGCTCGATGCTAATGCTAAATAGCATCTATGGCTATAACACATGAAGCGATGGATTGAACACAAGCGCGTAGTCAGACAACCTACTGGCGATCGTACTCGGTGATACTGTGCATTTTTTTTTTCCTGTATGACGAATATTAGTGCCGTACTGACGAGGAGTTGGATTGGTGACATCATAATGAACACTTTATCCGTTTTATCCTGCCCCCTGATAGTGATCACAAGAATACGACCGTGTCCTTGTGACAAATTGGCCCAAATAAGCGTGGCCAGTGAACAACGTGGCGCCGCTTCCCCCGTGGAAAGTCTCCATGCGAATTAAAATTGAGGATCATCAGACTAGCGGGGCGAGGAAGCTCACTCGTGGTCCGGCGGGTCAAATGTCCTCCAACCCCCATGAAGGCTTTCCTCCCCCGCCCCCACTTTTTCTTCCTCATTTCTTTCCAACACACTTTTCTGCAACGGAGCGAGATTGTAATCTGAAATAAATGAAGGGGGCTAAGCTAAGGTGGCGGACGGAGGAGGGCGAGGGCGAGGGCGGGGTTGGGGTTGCGCCGCCGCATTATCACCTCGCCCGAGCGTGAGGAGTTGGAAAACAACAACAAAGAAGAAGAAGAAGAAAAGAAGAAGAAAGGGAAGAAGAAGGTCCAGCAGGCAAATTCATCTTGTGCTGCTACAATCAATCTCCGGCCAAAAGAAATACACAATAACTAGGCAGGAAGAGGCCAAGATTAATGGGCCCGAGACATCTCCACTGACCAGCACCGCCACCTCCTCCTCCTGCGCATCTCCACACATCCATGCCGCGTGGTGATCTATGGCCCGCGCTGACCGCTTTACAAGTGCATTAGCGGCGTTAATGAGGGCGGCCGGTCGCTCGGCAAATGTGCGCCGGGCGACCGGACGGGCTCGCGCTAATCGCTCAAGGGGACGTCTGAAAATGCGCTTTTTGATGCGTATCTCCACGCGGCGTCGGACCCCGCCCGGCGCACGAACGGCTTCGTGTTTCGGCCGATCGCGAAACTGAGCTCGGCTCGTTTCCGCCGGAAGAGCGGAACGGACGACGCGATCGTTCTGGCGTCAGTTTTCGGACGAAATGGAGTGCCACCCTTTGTTCCCAACATCCAGGACACATCGACACTGACACGCTGTGGCGACCCCGAACGGGACAAGCCGAAAGGAAAAGAAGAAGATTTTAAGGACGTACTGTATGCTGAAGTGACACATCACAGAGCGCTGTCAGTTACATTTAGCCAGGGTCGTTAGGGGGAGTGACATGGCTGAAAAGTGCATCGGCCTCCGTCGCTCTCATTTCCTCCTTTTTCCCTATTCTGAGGCGCAACCGAAATGCAAGATTATTTCTTTATAGATTACAGAAAACAAAAAAGAAATATTTTGTCGTTAAGCAACGTATTTGAACAAATCAATTCTTTGTCATCACTTGCTCTTATTTTGAAATTCACAGCCCTACGTTTAATCAGTAAAACACACATAGTTGTGCTCCTCTGTTTGATTAGCCGGGGAGAATTTGTAAAGTGGCAACAATTCCTGAAAGAAAACGTCAAGGGCCAAGCCAAACAGTTCATTTTATTTTGATGGGATTCAAAGTAAGCTGTCGAGAATTTCAGAAAACCTTTATTATTAAACAAAACATCACCGTAAAGAAATGACTAATGTTTGCTATTCAGTCATACTTCCAAAACTGTTTCACAATCATATGTAGCCCTGTTATACTGGAGTGAAAGTCGAGGCTCCACCTTTTTCGTAACCTCTTGGTGGCGGTGGCATACCGGAATGAAAGTGTTCGGCTTTTCCTTCACCTCTCGATGGTGGCGTACATTTATAAAATGTGGAAATTGTTTTCATTTTTTTCCTATAACTATGTAGAATGCACACTTTTGACTTGAAAATTTTAGGGGGGGGGGGGGAATGTGCATTATACACGAGAAATTATTTTGTCACCAAAGGCCCCTTTTCAACCTTAATTTTGTTATTTTACAGTTTGAGGTGTCAAAAAAAGCACAAAATATTTGGCTCAAAGTTATTCTTCTGCTTGAAATTTATTTTCATTGAAATTTCGTTTTGGCTACTTTTTTTTAGTCAGAAACTGTTCATGGTGTAATTTAATTACCAAAGTACAAAAATTATACAGAAACAAACATTTTTTTATAATTACGTAGAGTGCATACTTTTGACTTGAAAATTTTGAGGGGGAAATTGTGCATTATACACAAGAAATTGTGCAAATTATTTTGTCACCAAAGACCCCTTTTCAACCTTAATTTTGTTATTTTACAGTTTGGGGAGTCACAAAAAGCACAAAATATTTGGCTCAAAGTTATTCTTCTGCTTGAAATTTATTTTCATTGAAATTTCGTTTTCGCTACTTTTTTAGTCAGAAACTGTTCATGGTGTAATTTAATTACCAAAGTACAAAAATTATACAGAAACAAACATTTTTTTATAATTACGTAGAGTGCATACTTTTGACTTGAAAATTTTGAGGGGGAAATTGTGCATTATACACAAGAAATTGTGCAAATTATTTTGTCACCAAAGACCCCTTTTCAACCTTAATTTTGTTATTTTACAGTTTGGGGAGTCACAAAAAGCACAAAATATTTGGCTCAAAGTTATTCTTCTGCTTGAAATTTATTTTCATTGAAATTTCGTTTTCGCTACTTTTTTAGTCAGAAACTGTTCATGGTGTAATTTAATTACCAAAGTACAAAAATTATACAGAAACAAACATTTTTTTATAATTACGTAGAGTGCATACTTTTGACTTGAAAATTTTGAGGGGGAAATTGTGCATTATACACAAGAAATTGTGCAAATTATTTTGTCACCAAAGACCCCTTTTCAACCTTAATTTTGTTATTTTACAGTTTGGGGAGTCACAAAAAGCACAAAATATTTGGCTCAAAGTCATTCTTCTGCTTGAAATTTATTTTCATTGAAATTTCGTTTTGGCTACTTTTTTTAGTCAGAAACTGTTCATGGTGTAATTTAATTACCAAAGTACAAAAATTATACAGAAACGAACATTTTTTTATAATTACGTAGAGTGCATACTTTTGACTTGAAAATTTTGAGGGGGAAATTGTGCATTATACACAAGAAATTGTGCAAATTATTTTGTCACCAAAGGCCCCTTTTCAACCTTAATTTTGTTATTTTACAGTTTGGGGAGTCACAAAAAGCACAAAATATTTGGCTCAAAGTTATTCTTCTGCTTGAAATTTATTTTCATTGAAATTTCGTTTTCGCTACTTTTTTAGTCAGAAACTGTTCATGGTGTAATTTAATTACCAAAGTACAAAAATTATACAGAAACGAACATGTTTTTTATAATTACGTAGAGTGCATACTTTTGACTTGAAAATTTTGAGGGGGAAATTGTGCATTATACACAAGAAATTGTGCAAATTATTTTGTCACCAAAGACCCCTTTTCAACCTTAAATTTGTTATTTTACAGTTTGGGGAGTCACAAAAAGCACAAAATATTTGGCTCAAAGTCATTCTTCTGCTTGAAATTTATTTTCAGAGAAATTTAGTTTTCTCTGCTTTTTAGTCACAAACTGCTCACGGTGTAATTTAATTACCAAAGTCCAAAAATGATCTAGAAACGATCATTTTTTTTTTTTCATGTATTTTTTTGGTGAAAGAGGACTCTCCTCTTTTCTGTTCTTATATTGTTGAAAGATCCCTCCAAAGGCTTTCGAGGTCACGAAGCTGCGCGGCTTGCTCTCACCTGAGATGCTGTTTCTACCTCTGCCCGGAGAAAATGTGACAAACAAGAAGAAACATCATTTGTATGTTAAAAATAGAGCGAGAGGGCGTAATCAGTATAAAGCGCGACCGTGAAGGCGAAGACGTCTGAACGCACGCGACGGGAAAACATCACTTGTAAGGCGCGATCGCCGGCGACAACCTTTCACTTCTCGTGTGGCTGCGCGCACGTTGCAGGCTGCAAAATCTCGTCCACAAAATGAAACGGGACGTCGGTGGTGGGTGCTAAAAGCATAGTCGCGTTCGGACCTCAAAATGTTGACTTTGGGGGGAATTGACGCTGGATGAGGCTTACTTACCTGCTTGACCTTATTCAAATCCACTAGGGTTAGGGTTTATACATTATTACTACGTTATTACATTTTTATATTTCAGATTTTTCAAATGCCATGTACAAGTTGAGAGCGGTGAAGGTAATGAATCAGAAAACAAACCACAAAAAAAAAAATCATTCCTATGGCTAAAAACTCGAGGAATTAATATAAACACCCAAATAAAGTAACAAAGCATGTTGAAAGACGGAAATGCATGAAAATATTGAGAAGCTTTCAAAAAAAACAAAAAAAAACAAAACGTGAGCTCCTTCAATTTTCCATCTTCTACCGCTTATCCGAGGCGGAGGGCGGCAACTTTAGCAAGGACGCTTAGACTTCTTCGACCTTCATCGAGTTCTTTCGGGACGACCCCAAAGGGTTCCCGGGTGGTCCCCGGGGTCTCCTCCGGGTGGGACGTCCCCGGCAGGCATCCGGATCGGAAGCCCCACCCACACCTCATCTGGAGGAGCTGCGGCTCGACATTGAGCCCCTCCCTGATGACCGAGCTTCTCGCCCGTTCTCGAAGGGAGAGCCCGGACACCCCGCGGAGGAAACTCATTTCGAACGCTCGTATCCGGGATCTCGTTCTTTCGGTCAAGACCCGCAGCTCGTCCCCATAGGTGAGGGTAAGGAACGGAGATCTTTCGACTTACTCCAATGGACCGATCCAAAGTCCGCGTCCAAGACCTCAAGGTACTTGAACTCCTCCACTTGGGGAAGGACCTCATCACCCGACCGGAGTTTTTTTTAAATTTGCGTTTCCATCATATTTATTCAAACCTTCTTCCAGTTTGTGTGCAACCGTGCATAGTTAAAACATAGACGCACATAAAGACCGTTGGCGTCTCGACACAGGTAATTACCGTTAGCACCCGAGGGTGTCACCTTCCTTCATCGTTTACGGCTTCCCACCATTTTGCCCCCAAGGCCATTAAACATAAATGAATAACTTTTGTAAGCATTTGCAACCCCAAGACTTGAAATTTCAATTCCGTAAAGAACAAATGAGCAACTGCAATCACTCTCCAAATATTTCATACCGGTTTTACAGAATGAGTGGCCTGAAAAAAAATCATCAACTAACTTGGCTGAAGCGATTTGAGGAGTTTCATTGAGACAAAAGATGTGCTTTGCCGCCAACCTGTGGCGTCGATTTGTGGTGGGAGTCGATGACCGGCAGATTTTTCAATTCATGAGGCGGGACTCGGTCGCTATCGTATGCTAACATCGGAGATTTGCTGTACGGAATATCCAAATGATGAATAAACTACGGGGATATAACACTGAGCGCACTGCTTACGGTGCCATTTAATGAAGCAGATGGCCTGATGGCAAGCCGTCCACGGACGTCGACGTACGGGACGCGCCTGCCAATCACCCGTCGCCCCACCGCAGGTCCGCGTACCCCCCCCGGCCCCGAAAAGAGTCGAGTGCGTTCCCGTCGCGTCTCCGCCTCATCTTTTGGCTTTCCCTCAGTTGTGACGCGTCCACTCTGCGCCTTTTACGGCGCGTCGTCTCCGCTCGGACCGGTCGGACGAGGCTCTGACGGAACGTAAGGTGACAGCGCGCCGGAGCCCGGAACGGTGGGGGGTGGGGGTCTTCGTGTGTTCAGGAAGACGTCGCTCATGACAGTTATTTCATCTTTCTCTTTATGAACGGACTGACTTCACCTCTTCATTGGTTCATTCCATCCCACCGCAGATATGAAGTATTTTAGTCCAGATCTCGACAAGTTCCATGACTCGCCAAGTTGGCCACCAGGTTGTGCAACTCAACAAGTCCTTGATTGCGACTCGATCCACTTTTGTGCACGGCGTCGGAATGCAGCAGGAAATCCACTTAGTGCGGCGTTCGCAAATGTCTGCGAATTTGCATGTGATCGTCGTAAATGTTGACCGTTTTCAAAGGATATGGAAGCAATTTCTTCAATTGGTTTGCTGAATTCCTTTCCGTGTGTCACTCATTCAGTTCCTCACTTATTCGCTCGCTTAGCGAGTGACTTGGTTTGTCACTTTCTTGTTTCAGTTATTGTATTTCGTCAATAAGTTCACCGTGTTTGCTAGCTGGTTATTCATCTCCGCAGTTCGATCATTCGGTAGTTTGGTAGTTAGTTTATCGTTGCGTCACCCGATTCCTCAGTCCTTGAGGTTGGGAGCGAGTTGGTCTCGGCCATTTCATTTGGCAGTGAAGTATTTTCCGAACTATGAAGCGCACCTAAAAGCCTTTAATTTTCTCAAAAGCCGACGGTGCGCCTAATATATGGATCAATATTCAGCCTTTAGTGCAGGTCCATTTAATGGATGCCTAACGTAAACCCAGCCTCTACTGTAGCGTCTATTCTATGCGCCTTATATATGAATGGGTTTTTTGTTGTTGTTGTTGTTGTTTTTGCTTTAGGTAGGCCATTCATTGCGGGGTGCGCCTTATAATGTGGAGCGCCTTATAGTGCAGAAAATAAGGGCGTCAGTTAATTATTTGGTTGTTGATCATCAGTCAGTCAGTGAATTAGTGCGTTGGTTCATCTTTTGGATAGTTCGGTAGTCAATCAATCAATCAATCAGTCAACCGGGGAGCAGTTTTCCTGATAGTTAGCAGACTTGGCGTGCATTCGTCGATCATTTTCTCTCAGTTCATCTTTTCTTTCCGTTTGTCTGTGAGTTGCTTTGTCAGTTCATCAGCAAATCGGTCAGCTAATTAGTTTGACTGTCATTTGGTGAGTGGGTCGGTTGTTTGGTTAGCTCATCCCTCGACAGGCAGCGCCGCTACCGTGTTTCCCCATCGCCACCCTCAGCGTCGGAGTGGAACTACAGGAGAATTCCGTTTTTAAATGAAATTGGTTCCGACATATTTTGGCTTGTCGGGCTGCGGCGGAGGCCGACACTCCACTGAATGCCAGCTTTTTTGTTTTCTTTTTCCAGTTTTGGGATCGCGATGAAATCCAGACGGTCACAGGCTGGGCGGAGCTTCTTCGTTTGAGAGGTTGATTTTGGGCACTCGCAAGTGCAAAGCAACAAAACACGAAAGCCGGCCGATCCGGCGGTCCCTGAAAAAGAACTTTCTGAGGGCGGCGCGGCTCGGCTCCGTTCTGGGCTCGTGTGTGTTCGCATCTCTAAACGAACAGGCTTTAAAAACAAGCTTGACTTTTGATTTCCCGCCCCGGCGCCGGGACGCGTCCATGTCTGGGATTTGTCCTCGTGCTTCCGTGCGTCTCATGTTTGGCCCGCGAGTCTTATTCCTCATGGACTGGTCCACTATACCTGCTGGTAATTGGATGCCGCCGCCGCCGCTTTCGCGCTTGTGAGTGTGCGCGTCGGGTTGTGGGGGTGATTGATCGATGAGGCGTCCCTTGTCCATTTGTATCCCGCCTATTCGGAGCTGGTTAAATTTCGGAAAAAATGAGCGCGCGCGGCAAAAAAAAAAAAAAAAGAGAGAGAGAGAGAGAGAGAGAGAGAGAGAGATGGTGGCCGATTACGCCGAGGTAAGCTCGTACATCTCAAAACGACAAAGCCGCCGTGAGTTGTCCCTGAACATTAAGTTATCTAAATGAAAATCAATAGCGTGTGCGTGTGCGCGTGTCCACGCGTGTGTGCGGTCAGCGCACAAGGACGCTGCTAGCTAGTACGGAAGGACGAGCAAAATGCTACTTGGAAACTACGGCAAGCATGTGCTGTGCATTGAAGTTTTTACCAGCGGCCACACATTTTCAAGCCATTACAGCCTTTGAAGGATGGAAAAAGCACAGGAGACTCCCCTGGCTGGCTCGCTTCTCCAAAAGAAGAGGCCCAGCGTGCTTGCTTCAAGTCTCCTCCTCCCAGTTTTTGAGCTTTGGACCACAAAGAATCACGCAGGCTTCATGGAGCAATTGTTAATTTGCTTATTTATTGGCACCTATCGTTACCCACGCTATTTTAAACTCATTTTTATTTCGTTCATAATAGGGCGGCACATTGGCTCAGCTGGAAAGCGCTGGCCTCACAGTTCTGAGGTCTCTGGATCGATCCTGTCCCTGCCTGTGTGGCATTTGCATGATCTCCCAACGCCTGCGTGGGGTTTCCTCCGGACTCTCCGGTTTCCTCCCACAATCCAAAAACATGCAACATTAATTGGAGACTCTAAATTGCCCCTAGGTGTGAGCGCGAATGCAGCTGTTCGTTTCAGTGTGCCCCGTGATTGGCTGGTGACCAGTTCAGGGTGTAACCCGCCTCCTGCCCGTTGACAGCTGGGATAGGCTCCAGCACTCCCCGAGACCCTGGTGAGGATAAGCGGTGAAGAAAATGGATGGATAGATAATTGGACACTCTAAATTGCCCATAGGTGTGATTGTGAATGCGGCTGTTCGTCTCAATGTGCCCTGTGCTTGGCCAACGACCAGTTCAGGGTGTACCCCGCCTCCTGCCCGTCGGCAGCTGGGATAGGCTCCAGCACTTCCGCGACCCTCGTGAGGATCAGCGGCTAAGGAAACGGATGGCTAGTTCAAAATACAGTTTTCACAAGAGAAATTAATAAAGTATGTAGAGCCTTTTCAAGACACTCAAAGATAATAACCGTGCACTCACATATTGTATGTTCTTTGTATGTTCTGCGAAGAGCGACTAATATTATTAATACATCTTATATTAATATATTATTATATATTTTTTTTATGATTATAATATTATCTTGTGACTGGTTACGTCACGTCCAAGCGTATATCTGCACTACACTGCCCCCAGGCGGCAAGGTGAGCGCACACAAGAGGGAGCAGCACAATACGCATCAAGTTAAAGAATGAGGCAAAACCAGTTTCATTTTTTTATATTGACTTTGTCTTGACGTGAAATAGTGCTATAGTTCTTATTTTGGTCGGCTTATTGTGGAAGGGGCGGAACCCGTTTGTGGCGTTCGCGTTCATTTCAACGGGGGGCTGTTTAAGAAGACGGTCGGCGAGCCAATTGAGTGTCGAGCGCTCGGGAAGCGAACCTTTCCTATCCACGCAATGAAAGTTGAGCACATTATCATAAGAGCGCCGCTTCCAGCGTCATTCCGCGGCCACCGGAGAAATCTTTCGCCGTTCACGCTCCAGCGGCAGCTCACTCGTCGCCGCTTGTAGGATCATCGCCATCACGCCGGCAATTATCCCGACCCAAAAGCGACCGGCGCAACGAGCGTTTTTTGGGTCCCGTGAAAGGTGCTGCGTAAAGCCAATTTATTGAAATTGACATTTTTCATGGTTTTTGTTCTACAAATTCAACACATTCTCCGTAGGGCCACAAAGTTTGTTTTTTTTTTTTTTTCCCCCATTTTTAATGCAGCCCCCGAACATGAAATTCGATACATGTTCCCATCACGAGTAGACCACCGAGAAAGCTTTGAGAAGCCGCAGGTAAAAGACGCAGGAAGTCAGCCATTTTGGTTTGAAGCGGACATTTTGACCATTTCCAGGCTTCCTTCAAAGACCAACAAACTCCTTCTGGAGGTTTGAACCATCGGGTATCAAATTTGAATTTCATAAGGATGATGCGAAATTGGGAGTATTGTTATAGAGCTCGTGGATGTGATGTCACCATTTTGCAGGTCAGAAAAATCTGCTCGACAGTGCGGGGGACATTGAACTGGAGGAGAATATTGACAATACTCGAGATTTGTTGCGCTGTTGGTTGTAACGACAAATGAGACAGATATTCAAAAATATCATTCTTTGGAATACCAGCTGAAAAGATGGGAAAAGATCGATGGATTTCGGCAGTTAAACGTGATGGATTGTGCCCGACCAAAGTACACATGACTGTGTAGCAATCACTTCACTTCAGGTTGGAATTATTATTCTTAATTTCAAATTCCCAAGAAGTATTTACAATGGCAAATTCACTCATTTGAGAACAATCTGTTTCCCAAAAAAAAAAAAAAAAAAATCGACAGGGAGTCGCCTCCAACGTACACGGAAGCGTGTTGCGGCCACACGTTAATCTTTGGTTAACCTCTCCCTGACAGCCTTTTTTTCTTCTTCCTAATATGCATTGTTGTCAAATGAGTCCAATGCAAAACACAGTGTCAATCACACAGAGGTTTGTGTGGCCGCAACGCGCTTCCGTGTACGGGGGCTGAAGCCAGTCCCAGCGGTTTATTTTCTGTTTTTTAAATAGGCATTGGACTCATTTGAGAACAATGCATATTTAAAAAAAAAAAAATCTCTCATGGAGAAGGAGAAGTTTACCAAAGTTTAATGTGTTGCCGCAACACGCTTCCGTGTACGTTGGAGGCGACTCCCTGTCGTTTTTTTTTTCTCCCCCAATCATAGTTAATAAATACGAGTTTGTGGAAAACCAGGGGTCATTCATTTAAATATCTGTATTTATATTGAAAAAAATCTGATCGGCTCCATCACTACGTCGGATTTATTCTTGATTGAGAACAGATCCGGAAACCAAGTATTCGTATGCGTCCGGACCTTTCAAATTTTCCCGTGTAAATCTCGACAACGTACTCACCAGACCCATGTGTGGATCCAGTTGGCCGAGACAAGCGGAAGCGGGTGAACGGTCCAATTTCTTATCGGCGAAAACATCGAGTTTGCTATTAAATACGGGTCCTCTATGCAGAATTTATCTAATTTTTCCACGTACCTTCGTTTATTATCACCTTCTAAATGTTTTACGATATCGGACAAGACTCTGGTCGTATTTTGGCGACTTAGCACTGAACAATGCTTTGTTAGACCGGCAATATGGCGACGTGAACAAAAGTCACGTGATTTTTATGACGTAGATGCACGATTGTAAATATGTGTGGGCGGGGCACAATGGCAAAAAATTTGATGACTTGCCTGAAGACACTAAACTGCAGTCGCACAGCACCAGTCTGACATGGGAAAGGGAAATTTGGTAGACGTGTCGAAGATGAGTCGACCCAAAAAAGTCTGAAGAACAAAAGCCCAAAACGACACAGGAAGTCGGTTATTTCAACAAACATTTTGGTTTTGGTCATTGTGCGCAGGTTGAGCATTGTGGAAAAATTTGATGATTCAGCAAAGAAACAAAACGAAAAGGTTCCGTTGCGGTTCTGAATTTCTTTTATTTTTAATTCGCCCCCCCCGCGAATAATTTCACTTTAACGGCTTGGAATTTTGGTAGACGTGTCTATCGTGAGGAGCGCGACAAACAAAAGTCTCGAGAAGCCGTCTTCGAACATACACAGGAAGTCGGGTATTTGTTTTGACCTAGCCAATATTGCACAAGTGGAACATGAAGGGATTCATAAGGATAGGATAAAAAAATGTTCCGCCCGGTTGAGGGTTTAGTGACGTAGAGGCAATCGCACTCGCGACGCGCACCTTGT